>NC_133343.1:666573-1266573 GCF_030506205.2 Paramisgurnus dabryanus
GGAGCAAAAGGATTGGATGAAACATTTCAATGACATCATCAGCATTCCCATGAGCCCTCAGGAGTACACAGGTAACTCAAAATCAACACAACACTGACCTCAGACATTTGTGTGAATGTAAAAATGTAAATAATCTTTGTGCTTTTTGTTTGTTTAGTGGAGGCGTACTTCAAACACAGCGCTCGACGTATCTGACCATCATCCCAACAATTATAAACTCTATCATCTGATTGGTCTCACGGCGTCAGACTCTATAGTGTTTCTCTTGTGTGTTTGTGTTGTTTAACACTACTGTTAGTTTGTGTTTATGAGTGAACTATGCTTTGATATCCGATCATTAGCTCATGAAACCCATCTCAAGTTCAAAAACAATGATTCCCTAGACATTGTCTTTTACAAAAACTACTTAAAAGTGCCATACTATTGTCATGTTTTTTTTAAATAATATAATTTGACATTTACTGTGGTAATATCATGTTATTTTTAGAGAACTATATTATATTATTAAACATTAGCAAATGGTACAGTGATGGTATCAAATAAAATAAAGTACTTTTTTAAGAAGTTAACTCAATTCATACTACGGGTCTGTTGAATGCCTTATTCTGATTGGTTGAGAAATGTTGCACAGGTGTTGATTATTTTTCAATAAACACACACCTGACCGGTCAAATGTCTTAAAATAACAATCAGAGTAATGTTTGTGGTAACTGTGGTATAAGAGGAATAATTGACTCCGGTCCTTTGAATTATTTGACAACAATGCACACCCGCAGTGTATTTTATTGAATAATTCAGCGGCCCGTCGTCAGTTATTACTTAACATGTTGAATGGTTTAAAGTATTTGCATGTATTAACATGATAGTGCAATCGGCCCTTTAATGAATTTCTTCAAATAAAAATAGTATAGTTGGTTATGTCATTTTATATCATAAACTTCTAATGTGTCATTGTTTCACTGGGAGATCAACAGTGGTTTATTTGTGTGGTTTATGTTTACTTGTGAGTGTTGTGTTAATGATGAACAGTGGGGTTTTCAGAAAAAAAGTTATGTGACTTAAAGGGGCCATGGCATGAAAATTAAACTTTTTCCATGTTTAAGTGCTATAATTGGGTCCCCAGTGCTTCTATCAACCTAGAAAATGTGAAAAAGATCAACCCAGTAAATTAGTTTTGGTAAACCATTCTCTACAAGCACATGAAAAATAGGGTCGTTGAAATTTGGCTCTCCTTGTGATGTCAGAAGGGGATCTTATTATAATGATACCACCCCTTAATCTGCACTATCCAACCACAGCACTAGTATTTAGTGCAGATAAAAAGAGAGAGAGAGAAAATAATTGACAGCACAATTGAATTTTAATTGCAACAAACCACCATCATTGTGATCAGTGTTTGCGCTTCATCCGCTCATTTGCATTTAAAAGGACACAACCAAAGTGGCACATTTTTGCTCACACCTACAAAGTGACAATTTTAACATGTTATTATAAATTACCTGTGGGGTATTTTGAGCTGAAACTTGACATATGTGCTCTGGGGACACCAAAGATTTATTTGACATCTTTAAAAAGTCTTGAGCCACGTCCCCTTTAACTGGGTTAATTAACTCGGAGTGGATAACCTTAACCTAAACTTAGGTTACTTTTAGTGTATATTTTTGTGTGCTTTTGATAAGAATCATGTGGCTGAAAAGCAAAGATTATGCATAGTATTATAATATATCATAAATAATATCCCTACTGGAAAATCCAGCTAAGACTAGCATAAGCTGGTAGCTGGTTTAAGGTGGCAATAGCTGGTTTAAGCTGGTCCTCCCAGCCTGGCAAATCTGGTCAAGCTGGTGAGTCAGCTGGTCTTCCAGCCTGACCAGCTAAGTCCAGTTAGACCAGCTTAAAGAGTGACCAAAACACAGCTTAAAGAGTGACCACACAGCTAGACCAGCCTGCTGCTGCACCAGCTTATGCTGGTCTTAGCTGGATTTTTCTGTAGGGATATATTAATTTTAATAAATTGATCAGAACTAATAATCGTTTTCGTTGTTTATCAGAGCTAATACCTTTAATAAATAATAAAATGAAATGAAATGATGTTTTTCTAATGTTAAGATTAAAAACTATACATACCTTTGATTGTTAAAATTAAAATGTCAAAATATGATGATGCATGAGAGTTGACGTGTCAGCATGGACAGTAAGGAATGTCACGTGTCCCCCCACTTTTTTATAAAATATAAAACTTTTTCTTTAGTCAAGTGTGTTCCCGACATGTAAAGGTGTTCACAATGGGGTAATGTGTATTTAAAAGTAAAATTAAAAGAGACAAGAGTGACCCTTATCATGTTTCCATGGCAATCAGTCGTGTCACGTGTAACATGACGTCACGCTCATGCTGTAGAAGCGTTCACAGAGGTGAAGATGAGTTCACAGCGGCAAAAATCATCTAAACTTAAATATAACGAAAACGTCATGCAGTGTAAAGTTCTATTTGATTATGGTGAATAACTCTTGACTGTTTTTCATGTCGAATAATGAGCAAGTTTGAAAATATTAGCTTTCCAAACAAACGTGCTCTTATTTTCAATGTATTTTTCATAACTTATTTGTAATGTTCTCAAATCAGAATCATGATTGTGGTGATGATGTTATAGTTGCTGAATTGAGATATTAACAGGGACTAGATCTGTCTGAATCAGGCACGTGTTATGTGCACGTTAACCCTTTATGAATCGATGAATTCATGTTTTCTGATACATTTTCTCTTTTATTAATGCACTTATTATACTTTTTTATATGTTGTCAAGATTGCACAAGAAAAAGTCTTAAGAGATGTCAAGTCAGAAAGAGGAGGACAGACAAACAACAGAAACTTCACAGGTAAGAAGTGAGATTGTCTTAGCTCTATAAAAGCACCTGTTATGAGCTTTTTTTCACGTTGTATCAAATGTACGCAGTGTAAGAAGAAATATAAAGACCAATCTTTAAACTGTCATTGGTAAATATATAAGAAAAAAATGTAGGATATAAAATATAGATTATTGTTTACCACTCCCTTTAGTGTATGTGCATGTTTCAAACCCTTTACTGGTACCCGTATAACACTTGTCACTTGACATTATAAATGATGACAACTCTTCAGGATGTATGATTGACAGAAGGTCCATGAATCTACTAAGACTAACCGTACTGAAAATAATCACTAAACAATTCAAAGTAATTTTCCAAAAACCCAAATATTAAATGGGGGTCAACCAAATAGGATGCGTTACAGTTCAATACAGTGCAAAATAATATTCACTGTAATCAAATACTTCTACACACAACACAATTATACTGATAAGATACTCTAAAATAACATTAAAATAAACATGACTTGTCATGTCTGTGGTCTCTCACATTTTGAAAATCTAATAACAGGGTTCCCACGGGTCCTTGAAATCCTTGAAAGTTTGTGAATCTGGGGGGAAACTTCAAGGCCCTGGGAAGTTTTCGAAAATATACATACATAGATACAGGTCATTGAAAGTGCTTGAATCTATTTTATGCAAGAAGTTTTCTGGGAAAAAATCCATATTATTCCCTGTGTAGTGTACAATAATATCATAAAAATATCATAAAAATTTGCACTTGTGCTAAACTGTTCACTTTAAATGCTTATATCTTCTGTATGTGAATGTTGATTCATACCAAAATGCTTCTTTGCATAGTTGTGTTTGACACATGAAAACGTCTGGGGTTACGTATGTAACTGTTGTTCCCTGAAAAGGGAACGAGACGCTGGGTCTCTCTTGCTATACTTCCTGCGTCCCTGTAACGCCGTCTTTGTCAATATTTCAGCTAGCGATATACTTCCTGGCTCCCGCGTCACCCTGTCTTTGTCGTTAAGCCTCACCATTGGTTGAATTTGATATACACATTCAGACGCACTTACCCCTGGGGGCGTCCCCAAAATGTCACTGCAGTGACGCAGCGCGAGTTCCCTCTAAAGTGAACTGTAACAATGTATCTTAAAAGGTAACACGATGTAACTTGAAATGTGTCCCCACATTTAGTCCTTGAATTTGAGGGTATTGGACCTGGAAAGTCCTTGAAAGTCCTTGAATTTGAAGTTAACTAAAGTGTGGGAACTCTGAATAAGATTTAAAACATCTTTAGCTGTGGCTCTAGCTTATGCAAGGTTTGGGTTAAACAGCCGAGAGTTCAGGGTTTGTCTATCTGTAAGTTAACTCTAATTTCACTCACCAATAATCATCCAGGACCTGTGTTTGTGTTATTAGGACAATCATTGTCTTTCAAATAATTGATGTTGTTTTCGTGAGAATGAGTTTTAAGTTTGTAATGTGTGATTCATAATAAGTTTACATGTATTTAAATATTAACGCATACAGCTGACGATATGAATTCATGTGTGTGTGTGTGCGTGTTTGTACATAAGTGTGAATGAATAGTTATTGAGAGGCAGTCTGTCACAGGAGTGTGTGAAGCTCTCGTGATTCAAGCCAATGCTGAATGTTATATTACACCTAACTGTGAGAGAGAGAGAGAGACTGAGAGAGAGAGAGAGAGAGAGAGAGAGAGAGAGAATAAACTCAGAAAAATCTTTGTGTTCTTTTGAGTTGTGCAGACAAAAAGTTGGACTGGTCTAAGACTGAGCTGGATGCACACATCAGACACCAGCAGGAGACCCGGACCAGAAAACCTTTGGATTATGTTTACAGTTGAGGACGGAGGATTGGTTTGGAATCATTCGGTATGGAGCGGTTTTGGGTCATGGGTATGTTTGGGACTTTGCGTTGTGACTTTTCCCATATTTTCATGTTCATGTGCTAATTTGATGTTGGTGATTTGGTCAAAGACTCGTCTCTGCTGATGAAATTGAAACATGACTTCAGCGTTACCTTCAGTCTGATAGAAAAAGTTTAAAGTTTTTTACCTAGAAATCTCTCTCATCTGTGAATAATGAGTCAAACGTCTAACAGGAGCGTGGTGGGGGGCAGCAGTGCGGGTGGTGGTGGTGTGTGGGTGACTCCATTCCTGGGCGCCACACTGGTAACGATGTGTATTTTGGGTGTGGCAGGAAACCTGTACACCCTGGTCATAATGCGCTCGGCCACATTACGGCGGGCCGGATCCATGTACGTCTTCATTATAAACCTGGCATTGGCCGACTTGCTCTACCTGGGCACCATCCCGTTTGTGGTGTGCACGTACTTCGCCCATGATTGGTTCTTTGGGGAATTGGGCTGTAGGCTGCTCTTGAGCCTGGATCTCCTCACCATGCACGCCAGCGTGTTCGTCCTGGTCGCCATGAGTCTAGAACGATACCGGGCTGTGGCGACCCCATTCGGAGCGCGTCGTTCGACAGTCCGCGGACACTGGCTGATGGCGTTGGGCATCTGGGCGGCGGCATTCGTCCTGACGCTTCCCATGATGGTCATGATCCGTCTGAGAGAGGGGCGACCGGCAGCGGTGGGACTTGTCAAACGCATCTGCTTTCCCACGTGGACACCCGAGGCCTTCAGAGCTTATCTCACCGCCCTGTTCTTCACCAGCATGCTATTGCCCGGCCTGCTGATGGTGGGACTCTACGCCGGTCTCGCCCGACACTACTGGGCAGCGCAGAGCAATCTGGCCCAGCGAGGGACGAGCGGAAGCCGATCTTCATCGTTCGTGCGGAGACGGAGACTGAAGTGCAGAGTAGTGGGAATGATCTTCTGTATCGTGGTGGCATACTGGGCGTGTTTCCTGCCTTTCTGGGGGTGGCAGATGGCGAAACTCTTTTCCTCTGAGTCTCTGCGTTCACTGTCGCCTGCCGCTCACACGTACGTCAACTTCTTCGTCACCTGCCTGACGTACGGCAACAGCTGCGTCAACCCGCTGCTCTACACGCTGCTGACGCGTAACTACCGGGACTACCTGAGCCAGAGAGGTCAGTCCTCGTGTGGGAGTCGAGGTGATCAGGGTTCGGCTGTGGCAATCAATGCACTCCAGGATCATACAGGCTGATATCAAGATGAGGTCATGCTATAGCAGTGGTCACCAACCTTTTAACGCCCAAGATCCACAACTTCGGCCTTGATAAAAGGCAAGATCTACCCATCAAAGGGCCCATACTTAACCTCTAACTTTTTCTTATAAAGGCCAATTATATTTGTATAACATATAATGCCTTAATCCAATTTACAAATGTCAAGAAAACTCATATTATTTACTTTGAGTGTCCCCAGAGTACATATGTGAAGTTTTAGCTCAATATCATAAAGATAATTTATTATAAAATGTTAAAGATGCAACTATGTAGGTGTGAACAAAAGTGTGCTGTTTTGTGTTGGATAGTGCAGATTAAGGCGTGGTATTATCTACTTCTGACATCACAAGGGGAGCCAAGTTTCAATGAGCTATTTTTTCAAATGCTAGAAAATGGTTTACCAAAACTAAGTTACTGGGTTGATAGAAGCACTGGGGACCCAATAATAGCACTTAAACATGGAAAAAGTTTGATTTTCATGATATATTTTTTCTTTAAAGTTTCCACTTTCTGTGTATCAAAATGAGTTAAAAACATGTAACATTGATTGACACGGACACATTATTAACAAACAAAGTCAGTATGTCATAACATTGAGAAACCTTCTTAAAATTAACCCTTAACATGCGCATGTGCAATGTTGGGGTGGCAAAGCTTTTTCTTAGGATGGTAGTTGCCACCCTGGTAGATCCCCGTGCAGTATATTATGAGTATATATATATTTTATGTGTATATTAAATATGTGAGACAGTGCATCATGGTGTCGTACCAAAAAAATGAATCCTGTCAAATTATTACTCATTCATTCTCCAATCCACGCTACACCTGCTGCAGACGAGTGGTGCGTGCAGTGAAGTGAAACTGATTAATGACTTTTCTATTAAAAGCTGGACTATGGAAAATATGACTTTGGTACATAAAAGCAATAAATCTTCAAATTAGTCACCAGGCTTCTAGAAATTGTCCTGGTGATCTCAACGGTCCGGGCCTGGCCCTATTTTTCTCTTACTTGCAGAATCTACAGGGGAAGTCTCCAAGATTGACCGATTGATTGCAATTAACAGGTTGGCGACTACTGTGTTAAAGCAATAAAACACTTCTGTCATTTTCAGTATTTCTGTAAAGCGCAAACGGCTTTTTTATACCCCTCTTCAGTTAGTTTGAGCATATGATGATAAAAAATAATAGTGTAAAAAATCAACCTGTAGCTCTGTGTTAGATGAACTGAATTAAAGCAGTGATTTATACAGACTTATTTTAATTATGATGTTTCTGTTATGTACAGATGACTTATGATTATACACAAACTGTTCTCAGTTAGCCAACAATAACTAAATTTTTACCAAAGCACTGGATTTTTGATTGAACACACACCTTTCATCTCATATGAGGTGCGTTTTTTCTTCCTGAAGGTTTTTTGTCAAATCAAATATATTTTTTGTTACTTTAACTTAAAAAAATTAAGTTAAAAAATTTCAACTTTATTATTTATGTTAAAGGATTAGTCCACTTTATAGATGGGGCCCGTTGACTTACCATAGTATTTTTTTTCCTACTATAAAAAGTCAATGGACCCCATCTTTAAAGTGGACTAATCCTTTAACTTATCACAGAACAAAACTTAAAATAGTAGGTTGAATTACAAGATGTTTTGTATTATTTTTTACCGTGATTACTGATGTACTGATTTCATCGTCAGTATTGTGTCTCTGCTGTATGAGATCAACAGGAGAAATCCCAGACAGCAGTAGACTCCGGGGCGGGGTGGGGCGGATCCGGGCTGATGTCAGCAGCTCTGGTGCAGATCCTCCCTGGAGTCTACTGCTGTTTGGGATGTATAGTGAACATGCTTCTGTATATGACAACCTTAATGGTTCACTTTTGTAAGCTTTTTTAATCTCTCTTTGGTATTTTTGTTATGTTTGTTGTGTCTCTAAATGAGTTTATTTAGCAAAATGTATAAGTAATAAACTAAAGGGACATTTAGCTGAATGGCAAATTCATTTTTAGTGTAGGCATGGGGTGGCGGTGTATGTGTGTGTGTGTGTGTGCACGCCAGTGTCTCTGTGTGTGTGTGTGTGTGTGTGTGTTTGTGTGCGGGTCTGTGCATGTTCATCCCTGGAATGTGTGTGTTGTTTGTCACATTCCTCAGTTGATGCCTCAGCTCTTTTCCTATCACTATGTAACTGCTCCTGAGGATGAGGTCCTCTTTATGACAGACATATATAATAAGAATTACAATCATTTTCAAGTTGTATTTAAATCTGCCACAGCAATTTCTCTCCTTTTTCTCTCCAGCAAGTTTTTGCTGTAACGTCAACAGAAAAGAAACATGACTCAGTTTGCATAATGTCAGTGGATTTATTTGTGTTGTTTAAAAAAGAAACAGGATCCTTCATCAGTTCTCATTTAACTTTAATGCTGTTGACCTTCACACCACCCAGCACCTCGATGTGATTGAAAGTGTCGTCCCCGAAACGGTTTGGAAAACTCATCATGTTTCCATCAGGAAGTTTGATGTAAAATGTTTCATTGTTAAAGGTGATGACCACCTGAGAAAAGAAAAAACAAGTCTTAAAAACACACACACTTTTAAAGTCAACATCATATCAGCATACCAATAACTGCTATTATAATAAATAATGATATGTGTATATAACACACAAACATGATATATCATGGGCCTATGTAAGAACAAATGCACATGGACTAAACACAATCTCTCTTTTTGTTGGAGCCAAAACTGTAATAATGCATCAAGCACTAGAGGGCGCTGTGAACATGTAACAGATCACCTGCTCTTATGATATATTATAATATATATATATATATATATATATATATATATAAAATCATAATGATATATAGGGGTAAGCGGGGCACAAACTATTGCAGGGTTAATTGTAACATGGCTACATTATATATTTCTACAGATCCGAGCAATCTGTTTCTCTTACTGTCAGAAGATCTCCTGTTAATTTGTGGAAAGTTTTGATGTGTTTTGATTAAGATATTGAACAAAGAGTGGTATCAAAGTATGTTTTTTTATTTCTGAGTTGAATGTGTAGTCACCAAATCCAACCTTGTATTATTTTAATCACTGTCTTCAACTCCTAGTAACTGAGAGCTGGGATTGAAAATATTTTTACACAGTGGGGTTAGTTGTCACACAGTCTCAGGTATACAGTGATAATGAAATGAAAACAATGTAATAAATACTATTCATCAAAATAATATCTGTTAATACAATATCAGGTGAAATAACTCACTATAAGGATTTTTTTGTCTTAATTGTGCAGCTCTGTTTATATGCATTAAGGTATGAATGTATGGATATCTATCAATTAAAGGCAGATATATAAACATATAGACAAAATTTGATTGAATTATTTGTGTTTAAAATAAATTTTCTAGCAGGCGTTACAACAAACCCTCTGTTTGTTACAATGAACCCCACCTATGGGTTAACGTTTGCACTCCTGTCACTTTTGGTGTAATTTAACAATAATGGTAGGACACACAAAAAGTGTTCATTTGTAGCGGAGATGTGTGTGTTGATTGTTACTTTGTGCCCCGCTCTTCCTGTGGTCTCAGGTTATTTATTTGTGCACGGATGACAGGAACAAAAGCATTTCACAATAATCCAGCACAATTCATCATGGTTATCATTGTATGTGAATTTTTCATTCAGTGGATACTGTTGTGAAAACCATTCCAAGCTATTGCTATTCACTAGTATTAAAAAGGTCAGAGGTCAATCAGTTTATTTTGTCACCTTGAACTCTTCGCCCTGTTGGAAGGGGAAGCAGGGTTCACGATGTTCATCTCCCCATCCGCCGTGATTATTCGAGTTACACACAATGACGCGACAGTCGCCGCACTGAGTGAATCGAGGGTTAAAGTGAAGAGCTACTGAGTCAGAGTCATGACCGACGTTAATAGAGAACCTGTTTGAGATAAAGACACATCAATAATAAAATATAACACATCCACACTGTAGATCTGTTCCACAACTGAGTCTTAAGGTTTTCACATCACTAATCTAAAGGTGGGATTATGAAAGAGTTCCTACAACCCTTACGACATTAAATAGGATATAGTTTACTATGTACACACCCTTCACAGTCCGATTTGACCTTGCCAGAAATTTTCAACTCTGTTCCGGCCTGAAAGCTGATGTCCTTTACAGTAAACACCTGTTAGAGACCAAGAATAAGGTTGGGGTTTACTTATCTCCTAAAACAAATTTTTTATGTCATACTATAAAAATCTTTGTGTATTAATGCTTGTGATATTGTGTCAAACCAACAGGTTGGTTTATGGTTTCTTGGAGCGGTGGAAAATCTGTTAAATTATTGTTTAACCTATGATAAGACTAACGGTTGAAAGTGTTATCTGTGGAGTCAAACCTCAATGTTAATGATAAACTTGAGATAATAACCTCATAAAGACACAGGTAACAGGAAGACGCACTTCACAAACATTTGATCTAACGTCACGTCAGCGTTAACAAAGTAATACAGAACAATGTGAACCCACATACAGAGATGATAACATGACAGAGTTTCATTTACATCCCTGTTGAATAGATGTGTGTTTACTGTAGACATGTCAATGTGATAACAGAGCCATGAACATCCATGTGATCTTCAGTCGTAATGTTGTAATGATTCATTTAGTAAAGGAAGTAATCGATTTCAAAATCTACCCGAGCACTAACCTAACCTCTCTCTCTGTTTCATATTTCTGTCGAACATTCATATTTTATTTGAACAAAAGCAAATATTTTATCATCATTGTAGGACTTTTATTTATGCACTTTAAAAAAATAATTTAGGGGATCTGTTGCCACTACTTAATTAAATGTGTTGGTGCAAGTTGAAAATTTTTAAGTAATGTAAAAATTTAGGTTAAAAACTTTTTTATTGAGTTTTTCTGATAATGTTGATAATTACATCAACTTAATATTGTGTGTAACTTCAACTTAAATATATGTGTTAGTTTGTTTAAAACATTATTATTTACTGTATTTAGGAGACTTATTAAAATAATGTAGATTTATGTTTTTAATAAATTAAAGGGAGTATTAAATATGTGATCCTGTCTGTGAAATCCTGATTAAAGTCTCATTTTGATTTCAATGTTTGTCAAGATCTTACTGAATTAATATTAAAGAAATCAAGGTTGTATTTTCACACAATGTTCTTTTTATGATGTAGGATGAGTTTATGAAGAAAACAGTCAATCACTAAATAAATGACTTGAGATGGGTTGTCACAGACTGCTTCACATATTATTATTACACATAAAAATCTGTAGCTATTTCAAATCAGAGTTTATTTCACGGTCAAATGTTTTGAAACACTTATTCTTAATTTCTATTATTTTCCATATATACAGAATAATAATAAACTCATCCAAACCATGGCATAACACAAATGTATCTGTGGGAATGATGTTGGTGACTAAAAGCATCCAAAATAAATGAAAACTCTGTTATATAATATCATCTGAAGTGCTGAGTAATTGCAAAACAAAACTCGTGTCATTTTATCAAGAAGCTTCTTGAAGTCTCAACTGAGGAGTTCACATTTAATCTGGGCTCTTATTGGCTACTTTTCTTTCAATATTCAGTCATCAACATAAGTCATATATTTCAAAAAGAAGATTTTAAAATAACATTTTAGTTGTCTAATAACAGAAATGAATATGTTTGGCACAGCTATATTTTTTTGTCTATAGCAGTCATTTCAAACATTTATACATACACCTTAGGGTGGTCCTTATAATGGGTCAATGTTTTTTTTTTTTGTGAAATGTTCAACTCTCACCCCCTAAATGTGTTAGGATATCAATAAAAACAAACTGTGCAAAATTTTGAATTGTTCCTACAATATCTAGAGGTTGCTCAAAGCCTTTGAATATTTCTGAAGTCACATATTTTTCCAAAAACTGTACCATTTAAAAACGCAAAACACACAAAAAACCTTGCTTCTTAGAGGGTAACTTTGTTCTAGTTATTTCAGTCTCTTCTGATCCGACTAACCATATAGCGGACTTGCTTTGTGTTGCTTCAGCCATTGTCTCAGTGAATATTGTCTATTGTGCTTCATTCACATTAAAGCTTTCTTGCTTTGAAAGACATATACAGGAGTTTTAATTATGTTGGAGCATGGTCAAATAAGTCTATTGCTGCCATAAGAATATATCATTACACAAATTATACTGTACAAAGTATCACATAATATGAAAATGTGTTAAAATTCAAAGGTCTTGAGCAACCTATAAATATTCATTAATATTGAATATATTTATATTATATATTTATAATATATTTAAATATTGTTGCAGAAATAGTCTCTAAGTAAAACTCAAAGGATCAAAATCACATCACTGACCAGATGTGATTGTGAAACAAAATAATATAATAATGCAATGATACGTGATTGGAAATGATGTCACTTACCATCTTCCTCTCTTTGTGGATTGCAGATGTGTGTGTGTGATTCACCTGTCACCTTATATAATAAGAAGGTGGACACCAAATCCTCCATCCAATATGAAAAGAGAACAGCAGTAACCAATCACAGTCAGCACTGACTGATCTGATCATCAATATTAAATGTGTTGTGTTTGACTTCCGTCAATGACTGCATATTTGATCTCAGTGACTCAGAAGTTAATATTTTACAGAATTTATATACACAGTAAAAAATTATGTGTTGGATTTATTTAAACTATTTATGCACCATTTTTGCATCATGGTTTTTAGGTAAATATAATAAAATAATAACAAGAAAAACATCATTATTGTTACACAAACATTTGAGTTTACTCAACCTTCTTTACTTTGCTGCCGTAACATGGCTGCAAGAGATGCAATGATATTATGCAGTGCCCGAAAATAGTCCCCTGCTATTGCGCCTCCTGCGGTCATGTTACGGCAGTAAAGTCCTTGATTATTACGCCAGAATGAGAGTATAGTTCCTAGACATGTCTGCCTAGAAAATCACAACTTTTAATTTTCCGTCGGTCTTAGTACACGATGTAACTACAGAAGAGTCAAGTTTTAAAAAGGAAAAATATCAAAACTCTTTGGTTATTTTTTAGCACAATGCTAATGGTCTAATCAGATTCAATGGATTATGCTAAGCTATGCTAAAAGTGATCAGACCCAGAGATCAGTTGAATGGATTTCAAAACGGTAAAAATCAATTAACTCTAGGAGAGCTGGAAAATGTGGAGTGTTCCTTTAACTTATAATGCTCATGTACTTGTTGGTGTTCATGTAGGATATCAATGCTTATTACACGGCTCTCTGGAATGCTTGATTCTGATTGGTCAGTTGAGACATTTGCAGGTTCGTTCTTTTCAAATAATAACCGCTCCAAAATAATAACGCATAGCCGGACTACTTGCACGAGTAAAATCGCTCTGCGCCAATAAAGATCAATAAAGATTACTGTCTGTTTGGCGCCATCTTGTGACAAACACTCGACAACCACGACAAGACACAGAGAGCTTACTGAGACTGAACTTGACAAAATAGCATGACAGCTACGAAGCCAACACACAAAAAAATACAGAATGGGCATTAAAACTTCTCAAAGACTGGCTAAAAGAGAAAAAATGGAGACAAGTATGAAGCAGAGGATCTTAATAAGGTATTACGGTCATTTTATGCATCTGTGCAAAGTTTCGCGGAAGCAGGGCCGGCCCTGGCCAATTTGCTGCCCTAGGCAAGATTTCACCTGGTGCCCTTTAGAATCATTTTGTTCATAAACTTACACAGGAAAAAAATGCACAGCTTTGTCTAGTTTTTCTTAATTTTGAAAATATTTTGGAAACACACGCATGCACGCACGCACGCGCACACATACACACAATACCCTGTCACTCAGGCATTTGGTCTTGACATCGTCACTGAAAAGGCAGTTTAAAATATAAACCCAGAATTCAGCGAACGTCAAGAACAAGAAAACGGAAACAACAATCAGACAGAGACGCAGGATTTAAATTACGTTACACGGACCATGTTTAAATTTCAATGTTTCTGCACAGAAATACCAACTTTGTCTGGTATTAATAAGCTGCACAGTGGCGGTGCTGAAGGCGCGTGATGGCACATATGCACAGATATTTACGTGCAATCTATTGGAAAGCGGAGGAGTCATTAGTTGGGTTAGTAAAATAACGAAATTATAGCTTTTAAATAGAAGAAAAAAGTTTTTTGTAAAGAGATATATGTTTTTAAAAGTTTAAAACACACAACCCTCTCTCAAGGGGAAGTAAGCTACTTTTCTCCTTACGTGCAACCTATCGGAAAGCGCAGATGAGTTTGGTTAGTAAAATAATGAAATTATAGATTTAAGTACAAAATAGTATTTATATAAAGAGAAATATTGAAATAAAAGTGCAAAACTCTTCTTAAGTGGAAGTAATAAAGTAAAATAACGAATAATAATTATATAATAACGAATAGTAGTCTCCAATAGGTTGCACGTAAATATCTGTGCTGCCACCAGTACTTTGTCTGAGCGCGTCTTCAGCACCGCGGCCAGCACTCCAATGCGCAGCTTATTAATACCAAACAAAGTGAACAAGTTGCTATTTCTGTCTAGAAACATTGAAATTTAAACATGGTCTGTGTAACATTATGTAAATTCTGCGTCTCTGTCTGATTGTTGTTTCCGTTTTCTTGTCCTTGACGTTTGCTGAATTCTGGGTTTACATTTTAAACTGCTGCTTCAGTGCAGTATAGCCACAGAGCTATTTAACAAGCACGATCTTCCGAGATTATATGCTACTAATAATTCATTAATAACTGCTGTTTTCTTGTGCAAAATTAAATATTTATAGTTAAATGTTTATATACATATATTAAAAAAATAATAATTTGGGCGCACGGACGCCCCAAGGGGTCGGCAGCGCCCTTAGCATTTGCCTATTCCGCCTATGCCCAGGGCCGGCCCTGAGTTGGGTTAGTAAAATAACGAAATTATAGCTTTTAAATAGAAGAAAAAAGTTTTTTGTAAAGAGATATATGTTTTTAAAAGTTTAAAACACACAACCCTTCTCAAGGGGAAGTAAGCTACTTTTCTCCTTACGTGCAACCTATCGGAAAGCGCAGATGAGTTTGGTTAGTAAAATAATGAAATTATAGATTTAAGTACAAAATAGTATTTATATAAAGAGAAATATTGAAATAAAAGTGCAAAACTCTTCTTAAGTGGAAGTAATAAAGTAAAATAACGAATAATAATTATATAATAACGAATAGTAGTCTCCAATAGGTTGCACGTAAATATCTGTGCTGCCACCAGTACTTTGTCTGAGCGCGTCTTCAGCACCGCGGCCAGCACTCCAATGCGCAGCTTATTAATACCAAACAAAGTGAACAAGTTGCTATTTCTGTCTAGAAACATTGAAATTTAAACATGGTCTGTGTAACATTATGTAAATTCTGCGTCTCTGTCTGATTGTTGTTTCCGTTTTCTTGTCCTTGACGTTTGCTGAATTCTGGGTTTACATTTTAAACTGCTGCTTCAGTGCAGTATAGCCACAGAGCTATTTAACAAGCACGATCTTCCGAGATTATATGCTACTAATAATTCATCAGTAACTGCTGTTTTCTTGTGCAAAATTAAATATTTATAGTTAAATGTTTATATACATATATTAAAAAAATAATAATTTGGGCGCACGGACGCCCCAAGGGGTCGGCAGCGCCCTTAGCATTTGCCTATTCCGCCTATGCCCAGGGCCGGCCCTGCGCGGAAGGATAAAAATGTTAATTTAAAACAAATATGCCAATAAAATGTTTCAAATTCATATTTATGTCCAGTTTTTTTCTTATGTGGCAAGTAGCCGTGTAATAAGCGGGATAATGTAGAGGCAGCCGGTAGTTATTGGGAAATAAGCCACTTCAGTGTGATACAAGACCCTCCGCTTCGCGTCGGGTCCTGATCACACTGTCGGGGCTTATTTCCCAATAACTACCGGCTGCCTCTACATTATCCCTTACATATTATAATAAAAATTGTTTTAATATCAGTCATTTAATGACCACAGAAAAACACAGCAGGGCAACAGTCTTCATTATTGTGGAAATATAATGTCCACACTCTTAAAATGGTTGTATTAAAACAACACATCTCTTTGTTATTATTGGAAGAACACATCTTGTGTCATCTCTTTTATTTATTTGAACACAAAATCAACACATAATGTGTTAAATAGCATTTTGTAAATATGTACTGTATGTTTTTAAGTAAAAGCTACTTCTCATAATATGTCATAGTTGTTGAGACATCAAATCACTTTTACACAGGTTTTTATGTCAAACTGATTAAATAAATGTACGGTACCTGTAGCTACGCTCATTAGAACATTTTAGGTTTCTGTAATCTGCTGGATGTTTTCATTCAGAAATGATGGACATGGGCTTTGTTCCTGGATTATATTTGGTTTATAGTTAGCTGTTATTTCACTGGCAAGAGTTTCCTCAACACTGAAGCTAAGTTTTGACAATCACTTCTGGTTTTCTATATAAAATGTAAAAAGGTCAAAAGAGAAACACCACAATCTTCTGAATATTTTTGTTGAAGAAGAACAAAGCTTTCATTCAGATGGATTTATTTGTAGTGACTTTCATTTGAGAAGTAACGGCAGTAAAACTGAGATCTGACAGTTGAATGAATGATTTATGATGTCTTTTACTGCTCAGGTGACCACCATGCTGCTAACCGTGACATCACCAGCTACATGGAGATGATTGAAGGTTTCTGTTCCAAAGCGATTTGGGAAGGTTATCATGTTCCCATCGGTAAGTTTTGCATAAAAGTTTTCGTGGTTGAAGGTGAAGCTCACCTGTTGTTAAAGTGAGAAAGATTTGTGTGAATTATTTCCATGTTTTATCATTTAATAAAGTCTCCATCAGAGCAACCATAGGTTTAATGATAGAAATCTCCTTTAATGCTAACAAACATGGACTGAAAGTGATCATAATATTATCTTCATAAGATCTCTGATGATCGTTTCTTTCCTTTTTCTTTAAAGACTCTACTACTGTATGAGTTACCTTAAACTCTTTGCCTTGTTCAAAGGGAAAAAATGTGTAACGTTGCTCCTCACTCCAGTCGCCCTTCTTAGAGTTACACACGATGGTTTTCACGATGCCGCCGATGTTGAATCGAGGGTTGAAATGAAAGGCAATGTTGTCAAAGTCATAACCAAAGTTAATTGAGAATCTGAGAAAAGAGAAAAATACAATTTGAGATAAACACATATCAAAGATAAATCAGACAAATATCAGCTCTGTTAATGAGTTGTGTTACTTTCTGCGCTCACATCAGTTTGTCAAAATGGTCTATTTGTCTAAACATAAGTAAAGCACTTGTTTCTTTAGGATAGAAAAGCAACTACACATACACTTTACAGTTGGGTTTGACCCTGCCGGTGATGCACAGCTCCCTACCGGCCTGAAAGCCCAAATCACTTACGGTGAACACCTGTCAGACACAAGAAATAACATCAGATACAAGAAGAAATAAAATGCTAAAAACACATAACAATGTGCAACATGATCTCACAAAGTTCCATGGTATAGTCACTGAATATTTTGCTCATTTGTCTGTGTAATTGTCACGGTTCTCTGCGTTTTTCCATGTCCATACAGACTTTCTTTTCCATGTCAGTTTCACGTATTGGTTACTCTATTGTTTTTCCTACTTTTACATTTACATTTTGTCATTTAGCAGACGCTTTTGTCCAAAGCGACTTACAAGTGAGGTAAACAATAGAAGCAATTATGGCAACACAAGAACAGCAATACTTTTAAATCGTTTTCATGTGGGTTTGGGGTTAGATTTGAGGTTTGGGTTAGGATTAGGGCTGTGACGATACATCGCGTTCCCCATTAAGAAGACCTGTCTGAAATGGATTCTGAATCGCAAGGCTGTGATTCTGTGTTTCATGCACAGGTTGTGCGTGTAGTACAGCTCTGTGATCAGTAGGAAGTCCTTATCGATCTAAAATCACTATGAGTTTGACTCGTTTATAATGTGAATTTAAAAAAGCAACACTATCACAACCATTCATATCATATCATCCATATCACAAACACAATCATTCAAAATATTCTTTATTATCATTAAAATACCTGAAACAATCTGAAGAACAGCGATATAAATATTTCTGGAGACATTTCCTGGAATAGCGTTTGGAACGCTACTTCTTCTTGGGCACAAATGGTGTTTCTACACGAGAGCGCCCTCTGGCTTTTGGATGTGGCAGCATTTCACCGTAAATCATTCAAATTCATTCATTGAGAAAACGCGCATTTGCACGATTAATCGACACAGCCCTGCTTTGTCATGACACAGTAGGAGAGACAGGACGCAAACGCAGAGTTCGGTAAATAAATAACATTTAATGATAAAACTGGAAATAATAACACGAGGAGTAACGGCTAACAAACACAGGAACATCCAAAACGTGACACAGGGAGCAGACAAGGTTACAATGGCAATCTACCGGCCACAAGTGTGAAACAGACAGCAGTATAAATACACAAGGACTAAACAAGGAACTAGGATGTCACTTTAACTATTGGTTTATACTTTTTTCCGGATTTTTAAACAATTGTCGCCTGACGTTAGGTTTAGAGTTGGGTTAGGATGTCACTTTATGTTACAGAAAGTCGTTCTAACCCCAAACCCAAGCGAAAATGGTAGGAATATAGGAAAACAATTGAGCAAACAATAAGTGAAACTGACACTGAAAAGAAAGTCTGTTGTATGGATACGGAAAAATGCGAAGATGCGTGACAATAACACGGATAAATCAGCAAAATATTCCGTGACTATAACATGGAAATTTGTGAGATCAGGATGCAATGTACATGAGTAAAAACATCAGATCACAATAGGGCTGTCACTTTTGAGAAAAATTTGAATGGATATTGACTATCATGCAATTGTGAAAATATTGGAATATCTACGTGCCCGCCCCCCGCGCGTAAAAAAAAACCCATAATGGAGATTCAATCAAAAATGTATTAACAGAGTCATTTTTACTTAATTTTTGAAACATGAGGTTATCAACTTGCCACTAAGGCCCACAACATTAGGCTACATGAAAAAACCTGTTTCAGAACAGGCAGAAACAATAATGTGACAACTTAAACAGCAGCAGGAGTAAGGTATATAGCCTAGCCTAAATCATTTCTTAATATTGTTTGCACGAAACAGCAGTCTATCAACTTGATCTGGATCAAGTGCAGCTCTCTTTTTATTTACGATTTTCCCCGCGGCGGAGAACGCACGTATGGAGCGCACAGATGTGCCCGGCAAACACGGGTATTTAAAGTTGGTATTTGTTTCAGCCTGTGTCTCTCCACCACTGCAGCGTGTTGCTGTCTGTGGGGAGAGGAGGTTCAGTCATGTAGTTTTTAAGCTCCTGGATACCAGAGCCGTTACTGGTGCGTGTGGCCGAGTCGATCGATTTATAGGCTACATGTCCCCAAACAAGCTTCCCATGGCACCTAAAGCCGGAGCCATATCTTCCCTCTTGCGCACATTGGGCTCACTCTCAGCTTCCTTCAGCTCCTTAGATAAGCTTTCCATTACGAGGTGTTAAAAATGCACTACACATGGTATTTTAAAAACCGAATAGTTTATTTATAGTTAGATTATTTCACCTCATGTTCGAATCCATATTCGAATATCGAATAAAAAAATGTGACAGCTCTAGATCACAAACTCAAAGCAGTGATGATATGATATAATAATCCAAAATAACTCACCATCTTTCTTTCGTTGTTGGGGTGGATAACAGTTGTGTGTGAGATTCAGTGTCTGCCACCTTTTATAATAAAATCCAGAAGGTGGACACCAAAACCTTCATCCAATAGTAAGAGGGAAACACTATTTTACATTGTTTTTATTAATAGCTGACAGATTTATATCAGTCAACTAATAATAAAAACAATGTAAAAATATTTTTATAAGATCTTGGCTCACAACCTCACCTGGAGCAATTCAGAGTTTTGACAGATAACTACTTCATTTAGATTAACACACAACCCTTAAAACAATTTAAATCAAATTTAGATCATAATTTATGTGAATTTTATCCCCGCAGAACTATAATGTATACAGGAAAATCGGGGCTTATGAGGGTTAATATAAGCAGGAGAAAAAACAGAAAATTCGGTGGACAACATAAGAAGAAGAGTACAGCCTCTATTAAATCGTACTAGCGAGGATAGGAATAATGTAATGTATAGAAGAGAGTTCGGTAACACTTTACTTATAGGGGTGTTCAAAAGATTGATATGACACCTTCATATTCATGACATGACACGTCTTATGAACATGAAGAAGATTTATGCACGTTCATGACAAGTGTCATTAAGTGTCATTTGTTTATGTCATTTTTAAAGGCAGGGTATCAGATTTGATCCAGAAACATTTTTAGTTATGCTTTAGTTAAAAGTCTCCTCACATCCTGATAGCAATCACTGTGTTAAGTTGTTTAAATGTATTTGTAGAAATGTATGTCATCTGTGAAAGGCGTAGGACCAAAAATGTTCAACCAATCATAGATCTCGGTCCGAACGGACGTTGCCTTTTTTTATCCCTCATCCATAAGCGTAATTTGAATGTCATCGCGTAGCTTGTTCACTCAGACACCATACGTCATCTGCGCGTTCACGTGCCCTCACCTCCCGTCAGAGCGAGAATGGCAAACTTTCCTGCTGTATTGACAACCTGCACAGGAGCCACAAAACAAAAGACATCTTTTAAAACAACAACGACAAAAAGCGCCTGTAACTTTACTGCTTTACCACAAGATGCAAACAGCTGCAGGAGGCAACGGGGTCTGAAAGGGTCGTTGCACTGTTTATTTTGGTAAGGTTGGTATGCGACATGTTTGTATTGAGATGGATTCAGATATTCTACTTTGATGAAACATTGTGTTGCTTAGGAAATTTGTGTTCGTTTACGGATTAGCGCAACGATATAGTTACCACGTCTACACAACCGAAAGTGTGCTTTAACTAATTCTGATGTAAATGTCTGATGTCTTATGTTGGTTATTTTGGTAATGTTATTCACTTTGTACTGCACTGATAATGTCTCCTAGAGGTAACATGTGTAACAAAAACCGGATAGGACCTAGAACTGATCTAGAACATATTTAACCGGGGAGTGATATGACTCTTCCTCATTTACATAAACAAAGTGATAGCGTTTAGTTAGATATGATCTAAACCAGGCTAACGCCTGACCACTGATGCCAACATAGTTTTCTAGTCTATCGAGTAAGATTGCGTGATCTATTGTGTCAAAGGCTGCACTAAGGTCTAGTAATATAAGAAATGAGATTTCACCACGAATATATGATTTTCACCATGAATTAGGTTATAAGGTTAAGGGGACAAGCACTTTTTCACACAGGGCCATGTGGGTTTGGATTTTGTTTTCCCTTCATAATACAAAAATTTATTTTAAAACTAAAGTGTGACAAACATAAAAAAATCAGGAAGGGGGCCAACACTTTTTACACCACTTTATATGAATAATGTTTATCAGATAACTGCATGCACATCTTCATTTTTATTTCCAAGCACTTTTACATAAATATGTTGGGTTGTTTGGGTCAATTATGGAGAAACTCCGCTGTTCAGTTAGAGATAAAGCTAAATGCTGTGCTGGTTTGCTACCCAACTATTGTTTGAAACAATCCAACATTTTTACACTTTTCAACAAAACTCTGAGAACACATGTCAAACTCTTCTCCTGCAGGTTTACTGTCTTGTAAAGTTTAGCTCTAGTCCTGAATAATCTGTTAAACGCCTTCAGGATGACCTGTAGCATCTAAACACTGCAGGCTGAACTTCTGGTGCGGAGTTTAAAAATCAATAAATCAATCAAAAAAAATTGTGGGAGAAAAAGAATTGAAATGTTAAAAAAGTAGAGTTTAAATCTGCTGAACAGTTATATCATTATAAAGCATTGATATTTTAATGAGTGATAAATAAAGAAGAAAATGCACTGAAGACACGTCATGTCAGAAAGTTGACCCACCCCTCAGTAGGGCTAAAACGATTAGCTGACATAATCTCTTACATCGATAATACTTTTAGATTAAACAATTATTTATGTTGTTGAATAGTGTTTTGATCTCATATGACCTAATGCTGGGGTTTTCAAACTTTATGATGCCATTAAGGACCCCCAATCTTTATTACTGTATACATCAATTTTTGTTTTGTATAGTTTTGTTCATAGTGAATGTAATTGGCTATACACAAACTGAAGAAAAAACATTTTCAATTCAAATGTATTTTTATACAGTAGCAGCAACTTGCATAGTAAGTCTTGTTTCATAGGAGCTTCGCGAGGATTCAGACTTACAAACCCCAGTGAGTGAGAAAAATGACACCGCAATAAGCAAAACACACGATAAAGATACAAAGCAAATATAAATGATTGTAGCAAGAAATAAGAGACAAACACATCATAAATAGTCATTTTTTTATTTTTCCTCTGAACTTTTCCAAGGACCCCCTAGAACCTCCTGGAGGCCGGTTTAAAACCCCCTGACCTAACATAAGGGTCTGCAATAACGTCCTTTGACCAGCAGGGGAACTAGTGCAGCTTTTTAGGCTTGCTGCAATAGCTTGTGTTACCGGTCCTACATGGAAAGCAGCCTCTTACAGATTACATCATTTGCCCACCGCGGCAGGGCCGGCCCTGGGCATAGGCGGAATAGGCAAATGGTAAGGGCGCTGCCGACCCCTTGGGGCGTCCGTGCGCCCAAATTATTATTTTTTTAATATATGCATATAAACATTTAACTATAAATATTTAATTTTGCACAAGAAAACAGCAGTTACTGATGAATTATTAGTAGCATATAATCTCGGAAGATCGTGCTTGTTATAGCTCTGTGGCTATACTGCACTGAAGCAGCAGTTTAAAATATAAACCCAGAATTCAGCAAACGTCAAGGACAAGAAAACGGAAACAACAATCAGACAGAGACGCGGAATTTACATAATGTTACACAGACCATGTTTAAATTTCAATGTTTCTAGACAGAAATAGCAACTTGTTCACTTTGTTTGGTATTAATAAGCTGCGCACTGGAGTGCTGGCCGCGGTGCTGAAGACGCGCTCAGACAAAGTACTGGTGGCAGCACAGATATTTACGTGCAACCTATTGGAAACTATTATTCGTTATTATATAATTATTATTCGTTATTTTACTTTATTACTTCCACTTAAGAAGAGTTTTGCACTTTTATTTCAATATTTCTCTTTATATAAATACTATTTTGTACTTAAATCTATAATTTCATTATTTTACTAACCAAACTCATCTGGGCTTTCCGATAGGTTGCACGTAAGGAGAAAAGTAGCTTACTTCCCCTTGAGAAGGGTTGTGTGTTTTAAACTTTTAAAAACATATATCTCTTTACAAAAAAACTTTTTTCTTCTATTTAAAAGCTATAATTTCGTTATTTTACTAACCCAACTAATGACTCCTCCGCTTTCCAATAGATTGCACGTAAATATCTGTGCATATGTGCCATCACGCGCCTTCAGCACCGCCACTGTGCAGCTTATTAATACCAGACAAAGTTGGTATTTCTGTGCAGAAACATTGAAATTTAAACATGGTCCGTGTAACGTAATTTAAATCCTGCGTCTCTGTCTGATTGTTGTTTCCGTTTTCTTGTTCTTGACGTTCGCCGAATTCTGGGTTTATATTTTAAACTGCCTTTTCAGTGACAATGTCAAGACCAAATGCCTGAGTGACAGGGTATTGTGTGTATGTGTGCGTGTGCGTGCGTGCATGCGTGTGTTTCCAAAATATTTTCAAAATTAAGAAAAACTGTGCATTTTTTTCTGTGTAAGTTTATGAACAAAAAGATTCTAAAGGGCACCAGGTGAAATCTTGCCTAGGGCAGCAAATTGGCCAGGGCCGGCCCTGCACCGCGGCACCGCCCCCTTTCGTTGTTTAGATTTTTTTTATAGTTTAAAATTAAAGTATACACTACAATTAAAAACGTATAGTGCCTGCTCAATACAGCGTGAACTGAGCCACAGCACAGATGAGCAGCAGGTGTCAGATTTCATTTATCAATGAGTGTCAGAGTTTTATGTTTAATGTAAGCAGGTTCATCATTATATAGTTGTTGTGTTTTTCACTAAGAATAATAATGAACCCACGTTTTAGGCAGAGCTTGAAATAAAGAAAAGTGCCAGATGTCCTGAGGCTCAGTCCAAAACGCTCTCCTAAAGCTTGGGAGGGGCGGGCTTACATTCAAACAACATGCCAGAAGTACCAGCGTGCAACGGCTCACTTCAAACAAATGCATTGCTAATAGAAAAAGTGAAAGGAAAAGGCTTATGGCTGTACAGGCATTCATAAGTAATTTACTTTCATAATTCATAAGGATTTTTTTGCATAACCTTTAAATATTTGCATGTTTAAGTTGACATACGTACTGTACTAACACGACAGTCATTCAAGTAACACAAGAACCTGTGTAAATAAATTCAACTTTTCGAGTAGGCTGATCTCATGGCGACGCTTATCTTAACTATAGTTTGTCCAAACTACCGCTGCATGGGCTCATGACTGATTCAGGTTGACTGGTTTAGTAAGCTTACAGAATTCAGGATGTTATTAACCCTTTATAAGACAGATCACCAATCTCAGACTTCCATCATCACAGATGTCATCCCTTCTTCTGCGTCCGTTAGGAGAATTAGAAAAGCACATACACATACATACCCATCACAGCTGGGTTGGATCCTGAAAGAGACCCACAGGTTCATCCCAGGCTGAAAGCCCAAATCATCCACAGTGAACACCTGTCTGAAAGGATAAAATAACATCATAACTTTAGTTTTTGCATATAGATTTCAAGCATATGTAAGTTGACATAACATAGAAACAATTATTGAAATTAATTTGTTAAGTTAAAGTAAAACAAAAACATATGTTCACTGTAAAAAGTGAAACTTTGATCAACTTAAAAAATGGTGATTATCATTACGTAGCCCTATTAGAAACTTACCATCTTGCTGGCTTTGTGGCTTGCAGTTGTATGTAACAGAGATTCACTTGTCACCTTATATAATAACATTCAGAAGGTGAAAATCCTTCATCCAATAGGAAGAGAGAACAGCATTAACCAATCACACACCACACTGACTGATCTGATCATCAATATTAATGAATCAATGAATGCATTTTTTCTCAGTGACTCCTGACAATATCAAGGGGCAACCTTCCAATCTCTCTGATGAAGCCAATACGGAAGTGACTTAAACTGCAATGCATCAACTGGACGCTTGAGGCTCCAAAAGGGAGTCAATTCCCATAGACCACCATGTTAAAAATGCCCAACTTTACAGTAGAAAATAATATGTTTACAGCCTGGTACAAAAACTTTTTTTTGGTCTGTATAGCTAATTTTGCCCTTCATGACAACTGTGAGGGGGGTGATTTTTTTGTAACTCATCCCTTTAAATTCTATTAAGCCTTAAACTTCTGCATAATTAAGGGCGTGGCCACTTGAGTGACGGTTGAACGGCCACTGCTGTCTTTAGAGTTGAGCTAGGGGGCGTGGTTTCAGCAACCAACCAGCCACCTCAGCTTCACCCATGTCCCGCCTCTTTACCCATTTTCGGTTTTCCGCGAGTGATCCGTGGTGACGCGCGGCCAAGATGGCGATGGCAGGCAACGCCTATTTTAATGCTGCGTTCCAGGCAGCCTGTAACCCGTAACTCACGACTTCAAAACCACGACTCACGACTCTGAACTGGTCGATCTAGTACGAGTTCACGGGTGGAAAGTCACGGGTTTGACTGCCGTTCCAGTGCACTTTCACCGGTAGAAGGATGTAAAAACACGAGTTACAGGCTGCCTGGAACGCATAAGGTCGTGAGTCGTGGTTTTGAAGTCGTTACTCACGGGTTTAGAAACATGCCTGGAACGCAGCATAAGCTTCAGAAATGATCTTCACAAACCAATGGGTGACGTCACGGACACTACGTCCATATTTTTTTACAGTCCATGGACAAAATTCACTGTATAATATAACATTTTCTAAACATTAAAGTATTTACGGTGAAAAGCTGCAGCTTGCCAGAAAACGTCCGTAAATAATTCAAATAACAAATATGGTGGTGTTTTCTTTTTTTACAGCAAAGTTTTGTATATTTCACAAATCTTAACTGTGTATTTCATTACACTGATATATATCTACTATAATATGTGTAATATAAATGTCTGTAATATAAATCTGATTTTTTGCCACCAAGGCACATTGGACAGCCACATGCTGAATCAAATTTGGACTGAAAGTGTAACACAAAAAGCCCTAATGTATGTAACTGCGTATAAAAGAAAACATAAACATAAGTCATGCAGGGAATTGTAGGAAATGCCTTTCTTTAAACAATATTTCACAGTACAAGTGCCTTTATAATCCAGTTGAATATTATAAAGATTTTCAATATAAAATAGATGCTAATTCACTCCTTTTACTTTCATATTTTTCTTTATTTTGCTTAATTAAGAACAACATAGCAGTGTGTACATGATTATAATGTCATTGCATTAGCAGCACTAAAGGTCATGGGTTCAAACCCAGGAAACGCACATACTGATAAAAAAGTTATATGTTTATGTGGTAATGTACTGCTTTGGATAAAAGCGTATTTCAAATCCATCAATTCATAAATGTAAATCAGTTTAACACTTATCCCTGTGGCATAGCATTGCCCTTATGGCAATAAACTACATTTTGGGACCTCACACCCCCCTGTTATATTTAAAAAAAACTGTTTATGTATATTCTATCACCTGATGAATCCGTTCAATGTAAAGATGGGCTGAAGTGGGTGTGGTCAATAAACTGGTATGATTTGGCGGTTTGATGGTATCTATTTGAGCACTATACATTTGGCATTGTGACTTTGGTTAACGCGTTTGTCATTTCTGAGGACTAGTCAGAGTGATTTTAACTGGAATATTTTGACAGCGCAAAAAGCAGCAGACTACGGAGCCCCAACGAGTGCGCAGCCTGTTAGGCTCTAAAGCAGGGGTCTCCAACCTTTTGTGAGCAAGTGCTACCACAATGAATAAAACAATCTGGAGGGCTACTTTTTGATATTGTCTACTCAAAACCTTTTTGTTTTACTTGTTAATTTTATTTTATTTTATTTTATTTAACTTGTTGATGTTTTAGTATTGTTTAAAAATAAACCAGGCCAAACTAATAGAAAAAATCTGTAATGAATAAATATTACAATTGAGACAATTAATAGAATTTGCTTTGGCGGGCACCTCACAGACGTTGTTGGAGACCACTGCTCTAAAGTTTACATTCACCTTTCTTTTGATTTTGCATCAACATTGACAAGCACGTAAGCAAAAAAGGGAACAATTACATAATAAAATACTTGAACAACCTTCTATCTTGGTATTGTGAGCATATGCATTTTAAAAATATATTGTGCATATAAAATTATTAGTTTAACATTTTATGCATCTTTATTGGACCAGATCCTGTGGACCCCAGGTTGAGAACCATTGTTCTAAAGCATGTTTGATTTTGGTTACCCAAAGTGTTAATTAATGCATTAACTAACATGCATAAACGCTAAACATGTATTAATATGTAGTTAAGGAGGCGGTTATTCATGCATGAATTTATATGACTCATGACATAGTTATGGTTAGTTATTGATAAGTACATAGCTTAACTCATCATTAGTTCATAGTAAAGTGATTATTAATTGATGTATTAATTATAATAATTCCTTACATTTATATAGCGCTTTTCTCAGTACTCAAAGCGCTTTACATATGAACGGGGGATTCTCCTCGACCACCACCAAGGTGCAGCATCCACCTGGATGATGCGACGGCAGCCATATTGCGCCAGAACTCAACATTCAGTACAGTGATGTATAAGTGTTGTTGCAAGTTTCTTAAGGCAGAGTAATGAATATGTTATTTGCATTTTGTGCAGGAATAGAAGATGGTATTCATATCCATTTAGCCAAAACTCATTTGTGTTTGAATGTACCGTAACTGGAACAGTTTTAACAAGTCACATATCTATCTGAACAGAGAAGTGACCAGGAGGTCTTAAAGGCCCTATAATGACTGCTGGAGTTTAAAAAAAAATTCATTGTTAATTAAAGTGAAATAAATATAGTAAAAAGGACATTCTGAAAATTTAACTTTGAGAAAATTTGCAAAATAATTAAGAAAAAATGTTCGGTATTCGCCTTTCGACTGAGTATTTCATTTGATTTGGTTTTAGCCAAGAATTTTCCTTTCGGTGCATCCCTATCCTGTTCGTCTCTATATAAAATATTACAAGGTCAAAAGAAAAACATCACAAACATCTTAACTTGTTGACTTTTAGACACAGCAGAGAAGAAGCGGCTTTCATTCAGATGGATTTATTTGCAGTGATTTTTATTCAGTGAACATTGAAGATTTGAAAGCAGTAGAACTGAGATCCGACTGAATGATTCACATACTTCTCTATAAGCCCTCTTCAGACAGTAATTGTCTGTAAGGACGTCTGTAAAAATAAATTTGCATGTAGTTCCTCAGCGATAAAACTCATGCGTTCGGATGAAGATAAATTCACGGTGGATATGTTGGAATTCGAAACACCTGGATATGCACTTATTAATCACATGATCAACATGGTTGGAGAAAAACGTATGGCAAGAAATTCACTGTCTCCCCCATAAATGTTAAAACCATCTTACACCCCCACGAGAAACAATTATGGTCTGAATAGGGCTTACGACTTTATTCACTGCTCAGGTGACCACCATGCTGGTGACCGTGGCCCCAGCTACTTCCAGGTGATTGAAGGTTTCTGTTCCAAAGCGGTTTGGGAAGGTTACCATGTTCCCATCAGTAAGTTTGGCATAAAAGTTTTCATGATTGAAGGAGAAGCTCACCTGTTGAGAAAGATTGATTTGTGTGAATAAAAAAAGTAAATGCAATCAGAGAAAACTATTTAGGTGTTTTATCAGTTAATAAAGTCAGTTTCCTTGAGAGAAATGATAGAAATGCAAACAAACATGGACATGAAAGTGACTGAAATGTTTATCTTCATAAGATCTCTGATGAGCGAGACTCATACTGTGCGTTCACACTGCCACCGGTGAGCAGTGATGTGAATAACGGCGTTATAAGTAATTGGCGTTAGTAACTGCGTTATTTTTTTCAGTAACGAGTAATAAAATAAATTACTGTTTCCCCCGTTATAACGCCGTTATCGTTACTGACATTAAAATGCTGCGCATTACTAAAATTGATCTTGCTGTAGTGATTTTCAGCCGCGTATGCTCACTCTCTCAGCCAAACACTGTTTTTCTCTTGTGTGTGTTGTGAGAAACATAACGGATGATGATTGGCTTAATTTCCATCGGTAGCCAACCAGAGGCAGAGTTCACAAAAAGGCCCGCCCACACGCGCAGTCCAAGTCCGAGGAGCGAGCAGCAGTGTTAAAAAGTCTGAGCAACTTGGTCACTTTGTCGCTAGATTTAGCAACTTTCTATCACTTTAGCGACTTTATAGGACAAATCTAGCTATCTTTTCTGGCGTGGTTGGAGACTTTTGTAGACTGACATGAAAATACGCGTCGTTTTCTCTTCTCAACGAGCAGCGGTGCTGCTGCTGACTGTGCCCCATCTCAAAGCACAGACATGCAGCCCGGTCATCGCGCATCAATCACTCCGAAAACACCGGCGACAGGGCGATGGCAAGTACAACTAGCTCAAAGGTAGCGGTCGCAAACACGAAGTATAAAGCACTACTTTTCCATTGTTGAGGTGAAAGGCAAGAATGTTTGTGTAATGTGCAACTTATGCCCATGAAGAAAAAGTCTCTCCACGTCTGTGGCAAGTAATTCTGATCTAATAAAGCACCTCACATCGTCACATGCTGCCAAAAAATTTGTGATTTCTCTTTAGTATCCATTTTAGTCATTTAACATATTTAATTTTGTAAGGGGCATTCAAGTTATTTGAAATATTAAATTGTTTTTAAGTAACGCAGTAATTACTTTTCCTGGTAATTAATTACTTTTATAATAATGTAACGCAGTTACTAACTCAGTTACTATTTGTGAGAAGTAATTAGTAACTATAACTAATTACTTTTTTAAAGTAACGTTCCCAACACTGCCGGTGAGAGCGTCAAAGGAAGTCATTTTTTAATGATCGCCGGCGGTGGGCTTCGGGGAGCTAATATTGGCAGTCTTGCATGCATACTTGTCTATTGTTCCATTCATTTGCATTCATTTATTTTTTCCACTATGGGTGATTATTAGTATGAAGCCTCTGGAATAAGCTTCTCTCCCATATTACGATTAAACTGAAACGTCATTACGACAGACAATAGGGGGCGAACTCTGACAATCGTGTCCAAATGGAAAGACGGCTTTAGATGATGAGATCATTGAGGAGAGATGAAATTAGCTAAACTTTATGTTAATGAGCTATGACGTGGTTCAGAGGTTTTCAGAGAATGCATTCAATCATCACAGCTTATTTCACAAATTTTTTCTATAGCATTGTTGGCATGGCAGCCAGAGCGGTTTTTGAAGCTCTCGTCAGCAGCGATGTGAACGTACAGATACTGTTTCTGTTACCTTGAACTCTTTGCCTTGTTCAAAGGGAAAAAACGTGAAACGTTGCTCCTCACTCCAGCCGCCCTTCTTAGAGTTACACACGATGACTTTCACGTCAGCACCATAATTGAATCGAGGGTTGAAATGAAAGGCAATGTTGTCAGAGTCAACACCAAAATCAATAGTGAATCTAAGAAAAAAAATACAGTTTGAGATTAAAACATGTTAAAGATAAATCAAACATATCAGTTTGGTCACATCAGTTTGTCAAAATTGACAATTTATAAATCTTTTTTTGTTATTTTTTTGGTGTTTGGTATTGAGGCTGAATTTCTTTTTTGGTTGTTTTGTTGTGCTGAGCATGTCTTATGTCAATGCATTTATCTTCTGTATGAAGAATGCATGTAGTGCTACCTTAAGGATTAGCCAAAATTTTGTCTTTGATGTTCATAAATGCTGTCTATGTAGACAAAGTTTTAAAAAAAACTTTCAACGTCAGGTTTGACCCTGCCAATGATGCACATCTCTCTTCCGGCCTCAAAGCCCAAATCATCTACGGTGAACACCTGTCAGACACGAGAAATAACATCGATCAGATACAACGTCATGTCAACAGAATACTGGTGATGAGATATCATCGCTGCACTTTATTGTGAATAACAGATGAGTAAAAACATCAGATCACAGAGTCAAAGCACAGTGATGATATGATATAATAATCTAAAATAACTCACCATCTTTCTCTCGTTGTTGGGGTGGATTACAGTTGTGTGTGAGATTCAGGGTCTGCCACCTTTTATAATAAAATCCAGAAGGTGGACACCAAAACCTTCATCCAATAGTTAAAGGGAAACACTATTTTACATTGTTTTTATTAATAGCTAACTGATATAAATGTGAATATTTCTACATGAATTAAGAACTTGGCTCACATTATTAACCTCACCTGGAGCTATTCAGAGTTTAGACAGGTAACTATTTAATATAGATATACGGTGCCCTTTGTACTGTTTTACTGAACCATTTTTTATTGACCCTTTGAATGCTGAAAATTTGAACTTTACATGTAAATAATGATCAGGGCATTAACTTATAGCCCTCTGATCTAATGGCATATACAGATTTAGGGCCCTATAAAATCTGTTTTATTTTTTCCGAAATTCTGTTTTGGCCATTTAAATTTTAGCAAATTCCGTTTTGTCCATTTTAGATTTGGCAATATTTTTTTTACACTTTACTGTCATAAAAAGAGTGTGTCTTTAATGTTAACGATTAAAATGTACACAAATACAATAGGAATTACCTTAAATTTATTGAAATAACATTTTTTCACATTCCCTGTTTATGGGGAAAACAAAATAACACAATTACTTATTGACTGTAAAAACATGCATTTATACAAACGCACACACAAATGCACGCGCACACAAACACACATTTTACTCAATTCAGTGCATCGTTCAGTGTTGTTGCACAAGGCTACGCGTGTCAAAGCAGTGGTGTCTTCAGAAATGCCTTAAACACATCGGTCCAGCAGAACACGATACATATTTTAAACACGAAGGACAGTTTGCCTCAGCTCGCTTGAAATGCATAAAACTGAAGAAATACATGATGATTTCTGTTCAGACTTCGGACAGATGCGAGAGCGCGTGCACGTGATATTGTGGCCTTGCTAGCATGAATGTACTTCTTGTTTTTCACATGGGTTTTTGATAACAGGTGGTCAGTGCATGTATCTTTGTGCTCCCAGTCAACTGAATGTTGAGAAACGTACAAAATAACTCTGCTCCGGTCACATACAAGTCATGTGATGTGGGAACTGCTCAGAACTGAGGGCTTAGCATCAAATTTTTCTTTCTTTTTATTTCAATTTTCCGCTGACGAAAGCAAAGTCGTGGAGAGCCGCTTTGCCATGGTTTCAGTGTTTTGGAGGGGGTTTGATATGACGGGAGGATTTGCTTCCCCCGCTCTGCATTTTCCCCAGACATACATTCTTATCCCACACAAAAAACAGAATTTTATTCCAAATATGTAAAATTAGATTAACACTAGATTTCATGTTAATTTGCCAATTCCGCGATTCTGTGATCGCGGAACTTATAGGGCCCTACAGATTGACAGTACTCCAGCCTAATGGTCCTAATGGGGAACTGTGGGGGCAGCAATCACATTTTTGGGTGGCTGTGCCCAGGTAGTGCCACTCGTTGGACCAACAGAGGCAAATATTTTACTCAAGGGCCACATCAGGTTTTCAAATACATTAAAAGATCCAAGACAAGTTTAGATTTATTCCAAATCAACTCTCAATTATTACTGAACTATAACATGGACATTTATTTTAACCCTGCTTTTAAGAACACAATTTCATATTTTGGAAAATGTGTGTATCATATTTACAGTTCTGTCATAATCAAAGTAATATATTTAGCATAGTAAGACACAACTCCCATTTTATATCGATTGTGACCAATAATTACAGTTATTATCATGAGGAAAATTAACCATGCATTCATTTAAGCAGATTAATTACCATTTGTATTACCCAACGTGATCTCGTGTGTATTTTTACGTAAAGTGTGGTTAAACAGTTTACTCATTTACAGAAAATAATATGTTCATGACTTTCAGAGAAAGTCCCAGTATTAAACAAGATTACACTTTAAAACCCTAAAAATAACATCCTTTTCACGTCATCCATCCCTTGTGGACGCTTTGCACATTTTTACCAAGCTTGGACTTTTAGATTGTTTTAGGTTTGGTTTTTGTATTCCTTTCTTTAAACAGTCTTAAGTTTTAGTGTGTGGTTTTAAGTTCAATGTGATTATTGTAAATACACTAATTTACTGTAATTGATTTCACTTGTTTGTCATCCTTTTAATATTGTTTTAATCTCACCCAAATCTAACCCAATTTTTAACAATTCATAACTCAACTGATAAGGGTAACTGTTACAGTTGAACAAACTATATATTTTATCCCCTAACCCAACCCCTAAACATAACCTTCATAGAAAACTTTCTACTATTTTAGATTGTTAAAAAACATCATTCTGTATGATACGTATGAGCTCATTTACCAGAGGGACACACACCTCAATTGGGCCCCTTGGTGACACAAGTCCCCATGACTGTGCAAACAGGTCCCCACCAGGCAAACGCACGCACGCACACACATACTTAATTAAACACATTTAAATTAATCAATAATTAATTAATCTAGAGATAAACTGCCAAATACTGCAATGATCCACGAACCACTGCCCGCTGTCTCCCCTCCTCTTAAGGAAACTAAAACTTTTTATTTTCCACAATGTATTTGTTCCAGAGGTCCGTTTAGTGACTTGTCAGACCAATAAACAAACAGAGAACAAAAGTTAACTTTTAGCCAGGCATGTAACTGTGGCAACATGCATTCGTCCAATAAAACCTCTCTAGGATATGTACCCTTCCTCTTGCATACTTTTGTTTAAAACCCTGCGTTAACACACCGGACTGTTATTTTCATATAGTCCAAAGCAAAAGCACATACTTATCAAGAAGATAACAAGACACATTCAAGCAAGACACATAATACACGACATACAATAGTAATGTTGCTGTTAGAGCACTGTTTGAATTACTGTGTCAAAGCTTATGGAGGTAATAAGGTAAAATAAGGTGGAATGAGTCATGGACTGAATAATTTTCGGATCAGCAAAACTGTGGGTGGGAAAATAAAATAAGAACAAATTAAAAAATTATAATTTGATATTTTAAAGTCAAGTCAAAGTTAATTTTTATAGCACAGATTTAACACAACTATAGTTGATCCAAAGTGCTTTACAGTAAAACAGTAAAAAGAAAGGGAGAGAAAACAAGAATTGGGACAAAAAATCAAATATCAAAGCAATCAGACAAAGTTGTATATACATAGTTAGTGGTAAGTGTAGTAAGTGTCAACCATATAGAAAGCTACAGAAGTGATTTTCCTTTTGTCTTCTGTTGTTTAATTAACATAAGCAGATTTCTTTAGGGCACTCAGGCACTTCCCCTTTAACTGCATGTTAATCTAAAATGTTTCTAAAGAGAAACATCACAAACTTCTGAACGTATAGCTGTAAACTCAGAAGAGCAGAGAAAAAGAACGACATCTACATTCAGATGTTTTGTCATTGGATTTATTTGCAGTGAACTCAGAAGAAGACTCAAGAGCTGAGATCTGACTGCTGTACTGAATGATGAAGATGTTTAATCGAAGTCAACATGTCATTCTCACTGACTTCTAAACTATTTAGGGCTCAATGAAACATTGTTGAAACTGATGTCTTCGGACACATGGAGATGGTTGTAAAGTTCCTCTCCAAAGCGGTTTGCGAAGGTAACCACATTCCCATCTTGAAGTTTTATATTAAATTTTTCCTTGTTGTAGGTGATGGCCACCTGAAACAGACAGAAAGATTTATAACTAACAATCCTGTACTGTAAAGTGATCAAAGAAAGTGTTTAGAGGGCTTTGCTTTAATTCTTCTGCTAATATGATTGGTTAGGTCAAAGTGAGCTCATTTATGGTATTACCATAAAATCTTGGCCTGCTTGAAATGGGAAATGAGTGTCACGCTCTTCGTCCTCCTGAATCCATTCGCCCTTCTTTGAGTTGAGAACGATGGTTCGCACGTCACCGAGATGGTCGAATCGAGGATTGAAGTGTAAAGCTAATTGGTCAGGATTATGACCGATATTAACGGAGAACCTAAAATAAAACAAATACAGTTTGGGATTTAAAGATCAGCTCTGTATCAGAACATCATTCAGTTAAGTTTCTGTCACAGACTCACTGTAATCCTAATCATTTTATAATAAAAACACACTTTATTCAACTCACAACTGCTTTCACAAGAGTTTGATATTAGCATTGGGTAATAATTATAGTTCGTTTTTTATACATTACGTACAAATGAAGTTTGTATGACGCTACAGGTAAAACACAAGTCCAGCAATAACTTCTCTGTGTTTACTTAACTCATGATTTTACTCACAAAAGTTTGTCCAAACGTTCACAATATTGATTAAGATGTGTGTGGAGGTTCATGTCTTTGCTTCTTGACAATAAGGTCTACTCATAGTACCAACCGTATTTATTCTTGATGTTTTCGTGTATCTGTTTGTGTTATATTGTTTAAGCATATTTTTGGTGAATGTTTTGTTTTTTATTCCTTCAATAAACATTAACATGATTGATCATTAAATACCCAGTCATGATCCCTACAGCTTTTGTGTCACGAGCTCTTATGATGCATGAAAATTCTCAGACTACAGATGAGTGAGACGATATCATTTTAAAAGTAAATCCACCTACATTTTACAACTGGGCCGGATCCTGCCCCCGACCGTCAGCTGCCTTCCGGCCTTAAAGTCCAAATCAGACACGGTGAACACCTGTCAGGCAGGAGGAATAACATCAAGAATTAGTATAGGTTTGGTTTATGATACACAAGCACTGTACACATACAGCTTAAGTCTGCACATTCATTCATTATAGAAATGAGATCACTTACCATTTTGCTGTTTTGCGGATTGCAGGTGTCTGTGATTCAGCGTTTACCTTTTATAATAACATCCAGAAGGTGGACACCAAATCCTCCATCCAATCAAATCCATAGAAAAATAAACAAATCTTCAGTAAAATTTTTAATTGAGGTACAGTGAAATACATCTGAGACGATGCCAGGGGCGAATCGAGTTATTATTTTTTCATTTACCTTTCATGCCAACGATCATTGCACACTTTTAGATGGTGCATATCATTATTTACATGTAAAGGACTCCACTGGCCTGGACCCAAATCTGTCTTTCATCTGTAGTCAGAGAGGAAAATATTTAATAGACTAATATATCAAAATGATGAATGTGCAAGTAATTGATAATGCAGAGGACAGTTTCTGAATATAAACCATGATTCTGGAGGGGGACAAAATAAATACACGTCAATGTCAAATGTCTATACTACACTGAACAGATTTAAGATTAAAGACGGGCTGTATAACCATTAATCCCAACTAATCGTTTGCGGAATAAAAGATTTTGTTTACATCATATATATGTGTGTTTACTGTGTATAATAATGATGTATATATAAAAACACACACATGCATGTATAATACACAAATAGTTACATTTATTACAGTAAGTATTCATATTTAAATACAATATAAATTACATATACAACATAAAAATGATTTACATGTGTGTGTGTGTGTGTGTGTGTAGAGGTCAGAGGAGAATGGGCCGACTGATTCAAGCTGATAGAAGAGCAACTTTGACTAAAATAACCACGCGTTACAACCAAGGTATGCAGCAAAGCATTTGTGAAGCCACAACACGCACAACCTTGAGGTGGATGGGCTACAACAGCAGAAGATCCCACCGGGTACCACTCATCTCCACTACAAATAGGAAAAAGAGGCTACAATTTGTACGAGCTCACCAATTTTTTTTCAGTTGAGTCTGATGAGTCTCGATTTCTGTTGAGACATTCAGATGGTAGAGTCAGAATTTGGTGTAAACAGAATGAGAACATGGATCCATCATGCCTTGTTACCACTGTGCAGACTGGTGGTGGTTGTGTAATGGTGTGGGAGATGTTTTCTTGGCACACTTTAGGCCCCTTAGTGCCAATTGGGCATTGTTTAAATGCCACAGCCTATCTGAGCATTGTTTCTGACCATGTCCATCCCTTTATGTCCACCATGTACTCATCCTCTGATGGCTACTTCCAGCAGGATAATGCACCATGTCACAAAGCTTGAATCATTTCAAATTGGTTTCTTGAACATGACAATGAGTTCACTGTACTAAAATGGCCCCCACAGTCACCAGATCTCAACGCAATAGAGCATCTTTGAGATGTGGTGGAATGGGAGCTTCATGCCCTGGATGTGCATCCCACAAATCTCCATCAACTGCAAGATGCTATATCCTAGCAATATGGGCCAACATTTGTAAAGAATGCTTTCAGCACCTTGTTGAATCAATGCCACATAGAATTAAGGGTCAAACACAGTATTAGTATGGTGTTCCTAATAATCCTTTAGGTGAGTGTAAATGCAGAGAAACCCAAGACAGATCTGAATAAACCAGGTTTACCTGCTTGAGTTGTTGCCTGTGGGTTGATGGAGGTCTTGTCTGTCAGGACAAATTTAAGTCATATTTTACAACATTTTGCTTAAACATTGCTGCTGGCAGATTTTCAAATAGTAAAGAACTGGATAATTTACTTATTGCAGATCTCAATCCAACTTCTAAAGAATTATTTGAGTTTTCCTCCTCTTCTTATAATTTAATGCACATTATCCCAAAATTCACATATGAGTCACTCAGCAATTTCCATCATTGTACACTAGTCAGAATTTGAAGGGCATAAACAAAGTTCATCAAAGTTGTCCTATAGACAAAAAGGCATATTGGGTATTGGTTTTTAAACACCTTTTTTAAAGGTTTTGATTGACTTCAAATGTTGTAATTTGGGTGCATATAACCACACTTTGCATCAATGTCTTGCATTAATGCTGTGTTCATAGAAATATCAATGCCCATTTTGATATATGCATGTATATATGCATTTCTCTTTTTTTATATCATTCACAGGGGAGTGTCTAAAGGGATATGAAGTGCTGACTTATGAAATGTGCAATCACAGCTCATACACGTCTCTCTTCAGTATTTGATTATACATTAAAAAAAAAGATTTCCAGGCTCTTGTGCAGTTCCACTCTTTATGTAATAGCACTAAAGCACATGAGCGTGGAAATCATGGCCAGTAGTTATTTATTTCTGACAGATTTTTTTCCCATGGGTACCCCTGACAGGTTCTAAAGTTTTCCTTTCTTAAATACTCTGGGGTAAAAATTTGGGCATGTTATTTAAGTGTTTAAAAAGTGTTAAGTATATTTATAGTTCAAAATAACTATTTATTATTATATTTAGCCATTCCGGTTTCTATGGCTATATTCATGAGATCCGGTTAATCTATACAAGTTGATCCACACAAGTTAATCAGTATTCAGCTAGCTTATATGTTTTTGCACTGTGGGAGGAAACCAGAGTGGAGTAGAACCTTCTAACGAAAATTAACTATGGTTTTACTACAGTAAAAACAGCATTGTTAGCGTAGTAAAACATAATTAATTTTCATAAGGGCCGCACTGACACAGGGAGAACATGCATGTTGACCGCTATATTTTATGACATTTAGCATGCAAAGTAATATTTGTATGTTTAGTCACCCTGCTGACCAGCATATTTTGTGTTTTGGTGCTTGTATGTTGGGAATTATGCTGGTCTATGCTGTTTTTTTCAGCAGGACAGTGCACAAAATATCAGTTTACACAAAGCAAATGTCTGTATGTTAGATTATGTGTTATTTCATTATATCATGTTTAATATCAGTGGTTCTAGTGTGGCCCCTCCAAAGAAAATTCATTTAAATTCATGACAATCTCAAAGCTGGAATTTTCATCAAACAAAAACATGAAATAACACAATGTAGGTATTATGTTCAATTGTCATATTTTTCTGAACTTTGATTAGACCTCTGGCACCATCTCATGGCCCAACAGAGCACTGCAGACCCTCAGTTTGACAAAAACTGATTTAAATCTTGATTAAATGGGTTAGCATGCAGATCATGGAGATAAATATTCACCCCTTTAAAATTGATAAATCTGTTAATGAAACCATACAAACACAATGACATTTTCTGACATCAAGCTTTAATATGTTTTGCTCTTGTGTCTTGCTATTATGAGTTATTCGTATTTTTTTAATAAGATGCCAAGCTGTATGGCTTGAAATCATCATTTAGCAAATGAGGTACAAGAAGTTTAAGTAGAATAAGTTTATTTTCAATCTGAGCTTTATTCTTAAAAAGAAGAAGTGACACAATAATCAGATTTCAGTTGATGTTGATGTGTTTAGAGGAAGTTTCTGTGTGGTTGTAAAGGCAAAGACGTCAGGATGAAAGAGGATCTCTAGAAATGATTAGCTTAGGTTGGGTACACACACACACACGAGGTTAAAGAGCAAAGTGAACCACAGTGACCGTCTGAAACACTGCCAGTGTGTTTGACTGCATGTAAGTCATACATAAAGATACATATAAAGAAACAGCTTTCATCTGCAGGACATTTAATATGGAGAACCCACAGGAGAAGATCATGAGAATCTCACAGGAGCTTCGCTGTAACCCGACGTCACTCCGTGTGGCTGAATATCTGGACCAACACGATGAGATCAAACACCTGCGAGAGGACTTTCTCATTCCCAAAATATCTGACCTGCCTCCATGTGAGTCCACACTGTGTTTATCAGTCACGTTAGATAAGAGACTCTGTTCAGTTTATGACTTTATGATTGGTGTTATATGAATGTAGGAGATAAATAACACGAGTTGTGATCAGGTTCACTGTATCACGTGATCAGATGGGGGGCAGTCAGGAATTTCGGGTGAGCAGAGGTTACACTCAGTGTAAAATATATATAAAACAGATCTGAAGGTTTTATTTTATTTGTCTTCTTCAACAATACATCATTCATGTTCTGTGTTTTATCAATGTGGGCAAACACAGAAGTTTTTATGTCAACATTGTATAGATATGATAATGCAGTAACAACGTTCAGTCAATTCACCTAAAGTCAAGTTATGGCAGACTCTGGTGAAGTCATTCACTCCTCGACGTGTCAGTCTCATAGGCGAGATTTTCATTCATTCCTGACTCTAACATACATATCACAACAAAGCACAACGCTTTAAATAATCTTTTGATAAGAACATCATAAAAAGCAAAGAGACACTCCATTTTTTATGGTTGGCTGGACATTTTTGGGTGGCAGAGGGAAAATCAGGAGGGGGCCATGCCCCCCTAGCCCCCCGGAGACCCGGCCTTGAGTTAATCATCAGATTTTTTTTCTGTGTGCTTGCAGCGGATTTGTCACTCGTGGATGGCTCTGAAGATTGTGTTTATTTTGTGGGAAACTCGCTCGGCCTTCAGCCGAAAAATGCTAAGAAATACATTGATGAGGAATTAGACAAATGGGCCAAAATGTAAGTCATCTTCTTTCATGAAGTTTCTACCGTGACCTTATACTACTTTAATAGAAGTAATTTCCATATCTGATACTGATTGTTTGCAGGGGCTCTCATGGTCACTTGGAGGGCTCGCGTCCTTGGGTCTGGGCTGAAGAAAACCTAGAGGATTTGATGGCAAAGATTGTGGGTAATAAAAAGGACTTTACCCCCTCGTATAATCACTTCGGATTCAACAAAAGCAGTTTTTATGGGGCTGTATTTAGGTTAATGACACACTTAGACATACAGGTGTTTTTATTACAGACGCTTGCAACATCTGGGTTAAAGGTTACATCCAGATATAGCTGCAGGACTATTGGTTGATTACAGGAAAAGAGTCCATATTATGCAAAATCCACTTTATAAGGTGTTCAGACATAAATGTGTGTTAGCAGAACAGAACAACCCTACAGTAAAAAAATTCACCAAATCCTTTTTTAATCACCATTAGGGCTGTTTAACAATGAATCACGACTAATCCTGTGCAGCATAAAATGTTGTTGTTTACTTCATATATGTATGTTGTGTTGATAATAATTATATAAATGCACACACAGATGCATGTATATTTTTACATGTGTATATATACATTTTTATATAATTTATATTACATTCACATATTTATTCTATAAATATATTTTTTTCTTAAATATAAACATGCATGTGTGTGTATTATACTTTTATTCTGCAAACAATTAGTTGCAATTAATCGTTATGCAGACCTAAATCCTATTAAACTTATTAGACATGCAGTTTTGATTCTCTTGTTATTGTGATGTCACACTGATGAAGCACACATGAAAAGACATTTTTGCTAACACCCAAAGAGGGGCGTTTTGGACATGATATATATATATATATAGATATAAATGTGGGGTATTTTAAGCTGAAACATCACAGACACATTCAGGGCACACCTGAGATTACATTGTGTAAAAATGTGCATAATGTTTGCCATTTAAAGTTGTCTCCTCATCTCATCTAGTGTTTGGTGTGAATGTGACACATATTGAGTCAGAATCACTTTAGAGGTTTGTGTGTTTCCAAAATTTAAATTTAGTCATGTTTTAAGGATTTATGGGTTGCCTTATATTTTAAATCTACATAATTGAAGTCACAGGGTATGAAAACAGGGTAAAGAGATGAAACATTACTGTATATGGTGAAGTCACGTGTGAATGGTTATTTTACTGTAGGTTAGGAGCACAGCACTTTTACAACAGAACTGTAGATTCAAATGAAACCTTTAAAACATGTTTTAATCTAAAAATAGGTGCTAAACCAGAAGAAGTGGCTTTGATGAATGGATTGACTGTGAATTTACATCTTCTGATGGTAAAATTCATCTTTACACCTCCTGTATTTGAATAATCTCTTTATATGCGAATAATAAAGTAAATGTGATTTTTGCAGCTTTCCTTCTATAAACCCACTCCAAAACGGCACAAAATCATTCTGGAGGAGCGGGCCTTTCCATCGGACCATGTAAGTTTGCGCACGGTTTATCTTTAACTTCAGTAAGAACACACTGCTTGCTCAAACACAAGAGAAACTGGGCTGTAAAACTGTGTGATTATTTAGTGTTTTTTTTTAAGATCAAGAGTTAAAGGTGGCGTGTGTAAATTTTAGCGGCATCTAGTGGTGAGATTGCGAAATGCAACCTGTAAACTGTAGTGATGAAACACTCTCTGTAGAGGAGTTTGTCCGTTTATAGCTACTGTAGAAACACGGCCGTGACTTTCATATATGTAGATAAAAATGGCTCAGTTAAAGATAATAAAACATACAGTTTTATGTAAGGTCTTTATACACCACTCATAGTATAGATATGTAGATTATATTGGATTTCTGTTAAGATATCCTACTTAAAGTCCCAATAGCACCTTTAATTTTATGGATACTTTCACATCTGTAGTTGGGTTCATTTGATCCGGACCAAAGACAAACAATTTACATTGTAGCATTTTTAGTTTTGGTTCCTTTTCACACCAGACTGATTGATCTTGTCCGACCAAAATGAAGTCATGTGATAATATCGACATCACTCTTTGGACACATGTCTTTGAGCGTATTTCCTACAATGCTTTTCGATTGGTCAGAATTCTCAACAGAACCCTTGAAGTAAACAAAAGAAAAGAAAAATACAGCAGATATCACACCGCTGTTTATTTCAGCAGTAAGAATATAAACAAATGGCTTTTCGTAGAAACAAATGAATCATCTGGGAAACTTCTACGAAGAATCAATAACAACAGAGTGCTTTTCGAGTAGTTTATTTCTGATAACAAGCAAAATAAATAACAAGTAGGTTAACTTACAATAGTTCAAATCATAGATAAAGAGTATCAAAACTACACTGAGCTGACGTTACTGTGTAAAATGTGTACTATATAATCTATACAATCTTAACTACAGATCAGCTGCCAAACCTCCCTTCAGTTTAGTTTAGCCACTCGCCAGACCATTAAACAAGTTAAGTGCTCTCCAGACACATAACCGCGACAATACGCATGCATCCGATGAAACCGTGAGAGATGTCTGCGCATTCTTATTGTATTCGTGGTCTTTATTTACTAAATAGTTTGTATAACACCACTTGAAACTAACTGTACATTTCAAGAATGAAGCGCGGATGTCTCATTCACTAAGCATGCGTACGCACACACATTTGTTCGTAAAATGTTTGTAGAGCTGTTTTAATTTACAAATCATGATTCAACAAAAACTTTCATACTAAAATGTCTTCTAAATGTTTGCAAAAACGTAAAAACAACTTAGACCACATGTGCGCAATAATCATGAACCCGGAAAAAGAATTCCAATTAATATTTATTATATATGTTATATACGTCTTTCCTCTAGAGTTTGTTGTTTGGTCCACTTTTGGTGCGCATCCGAGTTTAATCCCAAACAAACAGCACCAAGTGTAATAATGAACTCTAGTATGATTCAACTCAACTAAATAAGGCAGATACTCTACATGTATGTTAAATCCACTGTGGTTCACATTTGAATCTTTGGTTTCTTTATTTAGTCTCATGCAGCAGTTTGCATGTTTCATTAATGTTGGTTTGAGGTCTCTGGCCCGGATCGACTCGCTTCAATTACTTATTAAAATCATTGACAGTCGCTCATGGCAATAACAGTAAATTTGAAGCATTCATTGAAAGATTATTAGATATGACACATTCATTTGGATTGATATTGACAATCAATTTTCTTAACCTTGGAGAACCCACAGGGTCAATTTGGCTGCTGTTAATTGTTGCTACCCAAAATCTTCTTGGGTTCTCCAGGTTTAAAATCAGCTGTATTGTTTCATTGTGTGAAAGCATTAGCTCAAGTCACTTTAATCTGTTTCTCTGTTACTAAAGCACTGGACTTTATCGTATGTGTTCTCCTGCAGTTTTAAAAAGTCAAATATCTATTTGAGAGATAGTGTGAGAGTGATATGAAGTTTCTCTTTTTTTGATCATTCCTGGTGTTTTTCTGCCACAGTATGCGGTGGAATCTCAGATCCGTCTGCGAGGATTCAATCCTGATGACAGCATGCTGCTCATTAAACCCAGAGAGGTAATGACATCACTTCCTGTTCCGTCAGCGATTGTTATGATGTCACAGCTGATGGATCATTTGATTGGTTGTTTCAGGGTGAAGAGATGATAAGAACAGAGGATATAGTGTCTGTCATCGAGCGGGAGGGAGACAGCGTGGCTGTTGTCATGCTCGGTGCCGTTCAGTATTACACCGGTCAGTTCTTTAACATGGAAGCCATCACGAAAGCCGGGCACGCTAAGGTGAATACTTACTGTACACACAGCCTTCCTGCCATCACAATATCATCATGATTTTACTAATGTCTTGATTCATAGCTTTCATTTGTTTAAAGTGTCACAGGGATGATGCAATTTTCTAGGCAAAACTCAGAGTTTGCATTTCATCTTCCTGAAGTCAACAGGTTTATTGAATGGAGTAAACTCCTCAGATAAGATTTTGAGTAAACACAAGATTGTGGATTTCTTCTCTTCATTTACATCAGCTCGCACTTGCTGTTGAAGACTGTGCCTATACTTCTCATCCTTTTATTTATAAAGATGTCAATATTTAAAATGCACGTAAAGAAAGACGCATCTCTGGTGCGAATAAACGCAAAGTGCGTAACCATATTTTTTTTAAGTGATCTAAAAGGAAGTGCAGAATTACTTTGCATTGATCCCCTTTATAATCTGAGAGATGTGGATACGGATGGCAATTTAATTACCATACAACCTTGGTGTTTGTCAAAAAACAGTAGGAAATTCAGACAGGAATTTTTAAGTTGGTGGCCGGATAAAAACACTGACTACCCCTGTAAATGATGAAAATACTTTTAGGTCTCCACAAGAAACAATTACCGTCCTAATAGTGCTTTAGAAAACATTTATTCTTACACAGAGAGAGAGAGAGAGAGAGAGAGAGAGAGAGAGAGAGAGAGAGAGAGAGAGAGAGAGAGAGAGAGAGAGAGAGAGAGAGAGAGAGAGAGAGAGAGAGAGAGAGAGAGAGAGAGAGAGAGATGTAAGTATGTGTTCTTATGTGTTTGTTCAGGGATGTTTTGTAGGATTTGATTGTGCTCACGCTGTTGGAAACGTAGAGCTACGACTTCACGACTGGAGCGTGGATTTTGCGTGCTGGTGCACTTACAAGGTAAATCTATCCGTGTGATTCATTCATCTATGATTATGAATCAATAATGGGGCAGTTCACCAAACAATAATCATCATAAAAGTCATCATGTTTTTACCAAACCCATCATGTTCCCCAAACTCACATCAGTCTGAATAATAGCATCACTTATCTTGTCATTGATACATCCAGAACATACCTGACAACATTGGGATTTCAAAATAAGGGAATTCATAGCCCATTGGCAGATTTTTGTCTTGTTTTAAGTAAAAATTCCCTTCAATTGTATGTTTTTGTATAAAACTAAACTTATTTTTTTAGGTCAAGAAATTGCATCTTGATTTAAGAATATTTAGATATTCGTACTGAAAACCCATAGGAAACACACGTTATACACATAGGTCGCAGACGTTGCATTCCTGAACACCTTCTGGATTAAGCAGTAAAGCACAAACAGCAGTGTTTCCCAACATGCAAGTTATAAAAAATGCACACGCCATCTGCAAGTTTGTGTACGCTGGCAGGTGGACATTCACACTAATGTGTGTGGCGGTTGTTTTGCATCCTCCATCCATCCTCATGGAAGCTTTTCTTCTTCTAGTCTTGTTGGCGTGTTGTTTAAGTGATATGTTATACTGCTTCGACGCCGCCTGCTTTACCGAAAGAGAATGTAGCAAATATATATGGCCAGTGAGATTTTTTTAAAGAAAGATTAAAGATACGCAAAATTATTTAAACAGGATGATGGCGGGAAAGAATGGCAAAATACAGCAGAATCCCGGGAAAAATGGGACGGTTGACAGGAATGATTCAGAAGTGCAGCTCCAGAACTAAACCCGTAAGAGCTGTCTGAATGTTTGTTCATACAGACACTTTAGTTCATTCCCATACGGCAAAAATATATGTGCTGATATATGTTTACAAAATTTATTTTTCACCAATATATTTTTTGCCTATATGAAATATATTTGAAAGTGTTTATATTCCTGTCACCTTGGAAAAAAAACTTTGTATGTTACAAACCCCGTAAACATAACAGGTTTAAAAAGGTTAAAACTTTAGATTTTGGTCATACTTTAAATATATTTTTGCCATTATGGCTTCAATTGGTTGTAAAATAAGAAATGTATTTGCTGCCCCTGAAATAGATTTTGAAATATATGTTAATATATGAAGGTCAAAAAATATTTAATTCAGTTTTATTTTCTACAAAATGTGTTTAGCATATATTTAAACTTTAAGAAATTTAATTTTTGCCCTATGGGTTTATCAAAATATCTTATTTTGTATTCATCAGAAGAAAAAGGTTTAAAACATCATGAGGTGAGTAAATGATGTAAATGAAAAGAGTTTTCATTTTTGTGTGATCTGTCCCTTTCAACACATCCTCATCCCATGGCGTCAATATTTGACGCCACTTGACCATGCGTCAATATGTTACGCGGAGGGTATACCCTTCGCGTAATTTTTTGACGAACTGGGGACTTCAATACTATTAGGTACGCGAAATTAAACAGTTGTCGCCTGACATTGGGGTTAGGGATAGGTTTGGGTAGGGATGTCATTATGTAAATCTAACCCTAAACCGACGCGAAAATGGTAAGAAAATGGTAAGAAAATAGGAAAGAGAATGCAACGGACTCAATAGTATTGAAGTCCCCAGTTCGTCAAAAAATGACGCGAAGGGTATACCCTCCGCGTAACATATTGACGCATGGTCAAGTGGCGTCAAATATTGACGCCATGGGGTGAGGATGGGCCCTTTAAATCCATTTCTCTAATGCCATATCATTGACAAATGCTAAAGTGTATATTGTGTATGTTTAGTGAGTAAATCATTGAGTGTTTATGTAAATGTGTTGTGTTTGGTTCAGTATGTGAACTCTGGGGCAGGCGGTCTAGCAGGTGCTTTTATACACCAGACTCATTCACATACAGTCAGACCAGCGTAAGTATCACAAACTAAAGCAAACCTTTCCTTCACAAGTAAAGATGTCATGAAAACTAGCTCATCAAGTCTCATGTTTGTGTTTCAGATTGGTGGGCTGGTGGGGACATGACCTGAAAACCAGATTTCAAATGAGCAACGGTACATGATCTCTGTTTCAATATCAGTGCCTATAAGTGTGAAAATATTTTACTGTTGGTCTAAACATCATTTACAGTAAATAGCTCGAATCTCTTATTAAAGATATTTGCCTGACACGTGTTGATATAAATGATCCAGTCTGTGATTCTGAAACTTCATGGCAGTATCTGAAATTATTCCCGCAGAACTGGAGCTTCGGTCTGGTGTTAATGGTTTTCGTCTGTCGAATCAGCCGATCTTACTGGTGTGTCCACTACAGGCCAGTTTAGAGGTGAGAGACAGCAGACAAACACACTGACAGGACAGCAATACTGACTAGTGAATTATTTTTTTAACTTAATTGTATTTCTGCGTGTAGATTTTTAACAAGACTAGTATGAAGGAGTTGAGGAAGAAGTCTGTGCTTCTGACGGGTTATCTGGAGTATCTCATCAAACATTACCACAGCAAAGACGAGTCAAACCCGGACAAACCCTTCATTAAGATCATCAGTCCATCAGAGCCGGAGGAGAGAGGCTGTCAGCTGTCTCTCAGCTTCTCTCTTCCCATCAGAGATGTGTTTAAAGAGCTGGAGAAGAGAGGAATCGCTGTACGTCACAAATACCTGCTCTACACATGTGTGAAAACCCCCCAAAAAAGTGTTATTTGTGGAAGCTAATGTGTGTTTATCTGATGTTTCAGTGTGATATGAGAGAACCGGATGTGCTGCGTGTCGCTCCTGTGCCCCTGTACAACACCTTCACTGATGTGCATCGTTTCATCACTGTTCTGGGATCAGCACTGAGTGCCTGTAATAAACTCCAGCAGAGTTGAGCACTGATTCACCATCTGACATCTACCGTATGAGAGGAAGCTGTCAAGTGTTTTTACTGTCTGTTTGTTAACTGAATCGGCTTCATGTGTACAAGAATTGAATTGAGAGTGTTTTGAACAGAAATAAACCCAAGACTTTTCAAAAGCGTCTTTGAGATAGTGTACATGTTATCTTATAAGAGCCTCTTCAGTAAATTCTCAGATCATTCAGTAAATTATCAGGTGTGTCTCTTATCATATCAGATGCATCACAGGTAATCTCTGATCATCGTAGATGTGTGAAAGATTAGTCTTACTGTGAAAGATTCATCACTGTATCTTATTCAACAGTAAATATTTACTTATTAATATGTTATGCAGTAACTCGCTCTTGTTAATATAGTCATTTTACAACCTTATAGTGGTTTAAATAATCTAATGGAGCTCAATAATCTACTGCAAACTCACATTCACATCTAACTTTACACTGAAGAAGTTCACCAGCTGTCAGTATACGATCAATGCCTCAGCAGTTAAGTCCAGCGCTGCCCTACAATGTTTTCTCTTTTAGAAATCGGTTGTACTTAAAACTATAAATATCTAAAGTGAATAAAACAGTCAAATGATTAAAGTTAAATGGAGGGAGACTTCAGATATGAAATCAATGGTTTAATGTGCAGTGATGTGTCCCAGATCAGACAGTTAAAGCTTGTTATCATGATTTACATATTAATGACTTCTTAACTTTCAAAGAAATGAATAATTGAGAAGAAATAAAATGTTTGAGTCACTGAGCATGTTTAATGTTTCATATGTTACTTCCAGCATAATTATACACATGACGTGTGTGCGTGTGTGTCTTTAGGGTCGGTCTGACCCGTCCAGAAAGAGAAATTTAGAGACATGAACGAGTATATAATGATGAGGACGGTCCGCATTGACCCGAGAGATAAGTTCAGTTGCTGTAGTTGATGTGATGTTCGGTGGGTAATTAAAATCCAGCACTGATGGGTGGAGAGATGAATGGACGGAATGGTTTACATGGATTACTGTTGTTGTTTAATCGCTCAGGCAGAATGATCTGCAGTTTAACAACATTCAGCTCTCATGTGTACGGTGTTAGGTTCTCCATGGCTTCAGTAATGACAAATAAAGCACCAGAAGAAAACTTTTAAGTTCAATTCAATTCAATTCAATTTTATTTATATAGCGCTTTTCACAAAAGTCAATTGTTTCAAAGCAGCTTTACATAAATAGAAGCAGTGAAAAGCACAGAAAAACGACAGATAGCACAACAAAATACATGATAGCATGAGCAGTTAAATTTGCTGCGGCTATGACTCAATATTATAAGTGCACGTATTACTAAAGCAACGTATAGAAGAGGAAGCTAGGTAAAGCCCAAAAAGGCTGCCTCCCCGGGGTGAAAAACCCCCTAGGAGAAAAAAAAACCCCGGGGCTTTTATCCGAGGAAAAATAAGTCCTAGGAGGGAAAAACCCTTGGGAGAACGGATAAGGAGATTTAGCGGAGATTAAGCGGTTCTGCCGGTGATCGTTGGTCAGGCATCAGCTGGGCATGACGTTGAAGGACGGCCAGTCTTTATTTACTTATGCTCCACGGTAACGCTTTAGATTACAGCCCGGAAAGTACTGCGTAAGTACAGCGAATTTACAGCGTATGTTTCTGTAATTATAGTTTAGTTATAAAGTACGTACGTGTAATTATAAGGGAACAATTTATAATATCTGGGGAATAAAGGGGTAACAACCAGGAAAAATACAAATAATATATGCAGTAAAGTACTGCGTAAGTACAGCGAATTTACAGCGTATGTTTCTGTAGTTATAGTAAACTTATGAAGTACGTACATGTTATTATAAGGGAACAATTTATAATATTTGGGGAACAAAGGGGAAACAACCAGGAAAAATACAAATAAAATATGCAGTAAGTATTTTAGATGACTAAACAACAAAACTTGAAATTCAGTTAATGTGTTTATGCTATACAATACAATTTATTTAGAATTTTCAATAAAGGCTACTTACCTTAAGAAAGAAAAAGAGTACAGGAATTTGTTGGGTCATCAAGCAAAATTAAAAATAGGCAAATCAACTATGGTGAAAAAAAGCAAGCAAAACTAGAACTACACTCTTAGAACGAATGTGTTAAAAACAACACATTAGTGTTGATTCTGGGACAACACACTAAATGCGTTGTCACAGAATCCACCCATCTCTGTGTTATTATGGAAACAACACATTTTGTGTTACTTTAACACAACTTGTGTGATATTTTAACACAAAATCAACACAAAATGACACATAATGTGTTAAAATTACACATACTGTTTTAAAAACTTAACACACAAAGATGTGTAAAAAATTAACACATCCTTTCTAAGAGTGTATTTTCTGTAGTTACTGTGTAAATATACCATTGTTTTGTGTTGTTACAGTCCAAGTCAAAAAATTTTACCCCCTTGTTTCACGTAGTTACAGAGTAAGTACAGAATCTGCGGGCTGTAAATTAAAGTGGCACTTGTTACCCCCCTTGTTTCACGTAGTTACAGAGTAAATACAACATCTGCGGGCTGTAAATTAAAGTGGCACTTGTTACCCCCTTGTTTCACGTAGTTAAAGAGTAAATACAACATCTGCGGGCTGTAAATTAAAGTGGCACTTGTGACCCCTTTGTCCGAAAATATTAAAATTGTTCCCTTAAAATTACACGTATGTACTTTATAAGTACACTATAATTACAGAAATGTATGCTGTAAATTCGCTGTACTTACGCAGTACTTTACTGCATATATTATTTGTATTTTTCCTGGTTGTTACCCTTTTATTCCCCAAATATTATAAATTGTTCCCTTATAATTAAACGTACGTACTTTATAAGTAAACTATAATTACAGAAACATACTCTGTAAATTCCCTGTACTTACCCAGTACTTTCCGGGCTGTAATCTAAAGCGTTACCGTTTGAGTGAAAAACACTTTAGGTGAAACATTTAAGTTGAAACAACTAGGTGTTACCAATAAAAATGTCTTTTTTTAAGATCCGACTTCTACTTCTTTCTGTTTAGTTTTGAACTAAATTGCAAGTTAAAATGCTTTTATCAACAAATGCCACTATAGGTGTCCTTGGTTTGCCACATACTCTTGCTATAAAAATACATTACTGTCACTGCATTATTATTACTGCAAAAAGGTTTGGAAATTTGATCCACTCTTGGAGCTTCAAAGCGATAAAGTTTTCAAGATATTTTAGTTTTAGAAAAGGCTATTATCGGTTTAATAGTTATGTAAAGAATTAGTGTTCACCTGTGGGCCCATGAAACTTAATGAGTTAATGATGGTACAAAGTTTAATACAAAAGAGATTTGATAGATTTGGTGTTGATGTGAGTCAGCTCTTTAATTTTGATGATTTAATGCATAATAATGTTTGGATTGTTTAAAAGATTTTCTCTTTGTTATATTTGATGTGGCCTGTGGTGTGACTGCCGCCCGTGTGATGTAATGAGGTCATAACCAGGTGTCTGAAATCTGATGGATCGTTGACACAAACACAGAAAGATCTCAAACTATTTTTATCTGTCCTGTGTTTAGCTCGGAGCGACTTCAGACCGACCAATCACAGGAAACAGAAGATGCTGACCAAACGCCTGCTGAGCAGAAGGTGTGTGCGTTTGTGTGTGTCTGTGTGTGTTCTCTTTTTATATCCTGCTACATGTGTCGACTGTGTTTGATCACAGGATTTAGTGTGTTGGTGTCCATCTGTGTTTGTGTGAGCTCAGGTCTGTCTATCCTGAAGAGCTTGTCATACTGAATTCATTTCCATACTGCTGACGTGTGTGTACTGTATGTGTGTATTACCTTGTCATTCTGAGACACAGATCAAAAGACAGATATGTTGAAAATAAAACCAGCCGTGACCTTGAGCTCTACACACACACATACCTACACAGACAGATGTTGAAATCATTATATTGTGTTCAGTATCAGTGATTGTCCTGCAGGGGTCAGAGCAGCACCACCAAACTCACAGTTTCTGTTCATCTGTCCAACATGAACACACATCACTGTTACCATTCAACAGACTCTTCATTTAAACACTGTTAGAGAGGATTGTACAGTACCATTTACAAGAAGTACTTTTGGTCAATCAGCTTTTTTCTTATTCTTATGTTTATTTTATGTATAAGAAATTATACACATATATTTCTGCTATTATGTACATATGGAATACTTTGTAAAAATATGCATCATTTTGTGCAAATCAACACATTTTAATGTTAGGCTACTTAACCTTAAAAAGTCACATTAAAGTACTTTAACTTGCTTTTATAAGTTAGGCCAACTTATCACAAGTCAAAACTTAAAATAGTTGATTTGCAAAACCAAGTGCTGCATTTGTTTTAAAGTGTAGAGATAATATACGAGATAATATAAATGTATTGGACCCTCTTGAAAATGAGATGTTGCATCTCAAGGGGCTATCCATAAATAAATAAATAAAAATAAATAAATAAATAAATAAAATAAATAAGAGATCATCTACATCTGTTAAACAGTGGATAATCAAAATGACTTGGGGTAATGTATTTTTGTTTTTTGGGTTATAATTATGCTGTTTGGAAAATGTCAATTATGATATGAGTATGTTTATTGGAAATGAGATTTTTAATGTATTTGTTATAACATCAACCTGCCTGGGACTACAAATGAAAATCAACCTGTATGGCTAAATTTGGCATATTTTCATGCTCCAATATGTTGCATGGTTAATATGTGCACTGTCTCATGTTTTTTTTTTTAATAAAAACACCTAAATGTAATTAAAAATCAAATATCAGAATACACAAATATGATCTTGAGGTATTTAAGGAAGATTTCACATCTGTGTTTGTTCATCATATAAAACCACTGCTTTGAGAGAACAAGCAACTGTGTATTTGACCGTTTGACGTAAAACTTTATAGATGTAGAAACCTGCATGTGACAACTTACCCCAACCTCATCTGTAAATAAAGCAGGAGATGATGTTGATAAGAAGCTTATAAATATTCACCTAAAAGAGTCTGAGAATTATCTAGTGCTCATAAAACCACATCACAGTTACAGATGAGAGAGATCTGTAAATCACTAAATCTATGTGTACATTTAAAACTTTTCAGATTTTAGTTGGGAATAAATCAGTTTAATAGATTTTTGGTTACCCAAAAATGATAAGAAAACAACATTGATTAATTATATTTATTATATTTCTGATGAATAAACTACAGTTTGTTGTAAGTTATTTTGAACAAACCCTTAAACCTCAGTGTTTACACTTCAGTGTGTGATACAGCTGAGAAAATCCCACAGATTGACAGTAAAGACGCAAAATAAAACACACGTTTTGTTTCATTGTAGGTCATAGAAGATAAATATGTGGCCTGTGCTGGTAAAATGAATCAGAATGAGCAAATTTTTAAAAATGACTTATTTATATTTTTGCATTTTTAATAAAAAGAGTCAGCAAAGACAAATTTTGTGAAAAATTCAGCTAAAGATTTTAAGGAGTTCAAAAATAAAATCACTGCATCCATACCTTAAAATCATTCAGCACACAAAGTCAAAAACAATATCTATAGGAAAAATATATGTTTAACTTATTTTTTTTCTTTTATTGTTTGATTGACATTGAGACACACAGGTTTAAGATCTACTGTAATTTAAGGGCTTAATGTACTTATTTTTATGAAAACCTCAATTTCAACCAAAATCAACATTTATTCTTTCTTTTGCCTCAAGCTGAAAATTAGACGGTGTGCATTCTGACTCATTTTGCATGCACAGATCACAAATATTTCTTTATAGGGAATGTGTCTGTCTCAATGGTGTCTGTCTGTCTGATCAGTGTCTCTCTCTCTCTCTGTCTGTCTGTCTGTGGTGTAGAGGTGATCAGACTGGTTTAGTTTTTTTCTGTATCCTGTGAGACAGTTTCAGTGCTGTCATATGTTCAAGCCCACCAGCCAATCCATGACCCTGGAACAGCTGTGACATCACACATAAGTCACGCAGTCCAGCCGGAGGAGCTTTGTGTGTATGTGACCTATATTACAGAGGTATCTATGACCGCTCCTCTAAAGTGTGTTTAATAGCAGAAGACAGATCTTCCTCCTCATCTCTGTAGTAAAACAGCTTTCAGAAGAAATATTATAATCTTCAGTGCGGGCCGCTGTAGGCCTGGAGAGATTGTCAAAGTTCATCTCTGCCTCCTTCCTGCCGTTTCCTCAGGAGAGACGTCCACCGTGACCGAACCTTCGTCCGGCACCGGACCGCCACACAACACCTCCAGGAAATTAGGGAATTTTTCTTGCGTTCGGCTCTTGTCACCTTGCCTTAAACATTCTGGTAAATGCACGCGGAGATGCTGATGTTAAAGAGAACCAGAGCGTTTGGGTAACGTGACCTCAGGTCATTTGTGAAACCCGACGATGATGATGTTTCGCTTGTCTGGCCAATAGATGAGCTTGCTTACGTTAAACTAAACCTGAGGAGACGTCTGCGGTTCTCTGCCGTATATGATCGTCATTTCTCCAACCCTTCTGGCCTTTATAGCAGTGAGATAATGATATGACTGTCAGTCCTGGACCAGAACCTTTTCAACTTTACAGCTTTTAAAATATTCATGTGTTTGTGTTCTGTTTTAAGTCATTTGACACATTGACAATTAGGTAGCAAAGTTAATTTTTTCATTTGACAACTAATAACAAAAAAAACACATCATAGAATTTAACAAATCAATACAAAAATAAGTGATTAAAGTGATGATGAGAATTTAAGCATATTCCCCAGAAAAAAATGAAAATCACCTGGAATGTTTTAAAAAAAACAAATGCAAATAATTTAATATTTATCTCTTTATCTCCTTTGTGACTTTGAAATAAATCTATAATTTTCTTATTCTAAAAATATTGTATTTAATATTTCATTTAATGCATGAATATGTTCTGGAGGTTTTCAATGACAAAAGGATTTTTTTCAAAGCTTTAACAGTAATGTGTTATGTTTTTATATTGGCTGTTGATCATTTTAATTTACTAAATATTCCAAATGTATATATATTCATGATTAAATATTCATATGAAATCACTCACTGGATGACAATAAACTCGAAACATTACAATCAAACAAAATAGTCATTTTCTTATACAGTCAATATGAATAATAGAGAGGCCTGCAGGAGGTTTTTACTGCGCTCAGCTTTTCATGCCACTGAAAATTGGGGTCGTGTTTGTACAAAACAGACATTTATAATCGTCACCGATTTCAAAGTGAAGCGAATTGAAATAATCTGTTAATAACTGTCTGATTGATCTGTTCAGACATTACATCTGAATATTTCCTTATGAAGCAGAGAATAAATATTAAACCATAAAGTCCATCAGAGCAGGTGCTGTTGGCAGAAAATTAAAAATGTGTCATGAGGAATCAAATGTTTTATAAAGTGTTAATAACTGTATTGTGTCTTCTAAACTCTTAAACCTTAGTTAAAAAAAAACATTAAACCTGAAACATCATCATCTTTACATGTCAACACCTTCTGACTGATGAGAAACTCAGTCTGTCCAATCACAGTGAGGTCATGAGGTACAACATGGTAAAGTCTGTTAGATTGTGTTATCTTACCTCAGTTAAACAATCAAAACTAACATCAGTTATAATTTAAAGTTAAATATTAAACACAGAGACAGAGGAGGTGATAGATAGGTCAGTAAACACTAATAATATAATTGTTTGGACTTCAATACATCAAACATTGAGCGCTGGACCGACCCAATATCTCATCCTGACACGACTTCATTCCTCACTGTCCGTCTGTGACGTTCCTTACTCTGCGTTTCTGCCATCAGATTGGACAATAATCATTTGGAGCAATAAAGCTCATCAGATAACAGCAAAGAAAAATGTGTGCTATTTTATTTGATTATTTTGTGATGTGTGCCGTGTTAAAGGATTTATAAAAGTAAATGTTTACTCTTGATATCAGGGCGTTTGTGTTACTGAAGGCCACATTTTTTTGTTTGACTGTAACACTTTAACTACAGCTGCTCGGATAAACGTTTTAGTTTATGGTGTTTTCATCATAGTAAGGGTACGGTTAAGCATGATGTGTGAAGTGTAATAATTACGGTGTAAACTCTGGTAATTTTATTCCTGTGTGGTGTGACGTTCTGCTCTCTGAATCACTGAAGATCTGAAAACTTCTCCATTATTCTCCAAGATTAAATCAATCCATTCAGAACCTACAGTCAGAACTCTGTCAGAATGATTTTGTAGAGTTTCTGATATCCTAAAGGCTTCGCTGTGCTGTTATTTACAAACACATCTGCATTACAATCATGTGTGTGTGTGCCATTATCAGATTCTGTTGATCTTTATCAATGCTGAATGTGTATGTGATGAATGACTTCTGATAGATGCTTTATTGTGTGAGACCATGTTAAAGATTCTCAGGGTTATTGCTGTTCATCAGTTAATATGTGTCTCACAGTGAGCAGATCTTCAGAGTGATGAGTGAGCGAATCTTCAAAGCGGCGAGTGAGCGAATCTTCAGAGAGGTGAGTGAGCGAATCTTCAGAGCTTTGAGTGAGTGAATCTTCAGAGTGGTGAATGAGTGAATCTTCAGAGAGGTGAGTGAATCTTTAGGGTACTGAGTGAGTGAATCTTCAGAGTGGTGAGTTAGTGAATCTTCAGAGAGGTGAGTAAGTGAATCTTTAGAGAGGTGAGTGAGTGAATCTTCAGAGAGGTGAGTGAGCGAATCTTCAGAGCTTTGAGTGAGTGAATCTTCAGAGTGGTGAATGAGTGAATCTTCAGAGAGGTGAGTGAATCTTTAGGGTACTGAGTGAGTGAATCTTCAGAGTGGTGAGTTAGTGAATCTTCAGAGAGGTGAGTAAGTGAATCTTTAGAGAGGTGAGTAAGTGAATCTTTAGGGAGGTGAGTGAGTGAATCTAAGAGCAGCGAGTGAGTGAATCTTCAGAGAAGTGAGTGAGCGAACCTTCAGAGCTTTGAGTGAGTGAATCTTCAGAGTGGTGAATGAGTGAATCTTCAGAGAGGTGAGTGAATCTTCAGAGTGGTGAGTTAGTGAATCTTCAGAGAGGTGAGTAAGTGAATCTTTAGAGGTGAGTGAGTGAATCTAAGAGCAGCGAGTGAGTGAATCTTCAGAGAAGTGAGTGAGCGAATCTTCAGAGCTTTGAGTGAGTGAATCTTCAGAGTGGTGAATGAGTGAACCTTCAGAGTGGTGAGTGAGTGAATCTTTAGGGTACTGTGTGAGTGAATCTTCAGAGTGGTGAGTGAGTGAATCTTCAGAGAGGTGAGTGAGTGAATCTTCAGAGAGGTGAGTGAGTGAATCTTAAGAGAGGTGAGTGAGTGAATCTTCAGAGAGGTGAGTGAGTGAATCTTCAGAGAGGTGAGTAAGTGAATCTTCAGAGCACTGAGTGAGCGAATCTTCAGAGCGGTGGGTGAATCTTCAGAGAGGTGAGTGAGCGAATCTTCAGAGAGATGAGTGAGTAAACCTTCAGTGAGGTGAGTGAGCGAATCTTCAGAGCGGTGAGTGAATCTTCAGAGAGGTGAGTGAGTGAATCTTCAGAGAGGTGAGTAAGTGAATCTTCAGAGCACTGAGTGAGCGAATCTTCAGAGCGGTGAGTGAATCTTCAGAGAAGTGAGTGAGCAAATCTTCAGAGAGATGAGTGAGTGAATCTTCAGAGAGGTGAGTGAATCTTTATAGCAGTGAATGAATCTTCTGAGCAGTGAGTGAATGAATCTTCAGGACAGTGAATGATTGAATCTTCAGAGCAGTGAATGATTGAATCCTTAGAGAGCGGGGAGTGAGTGAATCTTCAGAGTGGTGAGTGAGTGAATCTTTAGAGTGGTGAGTGAGTAAACCTTCAGAGAGGTGAGTGAGCGAATCTTCAGAGCGGTGAGTGAATCTTCAGAGAGGTGAGTGAGTGAATCTTCAGAGAGGTGAGTAAGTGAATCTTCAGAGCACTGAGTGAGCGAATCTTCAGAGCGGTGAGTGAATCTTCAGAGAAGTGAGTGAGCGAATCTTCAGAGAGATGAGTGAGTGAACCTTCAGAGTGGTGAATGAGTGAATCTTCAGAGAGGTGAATGAGTGAATCTTCAGAGAGGTGAGTAAGTGAATCTTCAGAGCACTGAGTGAGCGAATCTTCAGAGCGGTGAGTGAATCTTCAGAGAAGTGAGTGAGCGAATCTTCAGAGAGATGAGTGAGTGAACCTTCAGTGAGGTGAATAAGTGAATCTTCAGAGAGGTGAGTGAATCTTTATAGCAGTGATTGAATCTTCAGAGCAGTGAGTGAATGAATCTTCAGAGCATTGAATGATTGAATCTTTAGAGCAGTGAGTGAATGAATCTTCAGAGCACTGAATGATTGAATCTTTAGAGCAGTGAGTGAGCAAATCGTGTTGTGTTTATTTTTGTGTTTGTGCATCCCTCATTGAGCAGGTAAATGTTTCTCACCTCTCTGGGAAAAAGCCTTGAGAAATGTTTACAAACAATATAAAAGCAGTCAGTAAAGATTCACTAGTGCACACAGACAGCACAGCGCCGGCAGGCCGACTTTACCTGAGACAGACAGCCACAGGGTGAGACCAACCTTCTGCTCACACTCGTGTTTAAACACCTCTTTAGTGAAGGTAAACTGCAGAAAGAAAACAGCCAAACACGTGTTCATGTGTGACAGCGACAGCACGCTAGCGTGTCAGACCTGCAGGAACTCAATGAGAGGATGAATCATTGCGGCAGCTGAAACTCACCTTGTAGCTACATGAGATGGAGGAGGATGAACTCACCTCCGGCCATCCGTCCGTCCGCCCGCCACCTCTCTCTCTATGACATTGCAGCCCAGGCAAAGAGAGCTGCGGTTTAAGGCGAATGACAACGTGTTCCTGTCGCATGAAGTTGTCAGCATGTGTGTGTGTGTACAGTATACTCTGTGTGTGTGTGTGTGTGTGTGTGTGTGTACAGTATACTCTGTGTGTGTGTGTGTGTGTGTGGACCTGCCAGGTCGTATTGAGCTGACTGTGGACTGGGAAGGTGCACTCCAAGCACACATCACAGCGCATCACCTCTAACTGCATGAGATGCACGGGGACAACAGCGCAGCGTTTCGAGTCCCTCGCGGGCCTGTTGGAGGAGAGCTGTCACCTGCAGCGTGAGCGACCCTGCTGGGCGATATATGGACCCAGATGTGCGCTTGGATACAGAAAGAGAGAGAGTTACAGGCGCTCCCAAAGTTAGACAGAGAGGCGTGTGTTTGAAGGTAACTTAGGGCTGATTTAAAAGTTTACATGAAATCAAAATGGTCTCCGTTTACCTTCTTAATACACATTGATGGTGTTTGTTTTTACAGATTTGATCAGTGCACATCATAGCTGTAACCGTATATGACCGCAACACTGTTGCCTATAGATGTTTATGGTAAAGATATTCCTCTTCCTATTACTGTGCTTAAAGTCTCAGTCCCTCTGGTGTCAAGAACAAGTAAAAATTGTACATGTAAAATATTTACACTTATAACTTGCTATTGCAACTTCTACTAAACTGAATAATAAAGTTATAACATGAAACTCATTCACTGTAACTATAAATAATGAAGCTTTAAGTAAAACTTAATTAATCACATGTAGATCTAGCAAATCATCACTGACACCTGGAGTATTTAACTTCTCAACTCGCTCTCTTTTACATTCACAGATACGCTGACATTCACCTCCATCCTACCCACGACTACAAGGTAGGTCCTTGTCCATGCATAAATAAGAGATCATGCGGACCAAAACTTAAATTTAAAGGCTTTTAATAATCCAATCCATTTGTTTGTTAGACATTAAAGATTAAATGGAAAGATGCCAAACCGGATGTCTGAATGTTTCTTGACGAAGCTTTGATATTAACCGGGTGTGCCTCATAAGTCTTGAAAAGTGAAGCCGCTGGCTCTTTGATCGCCCCCTGGTGGCTGGCTGCAGTACAAGTCATAAACCCTGCCCTCTCCATGCAAACCAATTAGACTCTGCTCTAAATAGAAAAATAATTTACACTTCCAATAAAAGTTTCCGAAAGATGGTTTTGGTCCTTTCAAGTAGCTGTCATCACACTGATATATGTTCAAGTGTTCATTTTTGTGATAAGTTTAATTTTAGCTAGTAATTTGATGCTATGGTAACGGGGTGTGTTGTTATGATTGGCGTGGTTCAATTGGGCGGGCAAGCATTTGGACGGAAGTTTGATAGCGCGGCTACGCCTCTGGCTCCATGGACGATTCATTCTGCGCATGCCTTTGCTCCAAACTGAAGTTTTTACGTAACATGGCGGCAACCATGGTCGGACATTTTTGGCTTCAATTTATTACAATCTTTTTTTACAATCTGTGATATTAAATGTGTTGATGTGAGCACCACCTGTTGGTCAGCGATTAGAAGTGAATGTTTTAGAAGTAATTCTACCCTTGCCTTTATAAAATCACCATTACAGATTCTGTTTTTAAACACTATAAATTTCATTTTTGATGTCATAATCTGTCATTATGGTTCTTATTCAACAGTAAACAAACTGATGTCGTTCTATTAAAGACGTTTGTCAATCATGTGAAGATCTTCAAGTGGTCGTGTTTCTGGAAACATATGGATCATTTTCAGGCATGTGATGATTCCCAGAAAGTGAGAGAATTCCTGGCACATCTCCGGCTAAAGGTACGGATACACACACACACATGGACACACACACACATGGACACACACACATTCAGTGCCTGTAAGAGGAGAGAATGTCAATGTGTGACTGCAGCCACAGATCAATCAGTATCGATCAATACGTGACATTTACCCTCCCAGATCTCCACGCTGACCCTCATTATAAATAACACATCCTCACTGTCCCTCATGTGCCGGATGAGCGCGCCGTACGCCTCAGTCACCTACGGGTCTCTGGACTTCACAGGCTTTTTAAAGTATTAGGTTGTTTAAAAATGATCCCAACTTTAAGTAATGAAACGTGGTATTACACTTTAATATGCAATTTAAATTCAAGATTTAAATTGCATATTTTCCCCCTTTAAACTGTTGAATGACTGATGTAACCAATTAATTTCGTCGGTGTCAGATGCCACACGTCCGTGGCTCTTGAGGCAAACGGCCCTTTAAACAATATCTCCTTAAGTACCTTTGCAGAGATGAATGTGAATTTGATCCTTTGCATATATAGTATTTAAGTTGACACGGAGCTACTGCGGCAAACACGAGCACGCAGCGGCCCGTCTGTCACCAACCAAATTAACCGTCTTTGAGTCTGATCCCTTCATCAGACTGTTTACCAGCGGCGAGAGACTTTAAGCGAGTTATTTAATCCAGGCCTGTGTGTGTAATGAACTGACCACTGCATGTCAGAGCAACAAAGGTTTAGGATCGCTGTAATTACATCTTTTTTAAGATGATTCCTCTACACACACACTTAAAGTACACAAGTATTGGGCATCTAGTGAACACAAATACTTCTCGCTGTGCAAACTCGATTTCATTTCATGTACTGTATCACACCACAACTCAAAATGCAATGCACAAATATATGATTAGAATAAATACTGTATGGACAAAGAAGCTTATCTGTGGGATCGCTGTGAAGAACCTTAAACTACTAATTCATTTTTTTTTACCAAAATATCAAAAGATTTACAATGCAATATGCATTATGTTAATAGGAAAAAATTATTTTGTTCATATTTACCAAGGGTGTCAATATATTTGACTATGACTATTGTGTGTGAGTGTGTGAGTGAGAGAGAGAGAGAGAGAGAGAGAGAGAGAGAAACTGGTCATCTGGTACGGTTAAAGATAATCTTACTGAACAAGTTTAATATTAAACCGAGCTCATAGCTACAGAAACTAAATATTAACATTCAGTTTAATAACAGATATTATGTTTGTAATTGCTGCAGTAATGTAGGAATAAGATGTTAATGGCCAACCATTTAAATTTGCATTTGTGTGATTGTGCAGGATGAACAAAAAGTTGTACATAATTGTATGGTTTTTTTATTTTTTATTACAACATTACAATTAGGAAAACAAAAATAAACATTGCACAAATATGGGTAAGTATGACAAAAGCTTGTTTTGTTTGAAAAAGAAAACTAGAAAACAACAACGAAGTGATTTTAAAAGTCTCTTTGTTGGAGAACTACTTTCTTGTAACTCAATAGACGGAATAGCCGTTTCTTAATATTGCCGTTTCTTGGTCATAAAGTGTAGTTTCAAGATTAGTTTAGTAGAGAATATATATGTATAATATTCAAATCTGCAGTCGATTAGTAAAGATAGAGCTTATTTACTTAAAGATTCGGACGCGGCCAGCGGGTGTTAATGTTGGCTTACCCCTCTGACCACAGCTTGATCGTGGACACTTATAATTTCTCGCTTGCTCTTATGTATCCGTGTTTGATCAAACCAGCAGTATTTGGTCTCTCTTCTATTCATATTTAGTGTTTATTTTATTGTTTTGGCACGAGGTAAAAGTTAACAAAACTATATTTATATACTATTGATTTTCCATTTAATATGAGCACTCGCTTTATTACTGGACTTTGTTCTCGTCATTACAACATAAAGCAGAATAATTAAGTGAAGTGTTTTATATTGTAAACAGTTTTTTAACAAGTCATAGAGATGTTTTTTACTGCTGCTTATAAATGTCAGAGGTGATATATCACAAGGTGTTTTAATAGTCACGTCACCAGAAAATAAGTCATCTAGTGTCCCAACGTATAGTGAGCAGTGTAACCTGCAGTTCCAAATGCCATTTTTGCCTCCTTTTCAGGGCACTTTGGGAAGGGTACACGTGTAAACAAACGCTCCAGATAAAGAGAAAATGATTGTTTTCATTGCTTTATTTGCCAAGTATATTTTAATCGTCCGTATTGTGCTTCATTCTCGAAAGTTTACATCCAAGAGCTCGAATCTTCGAAGGGATTAGGGCAAGGATAACGTCGGTCCTGGAGTGCCGATGTCCTGCAGAGTTTAGCTCCAGCTCTAATCAAGGTCTAAAGAGTCACCTGAAAACTACAGGTAGGTGATGTTTTATCAGGGTTGGAACCAAAATATGTAAGACGTCGGCACTCCAGGACCGACATTGCCCACCCCTGGATTAGGGCATAGGGATAATCACTTCTGATTGGGATTCACAGATTGATTCATGAGCTGGGGAACTTATTAAGACACACTTAAATAAGTTCCCTAAAACAGCGTTTTTGCCCATAGATGTGTGACCATCCGCTCTGGTGGCAGCTTTTCGAGTCAAAGATGAACATATGAATGTGTTTGAAGCCTCCCTCATTGACCAGTAGGTGGCAGAATGATACAAACGGTGAAGAGGTTACTGTTACCCCGGATTTCCACCAACAGGGAGCGGCTGCGGATTCGTTGCGGAACGTCAGCGGAGTCAATCGGTTTCCATTCAAGTCAATGTGTGTATTTCCACTGACTGCGTTCTGAATCCGTCAGAGCTCCGGCCATCCGCAACCCTCCGGAACAAATACGCAGAGCTTCTATTTTTGCCAGATGCCGGACAGCTCTGCAGGGTACATTGCGTGATCATACCTGAATTCGCGAGATCTCATATTGTGATCTGGGCTGGTCCAGCAAAACGTCATAATTTAATGTCATAATGGGTGGAGACAGAACTAGATATCGTGCAATCATCACATGAATTTGCAAGACCTCATGGATCCTCTTCACTTCAGCACGCAGCCGCTCTGCAACAAATACAGAACTGGTGGGTATTGGCGGACGGCGGCGTGTGGAGCCGTAACGCAGCGGAGCCGATTTGCAGCCACTCAGCAGTTGGTGGAAATCTGGGGTTACGTTATTAGTAGAATATTGCATGGCTGGGAAGGGCTCTTAGCCAATCAGATTCGAGAACCAGAAAGAGCTGTTGTATAATACATAGATATATCACCAATACATTGTCAGTATATTGAGTATATCAACAATTTAGAAGTTTGTTAAAAACATAAAAAATGAACTTTAAATTACAGAGTCATCCAGCTCTATATACGCCCTCCTTTGCCGTTGTATAAATAAAGTTTGACCAGATCATATGTCTGAAAATCACTTTCACCATTCTATAGAAACACATCCTTCAATTAGACTACAAAAGCAGCGTTGTTTATTAGTGATGGTAAAGTACAGTAGTAAATGCACACACACACACACACAGAGTCAAATCTGCATGGGAGTCTTTGTACACTCAGCACGCAGTGTTCCCGTAATTACAGCCGTTAAAAGAACCAAGTGCAGATATTCAGTCCAAACTCAGCACAAAAGCATCGCCTCTTTTGTTCTGGAAATATTTAACACTGCGAGTAATTAAAGCAATCAGTCTCGTTCTCTCTAACTCATTTCACACGCCTTTGTTATTGTTTGATTAATACTCACACCATCAAATTTGTTTTCCCAATGTGGCATCTTAAAATGCACAATTTTCCAAACTGACAATTAAAAAAAGTTCGGAGGGGGGTCTATTAATGAATTCCATCATCTGATAGAGGAGAAACGGGAACGAGTCTAAATAAAACATCAACCATGATCTCTGTGATTATGACGCGCAGCAGGTAACAAATGACACCACCAGTTTGTGTAAATATGAAAGCGAGCGTTTCTCATCCAGCTGAAGTCGTTCTTTCTCGAGCTGTTTACGCACAGGCCTCTGCAATCACACCGGTCACGTGTCACCGGTTCACACGGACAAACAGCGGCGGATCAATCCTTCGTCCTCGCCGAGACACAGACGTAAATATTTTGAGGTTTTTGTGTAAATTCTGCGAGTCGCTCATACACAAGCTGAATTGTTACCTTTATGAAATCGTCTCTTTGTGTTTATGTGGAAATAGAATAAATGATCTGGTTGGAAACGCTGTTTGCGCTCGTAGAGCTGAAGGGACGCAGCTGATCTCTGCCGTATGTGTATACAGTTTACACGGCAAACCTGTTTATACAGCAAAAGAAGTGGATTTTACAACCTTTCCCAAGCCGTTTATTTAAACTTTGGGAACGTTTCTCAGCGCGGGTTTACCGCGGCATCAATCACGGACGTGCCGGTCGAGACCTTTCAGCGCCGCCGAGCCTGGATTTATGCGTGTTTGTGAGTGGGTTTGATGTGGTCCGGCAGGAATCTGCTCAGGTCTGATGAGCGACTGGAACTTTATAAACTTTAAACCCACTTGACAATGAAGTACAGTGTTTGACAAACCAGGGTCCATTTGTTTGTCTGTCTACACACATACATTTAGGAATCAAACAAACAAACAAATATTACATTTCAAACAATTTTTCAGTAGGCTAGTTTACTAAAGTAAGACAGCGCTCTCTCTCTCTCTCTCTTCCAGCTGTTGTTGGTGTTGTAGTGCAGGTTGTCCGTGAGGTGGGCCTGTCTTCACCCGTAGTAAACCCATATAAACATCTCATCCCCACTGCAGAGGAATTTTGATCAAATCCGTTGTTTTTTCAAAGATCGGGACTCCGCCTGTAAGAGCGGACAGTCTGTCCCGAGCGTAAGAAGTGTTGTGTTTACATCTGTTGACGGAATCGCTCTGTGTTATGGCATGTGCGCATGAAGCCATGTAAACTCCACAAACGTCAACAATCTTTAAATATGTGACCATTGTTTCCTGCAAGTGTTGAAATCGTAGATTAAACAAAGTTAAGGACGCAGAAACATCTCCATGTTTAGTGCTGATGAGGTCTGACCCCTGAAACGTCTCTGTATGTGAGAAACACAAAATCACGAGAGCGACGGACCGCCGGGAGACGCACGGCAGCGGCAGAGTTTGACTGTGTGAGTTTGTGATGGCATCTCTAGGCTGCGGCTGATCTCTGACCAGCGTTTGACCGCCGGAGGCTCGTGCGTCACGGCCAGAGGAGGAAGACTGACACACCGTGAGCTTCCAGAGGAGGAATCCAGCCAATGTCACCAGGTCACATGTCCTTAAAACAAACTGTAACCTAGTTTCCACTGACAACTAGACCTCAACTAGTCCTCAAAGACAAGGACACCAAAGTCACCACAGATTTACTTTTATTTTTTGAGATTTTACTGGTGGCATTAGCTCCTGTTTTAACATTGATGTCACATTTTTTACACAAGTAAACCAACCAATCCAGCTTTTCTCTTTGTTCATTTTTGGTTATCCGCACATACATCTCTGCTTCTCCTACATTAGGTTCAAGTTTAAGCTCGTGAATGTGACGTCAGCCCTTCAGCTTCATTATCGTCCATCAGCATGTTTGTGGGTCACATATATTTCCAGCTGTTGATAAAGATACGCTTGAAGAAGAAGAAAGGGGCGTTTTCTTTTTTAATGGTGATTTATGAAGACATTTGTTTCTTACAAATCTCTCTATTCCTTCCTGAAGAACTGATAAATCAGAGCAATGCTTGATTTGGTGACAGGAACGACGTTCCTCAAGAATAAATAATGTAAAGAAAGACCGAATGGAGAAGGGGTGAAGACAGACCTGTGATCTCATAACATGCTTAAGACTTCATCAGAGCAGCGTGCAAGGTTACCACCATGCATTTGGACTCAGATCTTAATGCAATGAGGATTTATGAGGATTACAACATAATCTCAAATAATCCAAAGTGCCACGGACAGAGAAACACTTGTAATAACGTCCGTGTGTTCTGACAACATTGTCAGTCAGTGGCAGGATTAATTGTTTGCAGGCACATTTGTAATTTAAGAGTCATAGACAAAAGAAGATGTGATGATGGAAAAGACTTTTGACCATTGGTGTAGAAACTGTACCACAGAAACTTACTTTAACTTTCTCTGTCCCTCAGTTGACCTCTTTTTAACATAACGTTTCTGTATTTGTGAATGATAAAGGGTTAAAGGTTTTGAGAGAACATATGGAATAAATGACGTCTGATACTAAACGCCCTTTATGTGGTTGTTTAGGTTTGATTTAGTTTTGATTGATTTCTCTGAATTAATCTGATTACTGTCAATGAAAAATGTCAATGACTCATTAGGATTTTTTTTTTAAATCTATTGATTGATTAATTTTCTTCTGTCTGGTATGAATATGCAGTAATATTTTGTGTGTGTGTTTGAGGATTTATAAGCAGTTGCTGGTCTGAATGCAGATAATTTCTCACAATCACAGGCTACACAATTATAAAAGCATCACACATAAATGGACTTGATGTAAATTGCGTAACGTTTATTAGAAATCTTCCATATGTTTGCAATGCTAACTTCCTGATGTGATTGAATTAATAACTAGTTTCATTTCTGCCCAACAGATATATTTATTATTCAATCACAGGATATTTGGGAGAATAAAAATCACATTCATTTGATTTTAATATCCATGTAGTTTTGTGTAATTGTATAGATGGTTCATATTCTCATAGCTGCTACGTGAGACAACATTTAGCTTTTCCAATTGTGTTTTATTCCTTAAAAACTACCACATAAAAAATGTGTCTAAATGCAAGTCATCAAAACTGTATGTTCGTAGTTTCCTACCTGAATAGTAACGCTAGATTTAAAAAAAACATTTAAATTAGATTTACATTTGTTTTACACAATTAACACACACATCTCTGCTACAAATGAACACTTAAAGTTGATTGTGTGATCTACTGTTATCGTACAATTACACTGAAAGTGACAGGAGTGTGAACGTTACCCCATAGGTGGGGTTCATTGTAACAAACAGAGGGTTCTATTTTATGCAAGAAGTTTTCTGGAAAAAAACCCATATTATTCTCTGTGTAGTGTAGGATAATATCATTAAATTCTAGACTTTTTAAGCACACGTAATAAACTGTTCACTTTAAATGCTTATATCTTCTGTATGTGAATGTTGATTCATACAAAAAAAAAATTTTTTTGCATAGTTGTGTTTGACACATGAAAACGTCTGGGGTTACGTATGTAACTGTTGTTCCCTGAGAAGGGAACGAGACGCTGCGTCTCCCTTGTCATACTTCCTGCGTCCCTGTAACGCCGTCTTTGGCAATATTTCAGATAGCGATATACTTCCTGGCTCCCGCGTCACCCTGTCTTTGTCGTTAATCCTCACCATTGGTTGAATTTGATATACACATTCAGACGCACTTACCCCTGGAGGCGTCCCCAAAGTGTCACCGCAGTGACGCAGCGTGAGTTCCCTTGAAACGAAACTGTAACAATGTATCTTAAAAGGTAACACGATGTAACCTTGCTCTCACTTGAAATGTGTCCCTACATTTAGTCCTTGAATTTGAGGGTATTGGACCTGGAAAGTCCTTGAAAGTTCCTTGAATTTGAAGTTAACTATGGTGTGGGAACCCTGAGCTAGAGAAAAAGACCAAAAGCACAGATTGCAAGGCCCTGTATATAAAGTAGCTGTGTTACAATTAATCCTGCGTTCGTTTGGCCCCGCTTTCTGTTTTTAAGACAGATACAGGCTACTTTTTCCTTTCTTAACTTTATTTTATATTGACACATGATGTTTTGGACCGACATTTGACATGTTTGACGTTTGACATGTTTATATGTAAAAAACCTGCAATTCTTCAAAATGAAGGGAGTAAATAATGACAGATTTAAATAGAATTGGAATTATTTGTAATAGGGTTGTTTTAACAAATGCATGTTGTCTGTTGTAACAACCAAATTTCTGGGTATATAAAAGTTTTTGTTCTCCAAAACATTTTCCAATGAATTCTTAATGAATCCTGTGATGTTGCCCTCTAGTGTTACACTGACGTCAGCTCTAAAGATCACAGCACAGGTTTCTTTCTCTCTTTCCGCTGGATATTTCACATGAATATTAAAGCCAAAGACTGAACTGTTAGCAGAGATCATAAAAGTCAATCACCTGCTCATCGAAAACTTTGTCAAACAATCCGAGTGAAGAGAATTCCCAATATGGGAAAAAGAGTTTTAGTGAAGGATGTGTGTGAGTGATGTGAGCTGTTATCATCTCTGGATGAAATACTGCTGCTTCTTCTAGAATGAATGTATGAGAAGATCAGAAAAGACAAACGAGAAACAATTAATCTGTCAACACATCATCACTTTCTCTATGGACACACGCACACACACACACACACACACACACACACACACACACACAAACACAAACACACACACACACACACAGCACTTCTGTACATCAGTGCTATCATTTGACCTTTCAAACACAAAGTAGGCCTACTGAAAACATTTATATCATCCAGAAGAACTGAATAAGGCATTTAAGAATCGGGATTTTCATTTTGCACAAAATAACTCATTCAATAAATGATTCAAATATTTATGTTTCTTAAAAATGTGAATTTTTACATAATATTACAATCAATAAATATGAATGAGACTTTTAACACCACATCGACTTAAACTTAATAACTAACTTTTTAAAATATTTTTTTATTAAGCAAACATTTTGTTTCTGAGGTTTTTGAAACAAAATATGTGTAACTTTAAATAAAAAGTTTTAAAAGCCAGTTGTCAAAGAAACAATAATAGAAATTGTGTCTTAAGATTTGTGTTCAAGTTATATTTTTAATAATTTATGACACGACAAAAGAAATGGATAATAAACTATACATTTAACAAAAACTATTGAAAATCGTCTATAATAGTATAATGAAATCTTTTAAATAAATGTCTTGATAGTAATGTGATTTTTAACTTTGAAACGGTCCAAATGAACACTTGCTCCACCCCCTTCTGGTCTCAGACTGTCAGGCTGGCGTTGTTATATTCACTGTCATTACGTATGGTTGTATTGATGCAACCCATGGTATTATCTGAGGTCAGTGTGAGTGTTTCTCATCTTTCCTCTGCCTGTTAAGAATCTACTTGTGTTTGCATGGATCCCCGTGACTCAGTTCTGCTTTCCAGAGTCTCACATTGTCATTTTTTGTTTTATCTGAGCGAGCACAGCATTCACTGTATGACACCAGAGGTCACAAGACTCAAAAACATGTTAGCTTATTCACTGACCAGCAGCCATTTATTCATTTGTTACTCACCTGAATATTAACCATTAAGCCATACTTTTATCTGAGTTTATGGTTATGTTATAAGATTATTATGTTAATATTTCATAGTAAATGAGGAGTTCATATAATCTGATTAGATCTGATTCTGTCAGTTTTACTTAGTATATGAGCTTTAATTATTATAGTTCAAATACTCTCTTTCAAATCACATTTCATATCAGCACTTTTACATGCTAAATGTTTCAGTCTTTTAGAAGATATTTAAATTTCAATGAAAGCTACATTTTTTCCAATAAAAATCTAAACATTTAGATTTTGGAAAATGAATCAGATTGTGATTAAAAGTACACAATTCTGAATTTAAATAAATAAATGAATGCTTCTGTTACATCACAGACAACAATCTGAATTGAATAATAATAATAATGTTAATTAAATCAGATTTATTGGTAAACACATTATACATTTTATGGCCTTAACGAAGAGTTTAATACTCTGAGATGAGAGAAGAGAAGAGTCTCTCACTGCTGTTTCATGTGATGATGAGATACAGAACAGTCAGGAGGAACTGCTCTTATTAACTCTATACAAACACAGTCTCTCTCTCTCTCTCTCTCTCTCTCTCTCTCTCTCTCTCTCTCTCTCTCTCTCTCTCTCTCTCTCTGAGATGGACTGATAGTTGTTTTGAGATTTCTCTCTTATTGTAAAAGTGTTTGTCCATGATAACACAGCAGCACACTAGAGAACGAGTCTTTGTTCACCCTCCACCCTCTTTCAGACGTCTCGCTCGCCCTCTGTGCTTCACTGCTCTCTCAGTGTTCAGTTGTGGATAAAGATGGAGAGAGACAGAATTCCTGACCCTGGAGGACGGAGAAAATGGAGTTTGGGAGGGAATCTTTCCGTGTGTGATTTTAGCTGACAGACTTACAGTAAGTTAGTAGAAACATAGAGAGAGAGAGAGATGATATTAGAAACTATGAGACGATAGATGATAACTGCCTGAAAAAACACAACTGAATGGTGATTTAAATGACCACACACCTAAAGAAGAATGTAAACACAATATATCAACAAAACAAGAGTTAAATGATGTGTTACTCCTTCTTTGATTTTGTGTTTAGTTGTGTAGCGCTCTTCATTCACATGATTTCACCTGTGATTATGAATCTGATGCTGTTTGTTTAGATGTTAAAGTGTTAAATGTTCTGCTGTTAGTTTGACTTGCAGATAAGAGCTTTCATCTTTCAATCTGTCATTGATTCTGTTTGATTATAGTCAAATACTATCAGTGGTCCTGGTGTAAGTGTTGAGGTTATATTTGATTGAATGAGTTTGCTTTAAGTATCCTGTAGTTACATCACATCACAATCTAAAGGGGTGTGTTAGAAAGTGGCATCCATGCTAATAAATTGTACTTTTGAGTCGAGAGGGGTTTATTAACTTTCAAGCAAGAGTTCAATGATTTTTGTCATAGTTGGAGGTTTGGGGGTATATTAAGGCATTCAGGTGGTATTTGGTGCATTTTTCGTTCTAAACGAATGAATTTGAGCACCGTGTGAAAGCTCAGAGTCATGTTTCTAATGCCACGCAAGTGCTTCACAAATCCACTCTCTCCAAAGATGAGGATTCGTCTTTCACAAGCAGATGTTTCCAGATTCTGTCTCTCTCTGGCCCTTTATAGCCACCTGTCTCTCTCTCTCTCTCTCTCTCTCTCTCTCTCTCTCTGTCTGTGTGTGTTAGGTTATAATCAGTGAACGTTGTTCAAGGTTTGTGCTGACCGCATGAACGCTCCGTCTGTCCGACCGACTCTTTATTCCTGAGCAGGGTTTCCTAACACAGTTAGTTAAGTTAATCCTCCTCATTCAGACAGCTGCGGTGTGAATCTGAGCTGCTTGAACGTCTCTGTGATTTCTTCTGTTTTACCTCACGGCCGTCGCTCTCTGTGACCGCATGAATAATTTGAGTTCAGATCCAGAGATTTTACAAACTCCATTCATGTCTCGTAATAAGACCACAAAAATATAAATATACAGAGATCATAAATTCAATATTAATTGGCACCTTATTTGGGAATATTTCCTTATATTTGTAATATGCATATTTAGTAGTTATTTAACAGTTGTCTTTCCCATAAATAACTTGTTAGCAGAGATGTTTAATTAATAAATGTTAAAATCTTCTACAAAAGATTTCTTTAGATTAATAATTCTGTATTGTTATTAGTTATTTTTGTTATTTTTTATAATTTTGTGCCTTATCCAGTGTACTTAACAATGTACAGTTTTTGTTTAATCTCAACTTATTTTTTTTATCATTTTTAACCCAGTTGTTTTTGAAAAACTGCATTAACTTAATAATTTTGTGTGGGAACTACATGCACTGTAAAAAATACTTTGCTACCTTAAATTTTTGTTAAATCAACTCAGATTTACAAGTCATTTCAACTTACTATTATTCATCTTGACTAGAGATGAGTTGTTATAACTACAGGTGAGTTGATATAACTTATAAAATTAAGTTGACTTTTCTCAACTATATTTTATAAGTTGTGACAACTCATCTTTGTTGACATGACTTGTAAATATGAGTTGATTTAACAAAACATTTTAAGGCAGCAAAGTATTTTTTATCACAAACTGTGTTAATGACTGTCTGGAGATCAGTCTCTTCTCACATGCACATCCTATTTATCCTATGCTATATTTATTAATATTAGCATGCTAACATGTGTTTATGCAAAATTGGTATAATATAGAAATTGACATTTATTAAGTTGGTTTAACAAGACATTTTTGAGTTTGAATTAACTTCTTTTGTCCTTGTTAAACAGACCTGAACAAATTGCTTGGAAAAGTTTTCCTTAACTGAACAAGTTTATTGAACAAAAAATGTATTAAGTTAGTGCAACAAAATATTATTTGTTTATTCTATTCTTCTTGTACAAGCCTAAACAGATTTTGTGGAAAAGTTATCCTTAATCTAATGAATTATGAAGAAACTATTTGTTGTGCATTAATACAGATTGTGGGGTCACATATGTGTATTTTCATAATAAAGTACTAAAAAATGAATAAAAACCTTTTTAAAAGTTGCTTTCAACATTGAAGGATTTCAAACTCTAACCACAGCACAGAAGTTCATAAGAAGAACAATTTTTAGATTTAAGTCATTTATTTAGGATGTGTTAAACACTTGAGACGTGTTGTGTTTGTGTTGTGTGGGTCAGATGGGGTTAAACTGGTCTTTTGTAGGTAACAGTTTTTCTGTTCTTGTTATGGTCTTCGATCGGGCTGATGGTAAAATACAACAGACAAAATGCTTTGGGATCTTGTCAAGTGGAGGTCAGACAGGCAGAAGAATGGGGTGAAAATTACTCCCCGAGAGTCTCGTCAGTGTCACGTCGAGTGTTACTGTACCTCCACGCGGCTCCGCCGGGCGCCCAACATTCATCTCACATCTTCTGTGCTTCAGTTCAGGTGCAGCGTCCAAGAAAAATAATTGCACAAACGATTACAGTGAGCGTTCCCACGCCGGACCGCGCTCCGAGAAGCCGGCGGGTTGAGTCGGAATCCTCTCCGGCCTTCTGTTTAACTGCTCCGTCTAAAGTACACCGCATCCGGCCGTGTTGAAAAACAGTGTGTGTTCTGGCAGCGGAGGTCTTGGGGATTTAGCTTGCGTCCCTCGGAAGGAATTTAAACAGGAATGCCACCTTTACTCTGTAAAAACATCCACGGTGAGGATCAGCTTTTATTCCATACATCCGGGTCGCTGATCTCTTGACCTCAGACATTGAGATGCTTCTTAAGACTACGAGTCTGGATTACATTCTCACATAAGCATTTGTGTGTTTCCAGTTCAGATTTCTGTACCTTTCCCTTCATTTCTTTCCCAATACTTCTTTTCCTTGTGTAAAAATATTCCATTTGACCAGAGAATATCTCTCTTTAACATGACCGGAGCTGTCTCTCTCTCTCTCTCTCACTGTGTTGTGTTGCTGTCTTTAGCGCAGACATTGGCAGTGATTATGTAATAACAGATGGGGGATGAAATTAACACGTTCATTGTGTTTGTGTGTTTGTGTCTGTGTGTGTTTGAGAAGCTTTCTTGTGTCGAGCATTTCAGAGTCTTGGACCCCAGCAGACCAACTGCACCTGTCAGGAAAGAAACGGACGGAATATTCCAACGCTAATTAACAGAGAGAGAGAGAGAGAGAGAGAGACATGTTGGCATTTATACACAGACTGAGAGAGAGTAGTTATATTTGTTGTAGTGTGTCATGTATTCAGGAAGATTCAGAGCGACCCAGCGCAGTACAATCAAATCTATTCAATCTCATTTACATTCTATTCATCTATTTTTTTCTTATAAGTCACAGAGGACCAATAGCAATCTTTTTTCAGTAATGACTTCTTCCACTATGAATAAATCTGATTTCGAATGTTTTTTGTTTTCAAATATATTTTTTTATCATCCAGATATTTTTTGCAAAAATGTAGCATGTTTCTGTAATTGTGATGTTAATTTGAAGATCATTTTCAGTGAATGTTTTATTTTAGGTTAGGATAATAAACTTACAATGATTGATTTTAGCGTGTTTTAGTTTGTAACACAAAAGGCACACTTTAAAATAAATTTTTAACTTTCATTTTTTAACCACATGTACATTTAAATACATTTTAATACAGACTGAAGTGTATAATATCGAAGTGTTGACAGGACTAATATGTTCATTATTTATGTTTAAACAGCTTTACAGATGTTTAACAGCATTGACGTTTCTTACTCATATTAATGACATGTCGTATTTTCTGACTTATTTATTTATGACAGTTTACTCATTTACCGATTAAAATGTTTATGACTTAGAGAATTACACAATATTAACCATTTTGTAATATTTAGTTTGTTTGTCATGACACACAAAAGCGTTTTCACCTATGCAATAATAATTACACTAAAACACAACATAAATTCACAAAATATGTTACATTTATTCATTCACTGTAATCCACATCTTTAAAATTCATACAATTGTGAGGAACAGATCCAAATTCAGCTCTTTATCCAGCGATCTTGATCCTATTTCTCATCAGCAACCAGCGATCAGCGTCAAATCTGGTGTTCGCTATGAATTTAAATTCAAATATTGCATCTCAAGCAGCTTTACGACACGTTGCTTTACGGCAGTGATATCAAACACTCATTGGCTCTTGTGTGCTACATCACAAATTTGCGACAATGATGTCTTTCAGTCGTACTTTTTAAATTTAAAATGGATGCATTGACACATCATACACATTCTGTTACGTAGCATAATTTAAAAAGAATAAGAATACATGACGCATTTCAAACTTTTTGTATAAAAAGGTTTTGAGTTTATGGTCTGGTTTGGGGTAGGTAAAGGGTTCAAGGGAAATTATACACCAATATAAAACATTTGTAAATGTTTTATGTTTTGTAGCTGTAAACACTTTATAATGCTATGATTAAATGTCACAAATACGCCTACATTGTATGCTTCAGCATCTATTTAAACATATAAAAATATGTTTGTTTTATTTTTTTAAGTTATGTATTAATACTACATATTAACAGTGAGACCAGGCTGGTTTTATATAGAAAAAAAAACAATAAGATGCTTTACAGATCTTCTGAATTCTTTAGATTTTACTGCTATCGATCCGTTCAACCCTGTTAACAATATTTTTCAGGATTGAAGGTTTTAAACACATGGTTCCAGCAGTTTCTCTCTCAATGTTTATCTATATTTTATTATGCTTACACATTTACATTTACTCAATCATGTTAAAGAAAAACTTTTATCTTTGAGAGACTGAGGTGAATTATGAGTTAGAAGAACAGGAGCTGATGATTAAATATATAAACATCACACTTCTGAGGTCGTGATTGTATCACAACAGAGATGAGAGCCACTAGGTGTGTTGATCGAGAACCTTTGTGTTGAACACAAGAGGAATGAGTTTGACATCTCATTAAAACCCATCAGAGATGACGTTTGAGCTTATAAACGCTCTCGCTGTCCTCTGCACCGTTTGACATGCAGACCAGAAGTTTGTGCTTCCTTGTCTTGAAATTTCAGAGACGATTAATGCACCGTGGACAGCCAGACATCTCGGGTGAATTACGAACATCACAGGAGAAATATACATGACTCGATATTGACCGCAGCAAAGAAATAAATCAGAATTTTACTTCAGACTACTAGAGAACAAATGCGTCGATGGTTCGCGCTGATTTTTGGCAAAACACGAGAAACCCAAATGAATAAAACAAAAGGAGGAGACATGCGTGCAGAGCGTGTCGTCTGTGCGGAGGGAGGAGAAAATATGTGTGATGTCAAAGACTTTGTGTTTTTATGGTGACACTGCTGCGATGCTAACACGCTTTCCTCTTCAATTATTGACGAGAGTTTAAGAAGCACCTGCTGAGACCAGAAACACATCACCACTTTCAACGAACCGCTGTGGCATGACACCATCGGCCAGAAAGAGAGCGAGAGAGAGAACGAGAGAGAGAAAGAGAGAGAGAGAGAAAGAGAGAGAGATATGCTAGCGAAAAAAAGAGCGCCTCAGGCTAGGAAGTAATGAGAGCTTCTCCACTGAGGCTTTGGACCCACTATTTGAAATTTGTTTTGTGTCTTAATAAATCCTAAAAGTGTAATTTACTTGCGAAAGAGAAATAAGAAAGGCGCCCGCGTCGTGTTTGATAAGAAACACTTGTTAGAGCCGAAGTGTCGACGGGCCTCAGATGGCAGATCGGCGGTTTTATCCTCCTTTGCCTTTCTTTCTTCTTTCCTCAGGTGGCAGCGGTCGTCTCTGATCTTTCCCGATGCCTCATGCGTTTCGGCACGTCTCGTATGGCTCTGCGCTACGACGTTGCATGGCTTAGCTGTTTGCCGGAGGGCTCAAGACGTACGGCGCTCCTTCAATAAACACCTTGACGAGTCAAAATCAGACCTGTAAGAAATGTCCTAATAGATAGAGACGTGACAGAATGTCACTCGTGGAGTCGAGGACGGATTTCCGGCCCCGTGCCCGTGATAGATGCCGCGTGATCTGGCGTATTTATAGATGGTGTTGTTGGGCAGGGAGAGGTCAGGCTGAACGCAGGGCCTGCTAATGTTTGCAGCTCTGTCATTGTGTGGCTTTCATTAACCCGCGGGCTCAGACGTCGCCGCTGTCTGTCCATTACCAGCGTCCTGGAGTGGAAAATAAGAGTTTGCTCATGTTGTTTGCAGGAGCGCAATGGAAAAGCCCCCAAATATCATCAGGTCCTGATGGAAGTTTTGTGAGTAGATTATATCTTCAGATGGAGAGAGAAAGAAAACAAGAGTTTCTAAATATAATATCCCTGAAGCTACAGGCTAATACACACGCTGGCTTAACAAACATCTAAAACACATCAAGAGGAGAAAACTACTCTGTGTTTGAGCAATGCTATGTTGTGGTGAACTTTTACCAAACACTTTAAGTTTTCCTTGTATTTTATCACCGTGTTTGTTTTTCTTTTTGCAGTATTACTGGGTAATGCTAGCATGATTTCTCAGGAATTCATACGTATTTTACGTGTTAGCTAATTTGTATGAATTTGTACGAAGCGAATCGTACAAAAATGTACAATTATCAATAAAAGAAAACAATAGCGAAACTCCACCCCTAGTGTCACGGAAAGCGTACGAAAACTTATGAATGTGGTCGTATGAAATAATGATAATGAGCCACATTCTAATAAAATACGTTGATATTGTCATAAGATTGCGTTGGTAATGCCAACACGTTTTTGAGGGTTTTAAGCTCGTATGCAAATACCTGTATAGTGCCGCAGGGATGATGTAGGCCAACACAGAAGTTAGCGGGACAGTAGTTCCCTCGAAATAAAGCATATACATTTTTCCCATAGACTTTTGGATTATTGCAAAAAATAAGTTGTGTTTAACAAAAGTTGGACACTTACATGTTTTGTCCAACAAGGTTTTCTTCAAAGATGATTAAAAATTTTATGAATTTTGAATTGTAAATGCGTTTACTAAAAATATAAAAACGCACATTTTGACTTCAAAATTCAAAAAAGTTGTTTTTATCTGTGAAAACTAACTTGTTGGATCAAATGTCCAACAAGTTGCAGGGTGCGATCTGTAAAAAAATCAGATATTTTTCAAATAGTTTTATTTATGAAAATAAATTAAACTACCACAAAGACCAGAGAAGGGGATATTCCTCGCCATCAACTCCAGCAAATTCAGTAAAAAAATATGTCATCCCTGTGGCACTCTATCAATAAGAACATAGTAAATCAAGTGATTCCCATTTGGTGTTTAAATGTTCCTTTATCTGTATTTTTTTAATGGGGTACCATCAGACTCATTCTGAAGATGTGGTTTTCAAGGACAGTAAGGAAAACATGTCCCCAGTTTCTTCAGGAATAAACTCAGTCTTCAAGGAATCGTACCATATTGTCAAAATAGTTTAATTTGTTTACATGCCTCTGAGAGATGAATATCATAAAGATCCGCCCCTGTAATTACCCCGGTGAGGTACGGCGACAATCACGGGGGCAAACCTGCGAACCTCTGTTCAGGCTGGAGAGAAACCGGGGCTCCTTGTCATTGTTCCAGCAAGAAAAATCAATAATTAAGGTAATTACGAGCATGTAAGCGCAACACGGAGATATGACAAGCGGGCTCTGTCCACGTTTCTCTTCCTCTAAAAAAGATCCAAAACCAGATCCGGCTGCAGCTGGCGACACAAACGCTCTTTCAGCCCGCGGCCCGCGCCGCTGTTTACCCGCTAAATGTATGGAATCAGATGAGCACTAAAAACTGCTATTACAGGTGATCCACAGATTCAAATCACAGGCCTGCCGATCTGCGCGCGAGGAAAATTGTCCTAATGATGGGTTTGGGAGCCGGAGGGAGGGGGAGGGCTGCCGTTTTCGCTCTCTCTCTCTCCTCTACAGCTGCACCTGTGCCTCGTGCCTCCCTTAATGATATGGAGTGATATCATTAGAGCGAGTGTTCATAAACAGATGTTGAGCTCCTGACTAAATACTGTCAGCCGAGCTCCCGCGTCCTGAAACCGTGTTATTTACGTACGACGTTTAAGTTTGTTATGTTAATAACCCTGCCATTAGCCAACAGGATGGGGTTCGCCTAATATAAATGGCACGATCCCCGGCGCCAGGAGTTAAGTACATCTTTACGGCGCGTGTGCTGAGATCTGAATGCCTCTGCTATGTTTAGATCCATTGTTTCCTTGTCTTCTCCCAACACTTAGCACCTTAGGGAGCGCGCGTGAGAGCGAACGTGCACCTGCTCCGCCGGGCACTCTGCTGCTTTAAGTCAAGCGCGCTCGACCTTTGACACGCTGCTGTCTTGCTGCGGATACGCGGCCTCGCGGGGAATCGGCTCATCTTTCTTACCTCTCTCGGTTCTCTGGACCTTTCGTGGGGTCATGTGGAACAGTGTCAGGATTTTTGACATTTGCCGCTCTGGAACGCATCACAGCCGGATGACGAATAGCCCGCGTTACGCTTATTTCTCTCCCAATTAAATAAGAGCGTCTAGGACGAGCTTGACGGTGTTTGTGGTGTAATGTCCATTATCACGAGAAATCATCTCGCCCCACTCCAAAAAACTAAAGAGTAGCCACATTACTGGACTTAATATTATAATTATCAGAAGGTTTAAAAGCAAAAATGTGAAACTTTTAATAAACTTAATAAACATATATTTTTTTTATTTAGGTTGGATGAACTTCTGGAAGATATTTCTGAAATAGGGGTTTGCTTTTTTAATGTGTATGTAGGTTATGTGCTTTTGCCAGCCTGATCTCACAAGAATTCGTTCATATTTTACAAGTTAGCTAAATTGTATGGATTCATACAAAGGTAATCAAGCAAAAACGTACGATTATCTTAAAAAAACAAAAAACAATAACGAAACCCCATCCCTAACCCCAACGTCAAAGGGGTCAATTGGAAAAAAAAGCATAAATGTGGTTGTACAAATTAATATGAATTAGCCACTGGTGATGGGGACGAGACTGCCTATGCCGAGTCCGAGTCAAGACCGAGTCTTAGAAGGGTCGAGACCGAGTCTGTTGGTTTTCAAATACAGTCGAGTTCGAGTCAAGACCTAGTCTTTGAGGAAGCAAGTCTGAGTCGAGATCGAGTCCTTTAGGAGTCAGAACCGAGTCGAGACCAAGACCATTAAAACATGATTGATGATTTAATATCACCCTAGTTAATAATCAACAGTTAAGCCTACAGACTAAGCTAGATTGGGAATTGTTTAGTGGAGCTGTCTGAATATGGACTATGCTTTTACTATCATTAAAAAAATCCCTACCACATGCAGCATCTTCTGCCTATTTTTCTAGAGATAAATAAACGGCTCTGATGGCAGTATCTTTGCATTGCACCATGGGATGTCATTTTCAAATAATGCCCGTCAACATTGCATTTTATTATTATTGTTATGTGTTTTGATGACTCTGAAATTACGAGTCATTCTCCTCCCACTGTGGTCCGAGACCGAGTCAAGACCAAGTCTTTGAAGGAATAAGTCCGAGACAAGTACAAGAAAGCAGAAATCGGTATCCAGACCGGTCTCGAGTCCGAGACCAGACTTGAGTAGTACATCACTATTAACCATCTCATAAAATACATACGAATTGCCAAAAGATAGCGTTGCTTTTGCGTCTATATTGCCATTCTGGATGCAGATTGGTCAATACAGCGTTCAAGATAAAATGTTATGTAATCCCCCTTATTCTATACCTTTTTTGTATCTACCGTTTGTTGTAAGTTTTTTTGGAAAAGCTTCTTTGCAACAAGGCAAAAAAGCGCTCCTGAAATGAAATAAACATCAGGAACAACGTGTTTAGGATTCCACTTCATAAATAATTCCTTAATATTTAAAGCACAATGTATTGCTTAATTTAACCTATCATGTGAAATACAGTATATGATATTTGTGAATTCATTCGGGATGAATCAGAAGGACTACTTTCAGTCACGTTTTCTCGGTTCTCCGAAGGCTTCGTCCCCGCCATCATTACTCGGGTCTGTCCGGCGGGGTGTGACAGCGGCTTTGACTCGCGCCTCTCTCAGCGTGGCCATTAGGCCTGGCACGCACGTCCTCGCGCTTCTAAAACCCCTCTAATTATTTCCTTGGGCAGCAGCCGGCGAGATGGAAGGTAATTTCTAACCTTTCACGCGCACCTGGGGAACCTCCTCGCGGGAGCCAAGGTGTCTGTGTGGCATTCAGTCATCAAAACATGACCTTTAATGGCCGCTCGGAGAGCAGTTGGTACTGGTGGCACACGACGCCTGATGCTAATGTTGATGACTAATTTATGCAGCAGCCGTCTGATAGGTAGCGAGTGACAGAGAGAGAGAGAGAGACAGAGTCATGAGCGAGACAGACTGAGGTTAAAAACGTTCAGGGAGGGGTCGTTATTTAGGGCCGCGGGTGGAGGAGCCGGGCAGGTGGAGGGGATGTGTGTGTGTGTGTGTGTGTGTGGGGGGGTAATTATGTCAAACACGTTCAGATAGAACACTGAATCGTTTTGGATCGGCCCGGCCGGCGTGTCTGACCTTTATTTGCTTTTTATTTGGGCAGCTTCCAGATGAACAGAGCGTGTGTCAGGTGAAAAACTTTGCCATTTGTACATGAATGGGTTGTTTAACTCAAAAATTCATCAGTCACTGGTTTAGCCCTAGAACTGTTTCAGACCTGTATGTTCATGCGCCTCTATTGTTTCATGCAGTGAATGTGAATGTTGACTAACGTTGTGTTTAACATCTGTTTCAGTGTTCAGCAGAAGAACAACATCAGGGTGAATGAATGATGTGTGCTGATGTGAATCTGGTACAGCGTTTACACCGCAGTACATCCATGGTGCAATTAAACAAAATGTGACATCAGGCAGAGATGGGTAACATACTTTTGCAAACTGTGTCACATGTGTTTGCCTCCAGTAGAGTTTATTTTCAGCGTGACATTGATCTAAAGATAGCGACTTTAAATCAAGCACATCATGTAGATGTGAATGCATGAAGAAAATGTTTGTTTGTCATGAAATCACAGAGGCAGGTGAGAGTTACTGATGTGTGAGGTAAATTCTGTGTAAAACGCTGCATGTGGATTACTCAAACCAGTGATGCAGGTTTAGCTAATGCTTATTTTATTACACAAGACCAAATGAAGCACATTTATTATGAGACGAGAGCAGCTGGTGTGTGTGTGTGTGTGTGTGACGTCAGTCTGCTGTAGTATCTCCATCTGCTGAATAATGCCAGCATGCATCGCAGTCGCAGAGAGCTGCGCAGACGCTTGAATGCTGTATTGACACTTCAGAATCAATTTTATGAATGGTTGTATTGTCGGTGATGGTCTTCATGTCTAACAGAGACTTTTTTAAACATGTTAGGTACTCCAGTGTTGTTTAAATTGAATCTGATTCATTTTATTAATATTGGCAGGATATAAACTGTTGTTTAGATGAGATAATGTGCAAAGGAAAATAACATAAACTAGTTGTATTAAAGGCGTGGTAGAATGTAAAACTGTATTTATTTAGACATAGATGAATAATATGAGTTCTGTTCATGGTATTGACAAACATGGGTAACACTTTATTTTACGGCACGCAAAGTACCGCGTAATTAAACCGAATTTACAGCGTACCTATTTGTAACAACAGGGTAGGTAACCTGTAGGTATAAGGGAATAATATTTTAAGTTTGGGGTAATAAGGGGGTAAGAATATGAAGAATTTTAAATTATTTATACTCTAAGTATTTTATAACAACTGGGTACCTATTGTAATATTACGTGGTATGTATGACTTAGTCAAGTCTATGGGGAAATTATGTTTTATTTATTTTTTATTGTGAATTTTTCATATTGACTACTGAATGTTGTATACAGTCATTGTCTACGAGCCACATCGGCAAATAAATATAACAGCATATCACTTTTATTTTAGTAGCCTATATTACTTGCTTTTAATAACAAAAGTCCAGCTGATTTAATGTGGTTATCTTTTTTTTAAGGTAAGTACAATAAAAATAGCAACTTATTCCCTATTTACCAGGAAACTCTTTGCGGACATATTTGAAGTGGTGCTTTGCAATTTATTTACTGTAAACACAAGTATTTTAGCCAAATATAATTTATGCAATGGTAAACCAGAATGAAACAACAGCAGATATCAGCTCGCGCTAAAGCAAAAGACGACTACATGCGTAGGCTACTGCGCAGGTGTAAAACGAGCGGCCGTCTGCAGGAGGTTTGCTGGAACGCGATCCTGAGGTGAAATTTCTTTAAGAGGTTTTAAAAACGTTCAACACTGTGGAGTACAGCTGCGAGTGATGTTAGCAGGTTCCGCATGCTGGATAAGGTGACTGGTTTTGTTAATACATGACTCACGCATTTCAAACAATGTTTTTTCAATAAAGTTGCCAGCTAACCGTAGCAGGTTAGCTAGCACATAGGTTAGCCTAAAGTTATTAACGTAACTGGCTCAGAAAACTCTGTTTCTGTCAAGGCACAGTGAAGAAACATTTACTGAAGTCTTTCATTTATGTTTTTTATATGTAATGTAGAACAGCATTTGTGAGACGACATCAACTCATCATCCGAGTGGACAAGAACACCAACAGAGGAAGCCAAGCCGCAAAAACAATGAAAAATTGTCATGACTTTTTATTTTAAATAAAAGTTATGTAATAATAAACATTAAGTGTTGGCTTAATTATAGTGTTTTAAAGATGTTTTGAAATAAGTTTTATTTAAAATAAAAATAAAAATAACAATATTCTTTATGTTTATGGTATTTACCCTATAACATTTATAACAAGAGGTGAACAAAGCACCACTTTAGTTTACAGCCCGCAAATATAAGAGTTACCTGGTAACTCCTGTATACATATACAGATCAAAGAGGTACAAGTTGCTAATATTTTTATTGTGTGTTATATTTTATTTGCCGACGTGGCTTGTAGACATCAACTGTAGGCTATACAAAACACTTCATCAGGTAAGTTAAGTAGCAAATATGAAAAAAAAAACATATTACACATAGACCATATTACCCATAGACGTAAGTCATACATACCACGTAATATTACAATAGGTACCCTGTAGTTATGAAATACTTGGAGAATAATTTTCCATACCCCCTTATTACCCCAAACTTAAAATATTGTTCCCTTATAACTACAAGTACGTACTGTAGAGGTACTCTGTTGTTACAAATAGGTACGCTGTAAATTTGGTTTAATTACGTGGTACTTTGCGGGTCGTAAAATAAAGTGTAACCCAAACATGATTGTTTCCTTGTTCTTACGTAAACCTCATGCATGCAAAAGGCCGCTGGAAAACAGACCAATCACAACATAACACCAGCTGTGATGTTACAGTCGAGATGTAGGGGTGTGTGGGGCAAAAACAAACAAGGGGTTAGTTGTAACACGGACTGTTTACATTGTTGCACAAGGTTGAGCATTTTGTACTTCCAGTATTTTTTTCACGCTGCCAAAAGACAAATTATTTAAATAAATATTATTGGAAATGTATAATGTTTTTCAGTGATGAACAAGTGTTTTGGTGGCATGTAAGTAAATATATTTTTTCATCATATGATTTTTTTGGAGGGTTTCTAAGTTGGGTTCTATCAAATCCAATTCTATGTCATATTAATCAGTGTCTTGTTGACTTAAACATAGCATTGTTTTGAAATGTCTGCAGCTCTTAGCAACTTTTTTGGTGGGCTTGAAAATATTTTGACCGAGCGGGGTTCATTGTAACACTGTGTTACAACTTAACCCATCAGCACTTACGAAAATGAAAACCGCTAATGTTAGCGTAATTCTTGCTGTTGTTTAAAATAGGCTACACACGATAAATTGCTGGCTGCCAACAAAATAAATGTGCCTGTCTTATCAAAAATCATTTGTCAAATTTATTTTAGTTCATATCTTTAATATTGATTTAATAAGGTCACATCAAAGATTGAAATCATAATGAAATGAATGGCTAAAATCAAACTTTGATTATCATTATCTCAGAATTTGATTGAAAACTGTAGTATGGTTATTACCGACTGGATCAAGTATACAATTTTTTTGTCATAATTGTGCTGCTTTTTCTTACATATTTAGACATTTGTATCCATTTATAATTGAACTATTGTTAGAAAAGGGCTGAATGAATACAGTGTGGATCTATTACAGACAGATATATAAACAATATTCACTTTAAGTATATAGACAAAATATTATTGAAATATTTGCCTGCAAACTTAATTTTTATCAAGTGTTACAACTAACCCCCTGCATGTTACAATTAACCCCACCTATGGGGTAAGTTGTAACGTTTGCATTTCTGTCATGTTTGGTGTAATTGTTCAAGAATGGTAAATACTAGAAACAAACCTCAAATGGTCATTTGTAGCAGATATGTGTGTGTTGCTTGTTAAAAAATAAAATTGATCAAACTCAAATATTTTTTGAATGATTGAGCCAAAACCAAAATGCGTTAGGTTGTGCCCCGCTAGCGTTTAGGCTGAAGTTCTACTATCAACATTGAAGTTATGTTTTGCAGGTCCATACTGAAAAAACACAAACTTACCACTCAGAAACGTCTATTAACAATCTCCAAACAATTGATTATTCCTCAAAATCTGATACAGACTCAAACATAAGATCTGTTAACACACACACAGAGCTACTGAAGGAGAAACAGCCAATCAGAGCAGAGCTCAACATTATAATTCATGACCCTTTCAAATAAGGTAATAATAGACCATTTCATTCTAAAGGCAAATCCTAGGTTTGTAAACAAATGTGTAAAATAAACATTTTTGACACAAACCTTCTGTGTAGATATCAGAGAAGAATTTAACAGATTGTATGAATGCATTCTTTGGCACCTTTAAGAAATGAAAGTGAGTGTATTCTCTTCTAAACACAGCTAATGTCTGTGATAGGGAAACAGCAGGTGAACCCTAAAGACAGAAACACAACTGTGAGGTCATTCATTTATAACTGGGAATATTGTGAAACATATGGGAGAAATATGCAATGAGAAAGCGAGAGATGCCCGAGGTTAAGAGTTTTCAAGCTGGTGGAAAACAAATCTATACAATTCTGCTGTAGTTAATGTTCTTAATTCCCTTTCCACTGATACATTATCATCTACAAACAATATTAATATAGCGTAATATATATAAAACATGAACTTATTATTTGAAGAAGAAGAAGAAGAAGAAGAAGAGTTATTGTGATTCAGACACATACCATCATATCTGCTATCGTTTTCAAAACGCTGGCATTATCGCACGTGACAGGAGGAAAAAGACAAATTCACTTCCATTTCTGCTGTGTCGAAAACATGCCGAACAAAAATCTACATTCTCATGCAAATAGAAACATTTAGCTGAAATCAAGTTTTTATAATCACATTGTGATGTGATTTATTGGCCGTGCACAAGCGTTCTGAGCAGAATTACAATCATCTCCTCGCATATTTGCACATAAATATTCGGCAATGAAAATGCATCGGCGCATGTCGCAGTCAGAGAAAGATGCTGAGGAGCGTGCTTTTTGACAGAGTTTTCTTACATAATGTGAAATATCACTTTCCCAGCAGAAGGTTGACAGGAATTCTGCTTCGGTCCCATGAAAAAGGTCAAAGCGAAAGGTTTTCCTCCGAGCGACGTCACAGAAGGGTCATAAACTTGAGCGAAAGCGATTCTGCCGCGTGCATCTGAAATAACGCCGGCCTGTCTGATTTATACGGAGACCCTGTGTCCCCTCGCAGGGCTACATCAACATTAAACCTCAAAATTACACGTTCTATCACTCGCCGCTCACCTGAGGATTACATTACTGAAATACACCATACATAATTAATGCTGAAGGATGGAGAACGGCCCGTCGCCAATCTAATAAAGAGTGTCATGTGTCTGCTGTGTTTTCCCTGCTGAAGCTCGTCCATTCACATCGCTCTTTCTCCCTCTCTCGGTGTTTTGTTGTTTGGTCCTCTAATACAGTATGTCTGGATAGAGACAAGGTCCTCAGGGGCCATTTCAAAGTATCATTTAAAAGGAATTCACCTGATTTTCTTTATCTATATGTACAGATGCTGTGTGTCAAAAGGCCTGTTCTGATCTTGCTTACTCTTCTGTCTGTCTGTCTGTCTTAACCTAGTAAAGGAAATATTCACTGATTTAAGATGTATTCCCACAGCTCTGTCTTCTGTAAATCTCTCTTTTAATGAAGGACTTAATGCACAATGATGTCATTATTATAGAGATGTCATTATTCATTGCATCATTATTGAGATGTCTTATCCAAAGTCAAATCTGAACTTTATTTCATCTCTTCTCTTTTATTATGCACATATCTATGAATGCACAATACCCAATTTATGTGCCGATACAGATATTTGATTACTTTGAATGAAATCTATCAATACCTATAGATACCTATAGTTTTGCTTTTTACTTCTTGTTATAAAGTTTTTTGTTGTAAAATCCTAGAAGTGCAGAGCCTACAAACTGCAATTCTGATGATCCATGATCCAAAAACATTTTACATTGTTTTACAACGTTTTATATGTCCATTTACAACCCTAGGATTTGCCTTTATAAAGAAATGATCTATTATTATCTTGTTTGAAAGGGTCATAAATAATAATGTTGAGCTCTGCTCTGATTGGCTGTTTCTCCTTCAGTAGCTCTGTGTGTGTGTAACAGATCTTATGTTTAAAGCCTGGTGCACACTGTGAGACTTCAGCCACGATTTAGCTGTGTGGGACAAATTTTGAAATCCTAAAAGATTTCTGGAATCCCAGGCTAAAATCTGCCGTCTTTGATCGCTAGTTTAACATGTTCACAGACAGACGATTAATGACCGTTGCAATCAAAATTTTCCTCATTTTCTGGCAGTGTCAGAAATAAAAATGAAGCAGCCTGGAGAGAAATCACGCTGGAAATTCAAATGCCAGGTACTGTTTTCCTTCGTTTTTTTTCTTCTTTTTATGCTTGAGAAAAGTCATGATTAAAATAAACGTTAGATGTTGTTTCGGTTTGCTAGCCTTCGCTTTAGCGTGTGTTTGCCCAGCCGTCGTCGATCGATGACGTAAACCTGCTGACGCGTTTGTTTGCGTGCGTCCGAAGTCTTTAAACTGGTACAGTCTGACATTGATGGAAACTGATATCATATAGTGTGACATTGACTTAACTGCGATCTTGATCGCACAGTGTGGCAAGCAACAATCCTAAAGGACTATTTAAAATCGCACAGTGTATACCAGGCTTAAGTCTCTATCAGATGAAGATACAGATTTTGAGGAATAATCAATAGTTTGGAGATTGTTAATGGACATTTCTGAGTGGTAAGTTTGAGTTTTTTCAGGATGGACCTGCAAAACGTAACTGTAACGTCAATAGTAGAACTCCAGCCTAAATGCTAGCATATAGCATTAATTAGCATATAGTGCTAACTCAGCAGTCACAACCGGGTGTGCCTCATAAATCTTGAAAAGTAAAGTCGCTGGCTCTTTGATTGCCCCCTGGTGGCTGGCTGCAGTACAGGTCATAAACCCCGGCCTCCCTATGCAAACGAATGGGACTCTTCTCTAAATAAAAAAATATTTACACTTCCAATATCTATATTTTTGTGATAAGTAAGTTTCATTTTAGCTAGTAATTTGATGCTATAGAAACGGGGTGTGTTGTTATGATTGGCGTGGTTGAATTGTTCGTGCGAGCGTTTGGGCGGAAGTTTGATACCCGGGTCTGCCTCTGGCTCCACGGATGATTCCTTCTGCGCATGACGTTTTTACGTAACATGGCGGCGACCATGGTCGGACATTTTGGGCTTCAATTCATTACAATGGAGGGAGGCAACGTCGCGTCATCCATCTTTTTTTACAGTCTATGGTCACAACTTTGTTTTTAGCATTGTAACAACACTGTAATTAATTTAATTTGTAATTTAATGTTGTGGTGTACATCACGATTGTAACATCACAGCTGGTGTTATGTTGTGATTGGTCTGTTTTCCAGCGCTCTTTTGCATGCACGAGGGTTAAGATAAAAAGGAGGAAACAATCGTGTTTGAGGCTCATGATATGTCATTACTATGTACACAATTCATGGATTATTCATCTATGCCTACATAAATACAGTTTTACATTCTTTGCCACCTTTAATCAATCGTCCATTGTCCGATAGTGGGGAAATTATACGCCAATATTACTGCATGACTACTAAAAACTATACTCGATTGTAGTTACATTGTTATATACAGAAACAAAATGATTGGATTATAGATTATGCTTTTATTAATACTTTTTTAGAATGAATATTTCTGTTGCCTTTTATTCACCTACATGTCGCTTAAACACACATGAATACACACACGTTCATGTCTTATTTATTAGGCAGAGAAAAGGAAATGTTCTGGTGAAGAGAGACAGAGAGAGAAACTTTGGTACATATGGAGCGTTTGGTTGTGAGCAGCAGGCAGAGGGTTTTTGGCTTCACGTGTGTGAGTGTATGTGTGTGTCGGTGCGGAGTCCAGCTCCTTGCTGCAGGCGTCTCAGGCTGGCCCGGGTACCGCAGGAGAGCAGATGGACAGCCAAAGCTTGTAGTCACACTTACCTTACTCGCTAAAACCCTAATCCCACAACGCTATCTCCTCCAAGACGGCCTCACCGCAGAGAGAGTCACAATCTGGACCAGACGATTCACTGCCAACCTCTCACTACACAGACATGCAAATAGAGCCATCGCAGCGGATGACCAGCAGCCAGAACCGCACTTTCTCTGAGTAATTAAGACACCTAGGAACAAAACAAAGCAGAAAAATCCCTACGTGTACAGGTCCAGACGTATGAAATACGGATCAAGGTGGTGTATGAATGAAAGGCCTGTTGTGTGATTTCAGAGGAAAGCTCAGCCCCCGTCATTAACGGAAATCTGTTTTATACTTTAGGTCGTAACGGGAGACTCGTGAAGATGCTTTGTGTCTCTGTGTTGTTGGTTTACAGACAGAACCCCCTGAAAACCTTTGAATCTGACCGTCATCACTCAGCTGTGAGATTTGGCTGGGCTGCAGTGAACAGACTCGGTTATTGGACCGGATTCGGTGGGTAAATAGAGGACAGATGTTAATGTGGTGGCTTAGATACAGTACAGGGCTAAATGGACAGAGATAAACACGCTTGCACCTCTGATGGGTTAAAGAGCCGTTAAAATAAATCCATTTAACGTTGAGAGAGAAAACCAGTATTATACTGCACACAATATACCATACACAGATATCCACGAGTATGGATGTACATTCATCTTACATTTACATTCATGCATTTGGCAGACGATTTTATCCAAAGCGACTTATGGTGCATTACAAGGTATACAGTTATTAATAGCATGTGTTCGAACCCATGAACAAACTTATGACGTTTTGCGCTGCTAATGCAATGCTCTATTACTGAGCTATTTAGAAACACAACCGTTTAAATTGTTCTCTGATATCTACACAGAAGGTTTGTGGCTTTATTAAGTTCAAAATGATCCAGAGTCAGTTTTACATGTCCATTTACAACCCTAGGATTTGCCTTTAGAATAAAATGGTCTATTACTTTTTTTGGATCATGAATAATAATGTTAGATACATAAGATAAATAAGATACAGATTTTGAGGAATAATCAATTGTTTGGAGATTGTTAATGGACGTTTCTGAGTGGTAAGTTTGTGTTTTTTTCAGTATGGACCTGCAAAGCGTAGGCTAACTGTAACGTCAATAGTAGAACTTCAGCCTAAACGCTAGCATATAGGTTTAACTGGCATATTACATTAACTAGCATATAGTATTGACTAGCATATAGCTTTAACTAGCATATAACATTAACTAGCATATAGTATTGACTAGCATATAGTGCTAACTAACATATAACATTAACTAGCATATAACGCTAACTCAGCAGTAAGAACTTTGTTTTTAGGTTGTAAAAACATTGTAATTAATTTAATGTGTATGTTGGGGGGCGTACATCTTGACTGTAACATCACATCTAGCGGTCGTTTGCATGCACGAGGTTTACATAAGAAGGAGGAAACAATCATGTTTGAGGCTCATTATATGTCATTATACCACGGGTATGTTGAATGGCTGAGAAATTTTCCGTGGGTAAGCATTCATTTCGGTTAACCGCACACCTAAGTTGTCAAATGTCTTAAAATTAGGCAAAAGAGCAATGTTTGTGGTAACCGTGGTATAAGAGGAATACTTGACTCCGGTCCTTTGAATTATTTGAAAATAATGCACATACACGGCTTTGCGTCGTGCCGCATTGCACCTTGGGTGTGCATTATTCCTTACTTACCATGTACATAATGTATTTAGTGTGTCTATATATAAAAATAAAAATAATAACACACATTTATGCAAAAACAAACTTTTATGTTGTATGCGATGAATCTTTTGACAATGCTTTATTTATTTTTGGGATATAGTTAGACGTCTATTATATTTTCACTTACAGGCCAAATTTTGCCTAGACGTCTACAGTATGTTTGGACAGCTATTAAACCTAGAATTGCTTGTTGGGTAGTTTCATGACCGAGCATCACTTTTGAAAAGTTTTGCATTAGTTCTCTTGAGGTTGTGAGTATTGTTGTGTGTCTGTGTAAAAGATGTGTAGTTGTGTATGTGATCACAGTCGTAGATCTGCTCTCATTCTCCGTCAGGTTTTCTGCCGATCGTCTCCTCCTTCCCGGCAGTGCTTAACTAAAGGTCAAACTCATAGAGCAGGTTAAACAGGCTAATTGTTAAATTTAGTCATGGTTTCTTCAGGTTATGATCATTGACAGAATTATACAATCATTAAAGGTCATTGGATTTGCATTGGAATCCATTATTACAAAGAGAAGCACACGCATGCTTTTGCATCTCATTGACTGTTCAGCCTGAATGTTTGAAGAGATCTCGACATTCCTGTCTGTCTGAACATTCACACGAGCTGAGAAACACACGACAGGTGGTCTGAGGAGAGCGAGACAGATTTGCTCTCAACACTCGGTGGAGAAGGCGACCGACATGCTGACGGACTGATGGTCAGATTTTGGTTTTTCCACTGTAAAACAGGCACCTCTATCTCTGTGTTCTGATTGGATAAGCCACGTTTAATGCATCACGTCAAGGTAAAGACCCCTGACCTGTGGTAAAACTACTGCTGTATTTTACAAAGAACTATTACAAAGCCGGATGTGTTTTCTAAAGCCAGACTGATGGCGAAGTAATGGCCGATAGATGAGACGGTGAGCGGGGAGGAGGGCGATACGAGTCGATTCAGGATTCAGGAGTCGTTCAGATTTGGCATTTCACCTGTGGGCATTGAGACGATTGAGATGCGCAGATGAACAGAATCCACGGCCGCTCTAATTGGCCCAAGAGTGCCTGTAATTCCTGCAGCTCTATGAGACGTCCATTTTAAAAGAGCATAAATCAATTAATGGAAGCGTAATGCGTTTCTCATTTCTGCCCGACGCCCCGGCAGAAAGTTAGATGAGGAAAGAGCGTTAGTCACCTCGCCCTCTAATGGCACACAACAGTAATTACCGACGCTTTGGAGACGTCTGACCCTCTTACACGCTTCTATAGAATTAACGCCGCCATTTCTAATGAATTCAAAGCCCTCTGCAGATTGTCCCTGGAAATGGGCTGTTTCACTAATTCACACTTTCCTGAACTTAGTTAGAGTTCTTTGAAAGAGGATTAAGGGAAATGTCGCTGGTAAGTGCTTCTGTGTGGGACAGGAAGATGGAAAGTGAAGAGAGAGAGAGAGAGAGGATACGAGAGCACACGGGGTTAAAAGCAGACGTGGTCACCGCTGAGTCAAAGCTGAGTGCTGGACTACACAAACACACACACACTTACAGTCTCACACATTAAAACACAAACATGTGTGCAGTAGAATCATCATTTACAAATGTTTTGTCCAACATTAAAGGGACACTCCACAGTTTTTGAAAATATGCTCATTTTCCAGCTCCAACATTTGATTTTTATCGAATCCATTCAGCTGATCTCCGGATCTGGCGGTACCACTTTTAGCATAATCTATTCAATCTGATTAGAACATTAGCATCACGCTAAAAAATCTGATGAGAAGCTGAAGTACAGAATGATGTCATGAAAATCATGCATCCCACGCTGACCCCTTCACAATGTCTTAATAATCCCTCCATGATTCTTTTTGTATCACAATAAGGAAGACTGTGAATGTGAGGTTGTATTTACATGTCTGCATGCATACGTCGCAGTGTTGCATGTCAGAGCCGTCTGCTGATCTAAGATGCTGACATGATTTCATAAAGCAGCTGGCGTTCCCATAACAGAGGCCAAACGCACGTTTACGAGGAGAAACTCTATCTGGTGCCCACCTGGACAACGGGACGGACAGGTGGCACTCCTGACTCGCAGCCTGAGAGCGTTTGCACCGGCGCATGCGTGTGTGAAATGAACGTGTGCTTTCATCTGTACTCTTTGGATCTATTAACACCTGTCGTGCTAAAATTCTCATCGCTGGGATTGTAAATGAACTCCAGGGACAAACCGGTGCCAGAGAGAGAGAGGAAGAGAGAGATATGCTGGGACGGTGAGCATGCAGGATGGTTCTGATGCTCAGGTCCGATAGTAGATCTCTGATACAGGACACAATGATCTCTCCTGTGTCCAGCGCACCTGCCGTCTTCTGCTGTTTGGACTCTGGGCCGTTATTTACTCCAGCGCTCCTTCAGCTCAGCTGAGATGACTCAAATACACCAGACATTAAACTGCCATTAGCAGTTCATAAAAATGAGAAGCAGAAAGAGAGCCGAGGATGGGTCTATTTCTCCATTTGCTCTCCCTCAGGCTCGGCCCCATCACATTAACAGGAACATTTACACGCTTCTCATGTGTGTTTTTGTGCTCGTATTCATCTTCAGCTCACATTCAAAACAACAAGCTGCTCGTATCCGATATAAAAAAAAAACGAAACAATTTCTGTCTGTTCGGTTCTGCCACTCTCAAAATAAACAAACATACTGAATATTTTATATTAGCTCTGAATGATTAAAAATTGGATTTAATTGGGGTTATTAAACAGCACAGCGTTTCTGCACATTTATTGTAAACATTTATTTACGTTTACTTGCAGCGTGGCGCTTATTTCGGGATTGTTGGTTTTGTTTCTAGTAATGTTACATGATTCACGTCTGTGTTATCCTCTGGTTCATGTTGAGATGTACAGTACATTGATGTGTTTACTGTGTAAAGACTCTGAGTAACTCGGGCACACAAACCCTGAGGGCGCGACGGGTCCGACTTCAGCCAAACCTTTTCCAACTTTACATAATTGTGCAAAAATGTGAATTAAATTAAATGAACATCAACATCCAAACCTGTTCTGTTCAAACCAGCTGAGATTCTTTAAAACAGAATAGGAGCTGTGTGTGTGTCTGTGTGTGTTGATATGTTTTAAACACAAATCCTTTTAATCAAGCGCACGCTACAAAGACAAAAGCAAAAACTATTTCATTTACCGAAGCGACACTTTCAGGTCGGTATTTTAATGTGCCTTCAGATGGTTCGGGGAGATTCTTGCGCTGTTAATGACGGTTGTGCCGGAGAAGGAAGAGTTTATAAAACTCAGTTTCTGTCTTTACTGCCGGGAGGAAACCGAAAACATTGCCATTAAATATCAAAAATGTTCCTTCATACTGCGTCTGGACCCGTTTGTGGGCACAGTTATAAATATTTCAGTATTTGGCACAGTAAAATATTATGAATAATATTTGTGGATGAAAATTTGCATTCAACTGTTAAATTAAAAATTAATTACTCAGATACATAAAGGAACAATATAACTTTGAAGCCTCCGAGATGGCAAAGTTAATTATTTCCAATTAGGAGCAAAATATCTTCAGAGATGTTTCAGACCTTTAATAGCTCGGGATGAACGGCGTACAGAATAAAAGACTCTTTGTTGGTTTTCCAGTGTGTGAAAGATAGCACTTCATATCCAGCTCTTGTATGCCGCCTTACTATTAAAATCTATAATAAAGTATATTAGAATGTAGAGGAAAGTGTTTCCATCAAATACATTCAGATTTAACATAAAACACACACATCAAACAGATTCAGGCCACATCCACACCAAACCAGAGCTTTCTTTATCCCATCTTTTATTTCCTTGTTTTAAGCAAAAATCCATAACCAGGACATCATCTCAAAATATCTGCATACATACACAGTAAACCACTGAAACTGACTCAAATTGATGTAGTATACATGCCAGACCCATAGATGTCAACCCTCGCGTTTTTCCCAGGATTTTACCATGCTATCCCACCATCATCCCGTTTGAATATTTCCCGTATTTCTCCAGTATTTTTAACCTTTCAATCCACCTGTTTCTCAAACCCGGAAGTAAGTGATGTGACGGTTTTTTTTTTCGGTCCGAGAGTTTCAATAGCCAGCCGATAGAAAGCATTGTAGTGGTAGCACGCATAAAACATGATATAAAGAGTTAATATTTACTACACCTGCCATGTATGAACCAGTGTGAGGATGATATTAAGAAGTGGCTTGATATATGAAGATATATTCAATCATTTCGTGTTGTTGATTGGAGGTGATGGGTCTTCAATGCGCAAATATAAAAGCACAGAGACATACCAGTATCTTTACAATGGGAAAGTCAGTCGAGTGTTTCTACATGAAATTTAACTCTGTGTCTATGGGCTCTGCTGGCTAAATGTTGTGTTTAGTTACACACTGAACCTTTATATAACAAATCTGATATTAGTTGTTCTGTCTGATCTCTGAACAGCAACATTGATTTTATGCTTAATGTCATTGTAGAATATATGTGGAGCATGTATCATGATAACTGAAAGGCGAACAGAAAGTTTGTAAGTAATGGAAATCTAGATAGTAGATGTATAGATGTGAATGACATGGATTATCTCTTGTGTATTGAACTGACAGGTAGTGAACTCAGGATTTGTTCAGATCAGCTGTGTGTGTCGTCTGTGTCACAACAGATCTGTCCCATCTCACTGGCCCGGCTAAAGTGCTTTCTGATGAAGTCCTTCGTTAATTTTAATATAACATGTATGAACTTGATGTGCGGTCTCACGGCTCATTATTATTGGAAAAGATCTCCTTATGACAAATAAAACCTCAAGTGTTTTATCTCCTCATGTACAGGTTGTGATGTGTGTGTTAATAATGATAAAATCACTTCAGCTCTGTATGATGATGACATTCATGTTGCAGAGGTTCATTGCAGGTCTTTTATGACTCTTTATGACTTTTATGTGATGTTTCAGTGTTAAAGTCATTCATTAACTCATTTCTTAGTTTGCAACTATCTAACACGCTTAAAGCACACAGATATTTCCTTTATTTTTAATGAATGCTTTAGTATTGAATGAGACACATTCATAATCATTTTTTCTTTCACTTTGTCCGCCATCTTGAATGACTTTATCATTGAGATCATGCCAAATGTTACAGCTTTAGATTTTTACCAGAAGGACCTCGTCCTAAAATCTTTATCTCTATCAGCAGCCTGCTTTTGTTTTGGGAGCACACTTTAAATATTTCCTTAGTACACTGTAAAAAAACATATTTGCACATAAGTCATTTCAACTTAGATTTTTTTATCTTGACTAATGATGAGTTACTGTAACTTATAAAATGAAGTTGAATTAGCTACAGTACAGTTACAGCAACTCATCACTAGTTTTACAGTTGAGAGAGTTCATTACATACAAAAAATGCTGGGTTAAATGAACCCCCCCACAAAAAAAATGGTTTATATTTTAGCCAACAATTATGTTGTTGAAACAACCCAGCTTAGGTTAAAATACAACCCAATGGACATGGCTTTATCCCTTTTTGACCCAGTGTTGAAAATAAGCCAGCATTTTTTAAATGTCTATGTTGTCCAAACAGCCGATGATGTCACTCATAAAAGACGATACAAACACTGTCTGAATTCATCTTTTTGAGTTACACATAACTTTTGCTTTAAAGTTTATGTTGTGATTCATGTGGTTGGTTTTGATCTCTATTTTTATAAATGTGTTTAAAGAAACTTCTTCATAGAAATGCAAGTAGTTGTTACTGTTGTGTAAGTTTAGTAAAACCTTTGTGTAAAAATACTGCTGTGTTTTAGATGGAAATGATGAGTAAGTAAACACCTGCAGTTTACTTTTATCTAAAGAAAAACTGACAGCATTTTTTTTTGTAACGGACACACAAAAGATCAAACACAACAAATGTTTTAACGTTTGCATTTTACTCTTTTTTTCAGAAAGCAGACCGTTTCCTCCCATCAGAATTCTCAAATGCATCAGCACTAAATCCTTCCTCTTTCTCTTTCTCTCTCTCTCTCTCTCTCTTGCTTTTATTGTGATATTTTGAGACACACACAAACACACACACACACGCACACACACACACACACACACACACACACGCACGCATACACACACACGCACACACACAAACACACACACACGCACACACACACACACACACACACACACACACACACACACACACTTGGCCTGCTGTCAACAGCAATGAAGCACTTCTCCATTTGTGTGAAATGTTTCTGGCATCCTGCAGCATTCACATTCATTTCCCATAAAGCTGTTTTTTAGCAGCAATGCAGACAATAGTCTGAGTGTGTGTGTGTTGTGTGTGTGTGTGTGTGTGTGTGTGTGTGTGTGTGTGTGTGTGTGTGTGTGTGTGTGTGTGTGTGTGTGTGTGTGTGTGTGTGTGTGTGTGTGTGTGTGTGTGTGTGTGTCTGTGTGTGTGTGTGTGCGTGTGTGTGTGTCTGTGTGTGTGTGTTTGTGCGTGTGTGTGTGTGCGTGTCTGTGTGTGTATTAGAGAGAGAGATGTCTGAGGAGGATGTTAAAACTTCATGCACTTATTGCTCAATGCAGTGTTGCATGTACAGTATCTGATACATCTCCAGTAAGAACTTTACTCTGAATGCACAAGGTGCTTCTCAAACCATTTTTGAATGAATAATTTCCATAAAGAACCTTTAACATACGAAGAACCTTTTTCTTTCACATTATGAGATTATGTTCTTCAGATATCTTGTAAGAACCTTTGACTGAATGTTTCTTTGAGGAACCAAAAATGGTTCTTTTGTGGCATCACTATGAAAATCCTTTAAGTGTTGAAAGCATGCAATTTTTTAGTTTAATAGGAAAAAATGATGTGCTAACAGTGCGAGTATCTTAACTTTAGGGTTATGGTCAGTAAAATGAGTTAAAAATAATCAACTTACAACAACGCTGTTTTATGATTTTGTAATTGAAAAGAGAAGAGAACAGACAAAAATCACTTAGATTTCATGAATTGATTTGATTTCATGTACAGACAATTTGTGCATCTACTGCTTTATGAAAACATAAAAGTCTTAAGTGTGCACCTCAGTAAAAACATGTACAGGAGATGATGTAAAGTAAAGTACAGTAGAGTAAAGTACAGTATGTGTGATGATGTCCCTTCACTACATCTATTGTCCCTGTTGTATGTTTGTGTGAATCGTCTGATCACGTCACAGATTGCAGAAAGTTTTGCCAAAAACGAGAGAGAGAGAGAGAGAGAGAGAGAGAGAGAGAGAGAGAGAGAGAGAGAGAGAGAGAGAGAGAGAGAGAGAAAGGTGCCATGCATCTCAGAGAAAAGCCCAGATTCACTGTCAATACTGCAATCTGTGCTTCTGTCCACACCATGAGCTCTTACACTTCACACAAACTACACCAAATTCACCTTCCAGACAAACTCAGCCACAAGAAATAAAAAGTTTGTTCTAGCAGCTCACCGTATTCATGTGGTTTACCTTTAGAGATGTTTGAAATATGAACACAATAAAGATGAATATCATTTAAAGTATCAATGATGCAAAACAAATATTTTTTATGATTATTTATTTAACCTAGGGTCAGTCTAAACCTGTGTGCAGTTTAAAGTGAGATCTGAAACCTGCAAAAGAAAAGAAAATCATCTCATTCCCCACCAGACATTTTTTATTCAGTTCATATTCAGAATGATTATCAAAACATACACAGAGTTTAAAATTAGTAAATCATTTTTTTGCCTCAGTTTTTTATAAATGTGTGCCATGTAGTGGATAATCAGGGTATTACAGATTAACATAAAACCTAATCAGAAACACGTTTTTATGCAAATATTTGCTCTTATTTCATGAAATAACTTCTCAATGGCGGGGAAAGAGTTAAAGGTGCAGTGTGGAAATTTCAGAAGTATTTAATGACAGAAATGCCATCTAATCTACATAACTATATTATCAGTGGTGTATAAAGACCTTACATAATGAATCTTATTGTTTTTATTACCTCAGAATGATCAGTTTTTATCTACATACAGGGTTCCCTTACATGGAAGTCACTGTCGTGTTTCTACAGTAGCCCTAAACGGACAAACTTCTATTGTGCGTGTTTTGTCACTTCTTAGACGACAACATGTTTGTTGTTCTGTGCAAAGCTTTTTTATGCGTTTTTGTGAGCGGTGGACTGAGCCGTTGCAATTCACATTCTCACTGTTGGATGCTGCTAAATCTACACACTGCACCTTTAACTCTTATTTGTGATCAATAATAGGAACTCACACAGTGTGATACAAATAGTTACAAAAATATTTTAGAGGTCACAGCACATTTGACTTGTTTATAAAGATAAATGAGTTGTGCACTGTATAATGCACAGCACACATACAATAACAGAGATTATTTTCTAGTTTTGGTATTTTCTATGCAAGTTGGGACAGGTGAGAATAAAAATCTTCTAATCACTTGATTCATTGTCATGATCATGCAGAGTGAGAAAATTGAGCTGGTCAAGTTGAAACCCAGCTGGAGTCTCATGAGGATTGAGACGAGTCTCTCTTATTCCAAAGGGAAATCCACATGAAAGCATCGTGTGAGAGACAGAGAGACAGACTTCTGTCAGCTCTACAGACAAGCAGGTATTTCAAAACAAAGCTCATTTAAAGAAATGATTGCTCTCATCCAGGGGCGGACTTACCATTAGGCAAAGGTCGGCAGTTGCCTTGGGCCCCGCCTTACCAAGGGGCCCCAAAATGCAGGGGTGTACTTGGTGAGCTGCCACTTTTTGCCCCTGCTTATCATCAAGATTCCCAGAAAACTATCATAATTTTGTTTAATTACGAATTCTATTTAAACATCTTTTGTGTTTTTCAGTATATTCCCATAAAAGGTTTGAACGTTATTATTACATCTGCATGAATGCGCCCCCCATTATAGTTTAGAGTGGATCATTCCATGCACTACCGGATATATCGGCGCGTAGCTCAAATCAACAAAGCGAGCAGAGCTGCAGGCAGCAGCGAGTGAGTTTGATACATTAAAGAGCGAAGCTGCAAGGAAATAAACTAAGAGTGAAACGTAGCTACACCAATGGAGCAGAAAAGATGATTCACACAAAAATGTTGCAAAAGTCTCCGCTTTTCTCCACACAAACACTGCCACGGTCTGTGCTGCTTTCAGCAACCTCTTTTCCGTCAGACACAGCTCTCTCTCGGCCACGGACACTGATAGTCTGCCGGTAAGTATGCTCCGCAAATAACACAGGATCTACAGTTTATATAATATTAGCGTGTAATCTCAGGTACAGTAAGCTTTAGTCCGCCGAAATGTCTGCCAAGCACCACTAAAGATTGTAATTCATCCCCAATCTGCACACGAATTCGTGATCGCTTTAGTCTCATTTAAATCTCATATGAAAACGGGAGCATGCTTCGGCTTTGCCCTGCATATCACTAGCGAACATCAAAGTACAAGATGTGTACATAGATGACATCTGTATAGTTCAATAATATAAAAACTGTTTACCTAATGTAATGCAGAAGCAATACATGACACTTTACCATCCATATAGAAAGTCAAATTTCACCCCTTGTTTATCTTATTTCGAGTTCTTAACACCTATGATTGCATTATTTTAAAACCATATTATGTTTCTTCTCATCATATTATGTTCATTTGAATACAAAGTATTTTAATTTAAAATATATTTTGTATGTAATGTGGCATTAAATGAAAATGTATTAAAGAAATTAAGTACACAAAGTAAAATAAAAAGTACATAATTGTTATACACGTCTTTTTTACTATGTAGTACTGCGGTTAGTATAAAATCCAATCATATTATCAAACAGTATTAATCTCAACCTCATTGGGGGCTGAAACTTATGTAACTCAGAGGAAAAAAGAGATAGCGATGAAAAAGAGAAAAATACAGTAAAGGGTGCATAAAGGGTGCATAGTTAGGGCCCCGACAAATGGTTCGCCTTGAGCCCCCAAATCACTAAATCCGCCCCTGCTCTCATCCTTGCTGTATTATTACTCTGAAATGAAAATAATTATTTTTAATATTGTGATATGAATCAAATTAAATGAAGAGAAAAGAACTTTGCTACTTTATAAAAAAAGTGTTAATTGGTGTCCAACTCTTATTTTGGCAAACAGCAATGCCTGATACTGCTGAACTTGTTAGGGTCTTTACCCATGAGGTGCCCATGTGCCGCCATATGCCAGGGTCAGTTCACACCGCCGAGTGACACACGCTTCCAGTATGTGACCTCTCATGAGGAACAGAATTTTTACAATTTACAACCCACTCGAAAAATTAAAACAGGAGCCATATGTACTTTATATACATAAGGTTAAAATGAAGAGTTTTACAGCAAACCAGTGTGTTCATGTAGAGACAACATCAGTATAAGCTAAAAATATTTTCTCTTCATTATTTCTTTATATTTTTAAGGTTTTAGTAAATATAATGTAATATTTAAATGTAATAAGTCTGATGTTTTGTAACAGTAAGGGCTGATTTGTAAACAATGTATAATTTAAAATGAGATATTTGTAAAAATATTGACATTAAATGATCATTTGAAAAGATACAGGACTCATAATGTCTATAAAATTCCATGTTTGAAGTCAACACATATTACAATCATTTATTAAGCATACGATGGCACAATATCATTTATGAAATTTATCAATTTAAATATTATTTGCTATTTCCAGGTTTTGCGTGACCTCTGGTTTGCTCACTAAAAACGAGATCTATTGGTATTTAAGATTGTTAATTCTATCAAGATCATTAGCTGAAGAGTAATTATGATTTTATAGTTGCTTATTAATGCTGCTGGCTACATTTAATAAATTAAAATCATTGTAAATAAATACTACAGAATCTGTGCTCTCCTGACAGCTGACATGAAAAGACTGCTAAAGAAAGTATGCAAAAGACATTCAATTATGTGGGAATTCTGTAGCGAGAGAGAGAGAGAGAGAGAGAGAGAGAGAGAGAGAGAGAGAGAGAGAGAGAGAGAGAGAGAGAGAGAGAGAGCAGTAGTAGTGTGTGTCTATGTCTCTCTCTCTCTGTGTGTGTGTGTGTGTGTTTGTTGTAATCTCTTGTCTAACTGCAGGGTGCAGCAGTCGTCTATGCTAGAAACACAGACATAAAATACAACACAGTCTTACATTTGTGTTGTATTTTATATCCAGCTCAGAGTCTGAACACTGCACATCACTAAAGACACGACTACAACATACAGCTTCTATTCAAAAACACATTTTAAAGAAACAAAGTAAAATAAACAATTTCCAGAAACAGATATTTGTTTAGGCACAGAAACGGCATATTCATGGCTCATTTCATTTTAACATGACTTGTTAAAAAATTACTTTGTTTAAAATTGATAAGATATATGAAATAAGATACACAAAAAATAAATAGACAATACATACACTGTAAACAAGTCTTTGCTGCCTTAATTTTTTTTGTTTAATCAACTCAGATTTACAAATCATTTTAACTTACTATTATTTATTTATGAGTTGTTATAACTTATAAAATATAGTTGAAATATGCCAGCGTTGTAGCAACTCATCTCTTGAAATGTCTTGTAAATTTGAGTTGATTAAACAAACAATTTTGGGCAGCAAAGTTTTTTTACAGTGTACGTTTTAAATATAGTTTCTGAAATATTATTTTAAAAGACAAAAAGATGTCAAATATTAAAGATCAATTTTCTGTTGTGTTTGGATTGATGTGTGATTCAGGATGACTGTAAAACAATGCAGCATTCCTGTAAAATCATATTTTGTTAAGTTAAAGTAACATACAACTTATCACAGGTCAAAACTTAAAATAATTGAACTGACTTGCAAAACCAAGTTGTTTTAACTTCATGCTGCAATATTGTTCACAATGTGCATGTAGATGAAAGAAACTCATTGGATGAGCGTTTATTACAGCCTTTAATGTAGTGCTGTTTGGTTTAAATGACCCTCAGGTGTTTCCTGTCGATCTGAGGAAAAAGTTTCCAGAGTAAAGGTCAGTTTATCCAGCTGTCATAACTATAAAGACATACAAACTTATTCTCACGTCTGCTTTGTTCTTTCCTTAAACAAACAGAATACACTTTATGCCAGACGTGAATGATCCTCAAATCATGAAGTGTTATCTCTTTTTAAAAGGGATAAAAAGACCAAAACATCCCCGAGATATCCAGAGATAAAAACATCAGGTCCTTTGATTTGAACCAGTAAACAGACCAGTAAACAACCTAACAGACCAGAAACACAGCAATCACCGACACCGGCTCAGAAAATGCAGTGGATATATGGATGACCACAATTTATTTTGATCCATTATGATTGAGTATTGGAAATGTTTGTTCAGTTGTATTTCTTTCATACAGTATGTGTCCTCTCATAATAAACAGTGTTAAAGGAAACATAAATGCTTTGATTTGTTCAGACTGGGCTGACAGTATTTACCTGACCGCTGCCCTGTTTGATCCTCACTCATTCAATAATTACTTTGCTGGATTGAGACCCAATACAAGACCAATATTTGAGCACAAATATTCTGTTAATTGTGTTTTCCATGTCTGTGACTTTCCACTCGGTAAATCCATAAATACGCAAAAGAAAAATTGTGCAAAGGAAAATAAACCTTGTTTGCCACAGTGAAGTCAGCGGAGCAGTACTGTATGTGACACGAGTGTGTGTGTGTGTGTGTGTTAGGGTAAATAAACCTGCTCATTTATAAACCTGGTTAACACACAAACACTTACAAAAGCCAAACAAGCAAAACCTTTCCTTGTCTTTGAAAAATGGAAATATATAAAGTCATCACAGTTGAGGTTTTAAGTCTCACAGTCTTAAGGTTGAGCTGTAAAGGCCGGGGCTAGTTGTCACACATTTTACTCCACTGATGTTTCCTCAGACTGGGTTTATTTATTGGGCATTTTTTACCTTTATTTGATAGACAGTATTCAATGAGATCACAGTAACGTAAGGGGTGGAGAGAGGGGTATGAGACCTCGAGTAGGGATTCGAATTCGGCTCGCCGGAAGTGCGTCTGCACCATACGCCGGAGCACTGTCCAATACACCATCAGCTCCGACAGAGTGAGTTTATTTTTAACACAACATGTTAACAAACAAGCAGTGAAAAATAAGATATTTGCTCATAAGCATTTGAACTGACCGGTGGGGAAGTCATTTATCAGGCTAGAGTAACTTTGTGATGGAAGTTAAGTAAGCGTGTCCTCTTTAGCAGCGCAGAAACTGTTTACTCACAAAGACACGAGCAAATGACTCGAGCGATCAAGAAAACGTCATCTCACACTCAAACTCAACCTTCAGGCCATTTTGATTTGAGATCACGCTAACTAAAACACATGTTTACATATACTGATACATCTACTCAGCTGTAATGCATTACGCTCCATTCTCCTATATGACAATAGATATCTGGACAGATCCTTATTCACGGATGAAACACAATGTTCCCTCTGGAGTGAGAGAGAGAGAGAGTGAAGTGTGAGTATTTAACACTGATTGGAGGTCAGGGTGTAGTACAGTAATAAGACATTAGGATGCGGTCGGGGTCGACAGAGGATCGGCCTCACGCGACCGATGAGAGCTCAGCCTCTTGAGTTAAATTGGTTTGGCTTTACACATAATGAACTCGAATCGATGCTGCTTTAGCTTGACGTGTTCTGCCAATACGGCGCAGTAATGGAGCAGGTATACGCTTACGGCTCTTATCTGAAACACTTCACGGGAAGAGTTTAGTTCATCAGCAGCTCCAGAGACACATCTCTAGTAGTCAATTTCAAAGGGAAGAGCACCGTGGATCAAACACTTATAGTGCCTCATTTATAAAGCATCCGTATGCACAGATTTGATTTTAAAGTGTGCGTACGCAAAAATTCACGGTAAAGTCCATCTTTATAAAAACATGGTGTAAGTGCTTAGCGCCACGTCAGGGTCTGAGCAGACGTACGCACTTTTGCTTGTCCGATATCTGCAGTTTTTTGGAAATAAGGCATACTTGCGGCTCAAAAAGGATTTGAACATTGACAGGTGCTCTTTTATATGTCAATGACACTAACTAGGCATCATTTTAAGGCTGGAGATCTGCAATTGCTGCTGCGCACAATTTCAAGCTTATTTGCGATATATAGATTTCACATTGAAAGTGAGGTGTATGCACGTTTTTATGCGTGCATTTGTTTTATGAATCACACGTGCACACTTTTAAAAAGTTATCGTAGGATCAAATTTAGGACGTATTCTTTGCAGCATTTTGTAAATAAGGTATGTGTTACTTGTGGTATTTGTTGTTCTGTTAAAGATCTGTCCATCAAAAATCTGAAAATATCTTTAGTTTCACAAAAATGTTCCAGAATTGGTTGTGGACATGTAAAACCCAGCACAATCACACGAAATTACGCACCTATAGTCACATACATTTTTAAATGATTTTTCTTGGTACTATCATGATTTTCTACAAATTTTTCATGATCGTATATCACAAATTTCTGTTCATGTGTCATTGTCACGTATTGGTTACTCAACTGTTTTGTCCTATTTTCTTACCCTTGCCTCTTCGGTTTAGGGTTAGATTTACATAAAATGACATCCTTACCTAAACCCAACTCTAACCCTAAAGCCAGGCCACAATGGTTTAAAATGTAGAAAATATAAAAAAAATAAATCAGAAAAAATAGTATAAACCAATACTTAAAGTGACATCCTAATGAAAACACATAATCTAACCCTAAATCGAGCGACGATGATTTAAAAATAGAAAAAGAAAATTGAGTAACCAATACGTGACAATAACACATAAACATAAATTGTGATACGATCACGAAAAAACGCAGAAAAGAATTAAAAAATTACGTGACTAAACACTGCAAAAAATTATTTTCAAGAAAAAAATTCTTAGTATTTTTGTCTTGTTTTCAGTAAAAATATCTTAAAATTCTTAAATTAAGATGCTTTTTCTTGATGAGCAAAACGACCCAATATATATCATATTTTAGACCAAAAATATTACATTTAAGTGATTTTGTGCATAAAACAAGCGAAAAAATCTGCCAATGGGGTAAGCAAAAAATCTTGAAAATTTTTCTTAAAGACTAAATTCAAGAAAAAAATGTTTACCCCATTGACAGATTTTTTTGCTTGTTTTATGCACAAAATCACTTACATTTGATATTTTTGGTCTAAAAACTAGACTTATTTTCTTGGGTCGTTTTGCTCATTAAGAAAAAGCATCATAGTTTAAGAATTTTTTGATATTTTTACTGAAAACAAGACAAAAGTACTAAGATTTTTTGTTCTTGAAAAATATTTTTTTTGCAGCTTACATAATTTCGTGAGACTGGGTAGGTAAAACCCCACAACACCAACAATCAAATTTTTCTCTTAAGACCGGGATACACAGCAGGATTTTGCACTCCTATAAGATGTCCACTTTGAGACATGAATAAACTCGGGTACGACAAGCATGTTGACTGTTGGATGATGACACCTATTGAGTTGTGGAGGCTGCGACGGCAACGTCACCGGCATGGGCTAGTGGTAAAATAATACCAGTACACTGGTCATGGCAGCAAACACAATGTGCATTGATCATGCTGAATTTCTGATCAGAAAACTATCATAGACTGTCTTTGGACGCAAGACCGGGAAGACGGCCATCTGTGAACCTCTCTCACTGTACGACATGCGACCACAGATGAAGAGCCACGATCACAGAAATCGCCACAATTGTTTCACGATGGTAATCTTTGGTCTGGGACAACCAATAATCGTGCAATGTATCCCGGGCTTTATACAGCAATAAGATTAAATGGAGAACACACTGAGAATTTCTCTGAGGTCTTTTAGATGTTTCTCTGAAGAGGAACTCAGTAATCTCACATGTGGCTTCTCTGCACTTTCAGATGTGATATCATCTACCTCTCAGATTGCATAAATATCAAAGTCTGAACGCAAATATCTCTCATCAAAGAGCAAAACCTAAGCTTTGTGACCACATCACTTGATTTTCTTTTCTTCTGTATGTTTGGCCTGTCTTATCCACACGTGTGTCACAGGTTCAGGATTTGTGTGCAGGTCTGATAATAAAATCAGCGGAGGTTTCCTGAGTAAAGCCACGGCTCTACATTTAGCCCGGAGCGATGTTTCACCCCTTGCCCCCCCCTCAGCTCCATTATCATAGTAATAAGAGCTTTTAGGTGAATATTCTCCCTCATTCACCAACAGCTTCACATCACCTGGAATACAGAAGATGTTTTTATAATGAATCGCTTGCCGTGTGTGCGTGTTGGTGTAGACTGGATAAACAAAGTGAATTTCTCCAGTTCAGACACAAACAAACGCGTGCTTGGTCTGACAAAGAAACCCTAGTAAATAACTGTGATAGATAACAGAGGAAATCGTCTAACCAATTGGCTGTGTAATAGTTTATGGTCACTGCAAAATGACATTTATGTATGGCTTTTAGTGAAAGACCTCATGAAACAGTAACTGTAAAGGAAAGACGGCCATAACTCACGTCATCTAACTGTCAGTCTGACATTAATAATACGACTGTATTCATATCTGCTGTCATCCATTACAGAAACACCAGTAAAGCTCGACCGCTCCTCACATCAGAGAGAGAGAGAGAGAGAGAAATGATCCTGCTGATGTTGGGTTACAGCAGGAGTACAGGTGGACGGACGGAGACGCGGTCCATACATTGGTGATCCCACGATTAACCGTTTCTCTTATCAACTTGACTGCTTTTTTCCACAGTATGCATGAATGTTTGGCTCATGTCATTATAATCCATATGCACTATACACTATAACTATATACTCTATGTATACAATGCATTTAAACTTTTTTCTGTTTATCCTGTTTTTTATAATTTTTTATTTCTTTATATCTGCTTTGCAAAATGCAACATTGTGAAACAAGCAATAAAACTTAAACCAGACACATACAGACAAGAAAATAACCACAAATTGTGTTTGTAATCATGTCTGTCATATGAGTCCCTGTGGAGATCAGGTCAATATTAACACAGATTACCTGTAGAAATAATTATTCATTTAGTCCCTCCAGAAAACGAGATTATGCGATCGCATGATTCAGCCAAAGTCCGCATATTTATGCAGGAGCAGCATTTTTACAAATACATTGCGCTTTCGCAGCATAAATTGCAGATTTCTGTGTGCTAAATATGCGGGGCTTGCATGATTTCATAATCCCTGCATTTTCGTAGCAAAAATCATATATATCTTAGCAAAAAGTTGCATTTACTTCGCACAAGTGTAGTCCCCTGTTGCCATGGGAACGTTATGAAGTGACGTGATTATTTGACGTGAACATCAATCAAAAGCTGCAAACAGTTTTTGCAAGTTCCCCTAATTTCATCGAATAAATAGCATAATTATTCTGCATATTCCATCGCATTTTTTTAAGAAAATGTGCGGCAAGATCAAGGATTTTTGCCCACAACAATCACAAAAAAACTGCGTTTTTCTGGAAGGACTGTTCATTTAATTAAATTATCTGATTAAGTGCATTCTGATGTTTTTATGTAGGCATTTCATAAGAATCATAAAGAATTTATTTGACATATGCATTATACTGCATGTTAATAAACCTCCAGTTAAACCATATGAATATAAGGTTATGCCTGATGAAGTGACTCATGTGTGTTTGATGATGTTTGTGTTGGAGAGAGTTTAAGTGGTTTATCTACACACAACGTGTCTATTTATTCTTATTATAAATTGACACGTGATCATGAGCGATGCGTTTACAGCATGAGACTCAGACGTGCGTTAATCTACGAAGAGCCAAGCTTGTTGTTATGATACATTCACGAGGGGCACCAGCATTAACGCTTGATGGAGGCCGTATTTGAAGCATGGCCAACAGCCAATCACAGTGGTATTGGCCACGCTCCTCTGTTCTCCAGTCTTGCATAAATGTAATTGGCTGGCTTTGCACTAGGATATTTGCATAAGGTGATCTGATTGGCTGACGGATGCATTGACGCTTGAAATGTTGAGAAATTTTTATTTTCTGCCGCGAACAACGGCAGTGACGCAACGGATCCACAATTCAGTTCTGCAATGCATGACGTCACCCATTAATAGAACGTACCCTTAGACTTAATGTGGGCTGCAAGAATCGGCAGGCGGATGACATCACAGTACCACAAAAGAGATTCAAAATCAGACTCCTTCGCATGAGTTCTCGAATCGCTCTTGATTCGAAATCAGACTCCTTCGCATGAGTTCTCGAATCGCTCTTACTTGATTTCGAAATCAGACTCCTTCGCATGAGTTCTCGAATCGCCCTTACTTGATTCGAAATCAGACTCCGTCGCATGAGTTCTCGAATCACCCTTACTTGATTCGAAATCAGACTCCTTCGCATGAGTTCTCGAATCGCTCTTACTTGATTCGAAATCAGACTCCGTCGCATGAGTTCTCGAATCGCTCTTACTTGATTCGAAATCAGACTCCTTCACATTGAGTTCTCGAATCGCTCTTACTTGATTCGAAATCCGACTCCTTCGCATCAGTTCTCGAATCGCCCTTACTTGATTCGAAATCAGACTCCGTCGCATGAGTTCTCGAATCACTCTTACTTGATTTGAAATCAGACTCCGTCGCATGAGTTCTCGAATCGCTCTTACTTGATTCGAAATCAGACTCCTTCGCATTGAGTTCTCGAATCGCTCTTACTTGATTCGAAATCAGACTCCTTCGCATCAGTTCTCGAATCCCCCTTACTTGATTCGAAATCAGACTCCGTCGCATGAGTTCTCGAATCGCCCTTACTTGATTCGAAATCAGACTCCGTCGCATGAGTTCTCGAATCGCTCTTACTTGATTCGAAATCAGACTCCTTCGCATGAGTTCTCGAATCGCTCTTACTTGATTCGAAATCAGACTCCGTCGCATGAGTTCTCGAATCGCTCTTACTTGATTCGAAATCAGACTCCTTCGCATTGAGTTCTCGAATCGCTCTTACTTGATTCGAAATCCGACTCCTTCGCATCAGTTCTCGAATCGCCCTTACTTGATTCGAAATCAGACTCCGTCGCATGAGTTCTCGAATCACTCTTACTTGATTTGAAATCAGACTCCTTCGCATGAGTTCTCGAATCGCTCTTACTTGATTCGAAATCAGACTCCTTCGCATGAGTTCTCGAATCGCTCTTACTTGATTCGAAATCAGACTCCTTCGCATTGAGTTCTCGAATCGCTCTTACTTGATTCGAAATCAGACTCCTTCGCATCAGTTCTCGAATCCCCCTTACTTGATTCGAAATCAGACTCCGTCGCATGAGTTCTCGAATCGCCCTTACTTGATTCGAAATCAGACTCCGTCGCATGAGTTCTCGAATCGCTCTTACTTGATTCGAAATCAGACTCCTTCGCATGAGTTCTCGAATCGCTCTTACTTGATTTCGAAATCAGACTCCGTCGCATGAGTTCTCGAATCGCTCTTACTTGATTCGAAATCAGACTCCGTCGCATGAGTCCTCGAATCGCTCTTACTTTGATGGCATCCACCTCGGCTCTTGCAGTGCCTCATGAAGTCGAACAACGCCTAATATCATGCATGCTTCCAAGGCAGCGTTTTCGGCTCATTTCTACGGAGGCCGAGCGTCATTGGACACTTGATCAAGTTGCGTTAACTCGCGCCATTTGCGCATTAAATTCATACGTAAATACCCTTTCTGCAGTTTGCTGGCTTTAGCTACTTTGTAATCTCACTTTCTATAAAGCAAGATCCTTTTTATTCCTGTTCTTATACAGGTAGGAAAATGTGTCAGTTCCGGGTGTCAATTGATTATTCATATTTCTGTCGCAGCTTGCTACGTCGCAAATACGCCACTACTACAGCAAGTTCCTGATTGGTTAACTAGGCGCGAATTATCTGAAGTTCAGATTTTTCAACTTATGTGCGTCAATTGGCCACCACATTTACTTGAATCGGGTTGCAGGATGTCCATCGCTTCTTTGCATTGACTTAAAGTGTAAATTACTAGCGCTTAACGCTTAATTCGGGTCTAATGTGAACATACCATAAAATCTCCCGCGCCCTGCCGTTGTGTGGAAATAACGCACAATAAATTAATGAACTGGGTAAGTGAGACGTCCCTCTATTAAAGCCCTCCCAAAATTACATGTTTATTAAAACGCTCATTTAAAAAGTCACAAGTCTAAATCATTTACTTAATGACTTTCCATGTCTGTAAATTGGTCAAATAAAATAAAATTGTGTTAATGCTGTTCTAGTTAGAGTCTGGTCAAACTTAAACACTTTTGTCACTTTTTGGTTACTTGTGTTTCTTGTCATCTATAGCACTGTATTTGTGTTAAACACTGCACTGCTAAAAACAATTATTAATGTTTTATTATACTAAAAGTGTAGTAAGCATGTTATTTGTGGTTTTATTTGTAGTAAAACCGTGGTTAATATTGTAAGGGTGAGTTGTGATTCCCAGCAGGTTTTGTTTTAGTGTTTGTTTCTCTGTGAATTTTGACTGGGTGACACCTGCAGTTTGTCAGTGGAGTCTCACATTTCTTCATGTTATTTTACAGTGCTGAAAGTCTGTAAAAACATCTCTGATACTATGGCAACTAAGCGTGTTTTGTTTGTTCTCGCTGAGTTAAAGTTTACGGGAAAATGCCGTAAAAAGTGAGAGATGCTGATTAATAGTTGTGTGTTATTATTTGAGATAAACAGTGGGGCTTGGGAATTGAAGCTCTACTGTAAATAAATGAGGGGGGAAGGAAAAATGTTAGGAACAGGAAAGAGTTGATGTGGGAATGTTAAGTGATTGTTTCTGTCTATTGTTGTGTATCTAAACTGTCCTCTGGTTTGTCTGCGTCTCGTGTAACCTGATGAAGAGATGATGATGTGGAAATGTGTTGTCAGGTGACAGGAATGGATAAGGTTCAGACGCTGATCTGTCTGATGCACGCACACTATTGGGATTTAAAAAAACTTTGTATGATTAGATTATTACTCAGAATTATGGACGTATTCGAAAACATACATTTGGTGATGGTATTGACAAAAAAGATTTAAAAAATCAATCCGTATAAATGCTTGTTGGATGTGAAAATGAAGAATTTATGCTGGTCGTCAGACCTTATAGAAACGTGTGAAACCGAGATGATCACCTCTAAATATCTTCATCTTGACTAAGGTTTGTTTGTTTTTGTTTGTTTAAAAGATGGCCTAATTTCAGGTCCAAGTTCATTTCAATTAAGGATGCAGTTTCTGACACTTGTGTTTGTATTTCTGTGAGTTTTGACCTCAGTTCTTGGTTGAATCTGCTCTGTGATTCTTGGCCAATTCCTCCCAAACCAGTTAAAGCAAGTGATTTATGTATTTGTGTAAAACAGTCGTTTCTGTAGTTTGAAGACAAGTGTTTATCTGCCCTCTTTAGGATGAATGAATGTGCTTGGTTGTGCTTTTGAAGTAAACACATCTCTTATATTTTAAGAGTGTTTTGACGTCATGTTTGGTGGCATGAGAGGTGAACTAACGGCTGGAAGAACTCTGAGGATTTTTATGCTCCATACATAATGTGTAAGGTTTGAGTTTTAGCAATCATCGTGTCGTCTTCAGTCCTCATCTCTCAGAGAACATCAAATATTGGAGAGCGTTTTGCTAACAGACATCATTTTCTGACCACGAGATCGAGTTTAATCAGTGAAATGTGAATCTATTCTTGACACAAAGCAGACATATTGTAACATACAGCGAGGGTTGCAAAGCTTGGGAATTTTAGAAATATTCAAAGTTGGAAACTTTAGGAGTTTATTTGTGAATAGCTTCCTCAACAAACCTTAGCTTCTTCAACATCAGACTCATCTTCATCCGTGTGCCACAATTCCCATATAATCCTGTGTAATTTCCATGCAAAGTTTCCATAATTGAAAATGAAAGTTTTCCATCCCAGAATATTCCAACCATACAGCACTTCACATGGACTGTTATGATATTTATTTGGGATTGTCGGTCTAGTAAAGGATGAAACTGTATGAAAGATATAAATATAGATTCAAATTATGTTAATAGTCACATGACCAGACTGATGTAATGTGAACCACAAGAGAATGCGTCTGTGTCCGAAACCGCTCCCTATCTTCTATATAGTGCACTAGATTTAGTGTCAGCCATTTTGTAGTGGTGTCCAAAGCCTGAGTGAACACCTTCGTTCACTACATTTGTTCACTACTTTTTTACCCACAATGCACTCTGACTTTGAGGGTACATTCGATGTACACTCCCTCACTCACTCACTATTTCCCATGATACAATGGGAGACGAAAGTAACTGGAATCAGCAGAAAGATACGGACTGTAAACACCACAAATTTATGTATATACACTTTTGCTAGATCTTGTTGTCAGCTATTCTATACTTTTTAAAATAAAAAATAAATGTGATAAGTGTTATTTTATTATTTCGCCCGCCATTGACGTGTTATCTCGTCAATTAAGATAAAACATTTCCCTGACAATGACACTATCCTGACGAGTTTTTACGGTAATCCGCTATTATCTACTAGATGGCACTCTTACCCAATTTATAAAAAACTTAAGCAAAAACTAATTTTAAAAAATTTAAACTCTGTGAATGTTTTCATAATCGTTCTGAATCTGATCTTTAAAAAAATCCCTTACAAAAATGCAATTATTTCAGCTTTTTTGCTTAAAACTTTGTATTTTTGAATTTTCTTGGAAAGCATTTTGTGATACTTTGTGAAAATCACACAAAATGCTGGCAGCAACTTAAAAAAAAGGCTGGCGGGGAATGAGTTAATATATAATGCTTATTTTAATTAAATAAAATAAATAAACATAATAGCATATAAATATGACAAGCATTTGTTTTGTTCTCTATTTATGAACTTATATAATTAACATTACAAATGTGAGAAACAGTAAGACAGTAAACTTTACCGTTTCACATTATAATCTATAAAGCCACACAGGTATAAGGGGGTGTGTACACCAAAGTGTTAAACACAGCTGAAAATGGAATTCTGACGGCGACTATAGACGATTTCATTGGATGCACGTGTGTTATCACGGTTATGCGCCTGAACCAAAGTTAACTTCTGATCTGGCTAGTAGCTAAACTAATCTCTGAAACAAATACCTTGTTGAAAATAATATGTTTTGGTTTGCTAAAGATGAGGGTAACATGAGAGGACGAGCATGGATTACAACTGTGCGGAGAGGTTTTGCAACCAGGCAAGAATTCAAGAACCTGTAGCTAACATTGTATACATTCATTTTACAATGAAACATTAGCTCAACTGTATAGTTGATATGTGTTAGATATATGAACGAAGGTAACGTTAATTTACTTGTCATTTGTTTTCCTTGTTATCAGAAATAAACTTCTGTAAAAGGACTCTGTTGTTATTGATTTAATGTGGAAGTTTGCAGGAAGTTGCGTTTAGTCCACAAAAGCCGTTTGTTTATGTTGTTGCTGCTAAAACCGATTTTAGGTGCTTGCCAGTTTTTTTTCAGCTAAGCACTTTGGTTGCTATAATACTTCTGTTTGTTTATCAGTTGTTGACTGGTGCGCCAGTTGGTTGTTGTGATATTTGTCCTGCCCCTTCTCCACTGTGATTGGAAGACCAAGGGAGAATTGACATTGACGAGCTGAGCATTTCACCAAAACTGAACATTTTTTAATTCTCGGCACTCAGCGCATACAAAACTTACCAGCTGCTGGTGCTTTTTAAAAGCACAGCACTTCCATTGGAAATGCCTTGGTGTGCACGCCCCCTAAGGGTTTATGACGAATCTCTGCGACAGCTCTTTGACACATACTGTAGTATTTACATCAGTGTCCAAAATCGCTCACTCATTTTTATTCTCTTCTTCACCATATAGTAGACTTAAATGTCAGTCAGTGTCTATGTAGGGAATAGTGAAGGAGGTTTCAGACACAGCCTATGATTGATTTCAGGATATACCTTTGGTCAGTGTAACTTTATATCAAACAGGTCTCAGATCAGTAAAGTGTTGGTTGTTTTTTTATTTTCTCTTTTTCCTGTCACTAACTGTAACTGTTATCTGTCTGTTTTCTGTAATCAGATTCACCTGTCTGCTGTCAGACATATCTCACAATCATGGGCCACAGATGACCGTAAGATGGAGTGGAATGCGCTCTCGTCCACAGAGGAAATTAATTTCTTGTGATTTTTCGTAAGCGTTTAGCTCAGTTGCCGGTTAAACGTGATGAGTTTTTATCTGGTTGAGGAATCTTGGAGAGAGAAGTTAAAGCTAAAGAACAGAGACTCTTTCCTGCATTCAAAAGCTTTCATTAAACGTGATGCAGTATTGAGAAGCTGGCGAGAGATGAAACCGCTCCGCCTCGGGTCTTTGAATCGCTCTGCGTCCGTGCCGTTGGTACGTCGAGCTGGGCTTGCAGTGGTGAAATATCTTTTTATCATCGCCGGTCTCCAGAGATAATCGACTCGTCTCCGAGTGGATTGAAGAAGTTTGCCTGTGAGCGCGACGGAGGCTTTCTGCCCGGCGGATTAAGTACAGGCCTGTAGTTTAGCATCGCCACTGTGTTTTAAGCTCATATTCAAGCAACCTGCCAAGCAGATCCAATCAGAAAGCTGAAGAAATGACTTTAGATTGAGTTGAAGTAAAGACTGGATCACAGGACACACGTTTGTGTTGAGGGTCTTTTTCCCCTTAACAATAAAAACAGATGAACATACTGCACAATAAGAGCTGCTGGGTCAGAATGATCAAATGTGTTTGATCCAACTACAAAGATGCAAAACTCTTTTCTTTTCTTCAAGAAACTTCTGTATGTGAACATAACACAGCATTTAATCACCTTTGATTAACATCTACTGTACAGTAGGAAAGATCAGTAAAGCATACAGGATCTACCATAGTATGTGTTGTGTTTAAATGTTGGTTTACCACAGGTTGTTTAATTAACAAGATTACCTTCATAGGGTTAAATAGATCAATCGAAAACCAGCCTTAACTCACCGGCAAACTCACACAGGTCTTCACTGATGTTTTCAGACACATACAGGTGAAACTTCTTCATTCTCTTTATTCCCAAAACAATGTTTGACTGTTAACAATATTGTGTCACCTTCCTAAACTCTTAAGGCCTGGGTTTACTCCACTTTACAGGGCTCTACACTAACTTTTTGCACTGGTTGCACTGGTGCGCCTTTTTTCTTAGGTGCACCAGCACAAAAGTTAGGTGCACCCAAATGTTTGACTGCATTGCATTCAACACCACAGTTGAACAAGTGCCCATGGTGGTTTAATTTACAGGATATAAATTAACATGTATTTTATAATTTTTTTCCCCTTATAGCCTTTTGCTTTTATGTTTGTTCTAAAATCTATTTCCTAAAAATACTTTTATTACATTGCTTTGTTCCCATCTTTAATTGTAGTTTTAATGTTGTGTGCAGGATTTGCCATTGCTGGAAACACAAATAAGTAAAAATGAGATAACAACATGTAAGTAAAAACATAACTCCCCAGTCATACGAGACGCATAGCAAATAGTAAAGGAAACAGAGACTGAAAACATGAAATCTGTCTATTTAAAGCCTGGTAAGTTTGTTGGCTAATGATGATTTTCTACAAGACAATACAGTGATGTCTGAGATGGTGTTATTTCTTAGGTTAATTTCTGGTTAAAGAGTACAAGAGCACACAATGGATTTATTTAACTGATTTGGCAATAGAGAATTTAGTAATAATGAGATATTAGTCGATATACTACTAATAGGTAAAGGTGTTTTTTGGTTCAGAAATCTACTATGAAAATCGTTCATTGTCACAATACATCAGGCCTGCAACTTTACTGTTTTTTTTTAAGTTGCAAAGCTAAAAAACGCAGTTAAAATGAAAATGAGACAGAAAGTGTGTCTATTTCAATAATAATATAATTCCTCCAGTTTAAAGAGGACCATGTGCTCGGTGAAAAGATTCCCGACTCTCGCCAGCTTTTATTGGGCCACTTTGGCTGCAGGATGTTCTGATCTTGGATTGGAGCGTCCAATGGTATTTGAGCTCCATAATCGCTGCAATTTTCTAAACATCTTTAACTTCCGGCCCATGGAATCCGATCCAGATGGGATTCGCGTCCAACCGCACAACTCGGCTTTGCATCAGGCTCCGTGTCCAAAACGGTTAATGATGCAAATCAAAGGCACTTTAAAAACGTGTGCGGTTGGTTTTTAAACACCCTCCATTATTTCAGGTCTCACTGTCACATTTAAATGCTGTGAGAGATTTGTGTATTAGGAACGGTAGGATTGTAAGAAACAAAAAAGGAAATTGAATTTCATATGGTGTGTAAATGGGTTAGGGACAAGGTCAATAATTGATGACCTCATATCATTTAACCCTGATTGTCAAATGTACCACATTACAAACACTACAAGCATGGTCAGTGTAGTTTAAACACCACAGATCTTTCACATCTTCTCCTTACATCATTTTGAAGAGACTGAAGTACGTCACTGGGGCAAAATGATGCAGAAATAAACAGGATCACATTTGTCATAAAATGAGAGAAAATGTTTTAATTGTTTGTTTATTATTATTAGTAATAGTAAAAAACATGTTTCCACTGTCTTTGCATGTGCATTTCTGTGTTTGGCAGATACTTTCATCCCTTGAAATCAAACTTGCGACCTTTAAGCATGATTTTTCTGCCATGTTAAGAGAAGTGACACCATGATGACATCACAGATTCATTATACTGATGACTGCAGATGTATTGTGTGTGTGTGACATCACAGGATGTGTCTGCACGTCCATCCTATGAGAGCGGCCTTTAAACGGTCTTTATCTTCCAGATTCCCAGACGAAACCCGTGGAGTCCCGTCCATCAGTCACAACACAAGAGCTACTGTCACATTAACCACTGCGAGAAATATTCACAGCGCTCTACGGTCAGATTACACTTAAATATTAATGCTACAGTCAAAGAGAAACAGAGAAATATGAATAAAATACTAATGTCACATGATCAGAGGGAAATTTTAATAATCCTAGAGTAGGATATTAACACCGGCTTAAATCATTTATTTATCAGGTGGTTGAACAATAATAGAGTCGCTACAGAAATATTATGATTAGTTGAAATGGTTTTCAGGTGTCAGATATGAATGTGTGCTGTACAGTAGCTTTAGGTCTTTGCAGAATCCAATTAACAGTTGAAATGTGTGTTTTTATGAGCTTTCTAATAATGTCCCGACTGCTAAAAATCCTTTTCTACACATTTCAGTCACAAAGACGTTCAGATAAACGTGTCTACATGTCTCTGGGTTTAATAAAGCACTGAACCACCCGAGGCTGTATCTGATTTTTACACAGGTACAACATGTTCATATTTTGAGTCAATAAAAAAATTCAGTCTTACGTGGCTTATTACTTTTTCAAACAGCATTATGATAAAACACACAAATGTTTAATAAATGATCACATTTATTATTAATAATAATTAGTATAAAGATATCTGCAAGGTAATGTACTGTAGAAATATATGATGGATTAAGCCACGGTCACACTAGACTTTCAGCATGCAAATTTTTTACGCGGAGACTTTTAGCAACCAGACATGATATCATGCACGATTTGCTATTGTGTGTTTTTTATTCAGACATCATGGATTCTGACGTGTTTGCACCATTATGGTTGCTTTAATTATGAAGGTACAAAATAGGATTGAGCCATACTTACAGTATATTTTAAGTTTTTCCTTGACGTGTCATCTATCCAACATGAACTCACAGAAAGTCGTGTTATAGTCACGCAAAATGTGATGAATTTATTCATGTCCATGGCACGAAATATTGCTTTTTTCGTGCCTTGAACACGAATGTCTTTTTCATTACATTAGAACTAATTTCTATTAATAGTTTGTTGTGTCCGTGGCACGACTTTTTTTTCGTGTCATTTTATGTATTGTTTTTCCCCCTATTTTTGAATCACTGTCGATTGAGTTTGGGGTTAGAGTTGGGGTTTGGGTTAGGATGTCTAAAAATGTAACAGAAAGTGATTCTAACCCCAACCCCAAGCGACAATGGTAAGAAAATAGGGAAAAAAACTATGAGAAAACAATACTTAATATGAAACGAAAAAGAAAGTCGTGCCACAGATACAAGAAACAGTTTATAGAAATTTCACGAAAAAGCCATGAACACGAATAAATGAATACAATTCATTTTTCGTGACTATAATTTGACTTTCAGTGAGATCAGTCTGCATCTTTCACGTATTACCTAGAGATGGGCATTTTTCAATATTTGAATATTTGAGCTCATGAAAAATTCATATTTGAAAATTTGTTTATTTAAATGATGTTAATTATGACGTTTTTGAAGTTTTATGTATTTTTTATTTTGTCACAATTTCAAAAGCTTATATATATATATATATATTTATGTATTTTTAAGTTGAAAACATTGTAAAAAAGATATTTTTAACTTACACAGTTCAGAGTTGATCAAACTTAAACTTTGGAATGGAGCCAAATGCAAAACTTATCACACAAACTTGCATTTCTGGTCTGATGCATTTGCATGCGTATGAATGGAAATCAATGGAACCCTGGAAAATAATGGAAATTAACCATAGTTTTACTACAGTTAAAACCAAAAACTGTAGTAATACCATGGTAACAACTAATAATCATGGTTTTGACAACCATGGTTTTCAAAAACCATAATTATACCATGGTTACTATAGTAAAACCATGGTTTTGCTAATACACCAGAAAACATGATTATTACACTTTTACCACACAAAAAACATTTTCGTAATGGAAGGAAAAGTGTAGTATAACCAGGCCCTTAGATGCATGTCAATGCACCCAATACATTGGGTAATGCATATCAATTGACATCCAAATCTGACCAAATTTGTCCAGTTCATGTGCAAATTAATATTTAGTTTATTTAATGAAATTAAGTGAGCAGATGATACTTTATCGTCCTTCATTTTGTGTTTCACAGACAGTGCACACACGTATGGAGGAGTAAACAGTGAGCTTTCCCTTTAACTGCACTGAAAACGTGTTTTAAATTGAACAAAGGAGAATATTTACCATCAGCCTGTAGTGATGGAGCGAAGCGAAGGAAACTGGTGGCACCATTCCGTCATTTAGTGACTCCAGGGTGCAGAAAGCCATCCAGAGCACAAACATTCGGGCCCTTGTGGCCCCTTAAAGCGTTGGAGTCAGTGAGGTGTGTCTGGAGTTTGTTCCCCTCATTTTCTCTTGTGAGGTTTGAGGTGTGGAAATTAAGCTTTAATGGACGCTTTCTCCTCCTCTTAAATTCTCGGCTCGGTGAGCTCACCTTGGCCGGTCGGCCCTGACTCGTGTGTGTTTGTGTGTAATATCCTCTCCTCTGACACATCTCCAGAACGGCCGGTTAATTCTTCCCTCCGGCGCCTGTCGTGAATGAGTGACACGGAGGTCATCCGCCGTGACTTCTCCTCTCCGCAGGCCTGAACGGCGTCGCTGTGCTGAGCTCGATCCGTAAAACTGCTGTCGGGTCCTTCCTGTTCTGCGCTACCTTTTTAACTCTTTATCCAAAGTGTCTTACCGTTTCATTTTGATAACTCGATTGTAAACAACACAAAGGGAAAATATCAACATGATGTCTAACAAGATTAAAATATAGTTTATGTTACCATATTGACTTCTGGACAAATTACCTGTTGAAATTCTAGGTTTAAAGTTATATTCACTACAGTAATGAAGGTGTCTCTCATCCGATGTTTCCGCTCACGTGAATCTCCAGGGTTTCTCCAGGGTCGTCGATGACAATTTAATGAGTCACACTCACCAGGTAATGGACGTGTCCATGACACCCACCTGTCTCTGTGTCCTCACCCTGCTCAACCTGTCAACACAGACACATTTCATTAACATAATGATCAAAGCACAGAAAGAAAGTTTGGCCCCGCGGTAAGAATCCCGTCGCGCGGCTCGCTCTGCTAATTATTTAGCATTAAGGTTAGACGGTCTCACGCGTGTAGATGATGACTTCAAAAAGATTTGATTGGGTTAGCTGCTTACAACAGCTCCATGCCTGGAGGGTCATGGGATGACATGAAAACATCACGCTGGATAAAGACTCGTGCGTTGAGTGATGCCACAGGTACATCCTCAGACACACAGATCTCGCCGACGGCACGCGTGAGTTATTTAAGGCAGCGTTTACCTCGGCGTCTGAGGCGCGCATATGAGAGGGCGTCACCTGAGAAACTCGGAGAGGCATCCGGGCCGCAACAACGCGTCTGCCTCTGCTTTTATGAGAATAAAATGGGTCTCTTATGAGGTGATGCAATATTGCAGAGATGTTTGATATTCTTAATTTTCAGGTTGTTTACTCGCGCTCGTGTTTGTGCGTTTGAATGCTGAACTGAATGTGATAATAAATCTCGCTCTTCTTCTATTGGCTAAATTTTCCTGCTTCTAATTACAAGTGTGTGATATTTGGCAGGTCAAATCCAGAAGGAGCTCTTGTGGTGTATTAGTGTGAAGTGAAATATTTCACAACGGGAAATTGTTTGGATTTTCTGTGCACACTGCCAGAGGGCAATAAGTGAATTGCTCTCTTCTCTCTCTCTCTCTCTCTCTCTCTCTCTCTCTCTCTCTCTCTCTCTCTCTCTCTCTCTCTCTCTCTCTCTCTCTCTCTCTCTCTCTCTCTCTCTTTCTCAAGATTCAAAATTGCTTTATTGGCATGGTAAAAAAAGATCTTTACATTGCCAAAGCATAGAAACATTAAATAAACATTTTACAAACAAATGCATGTAAAAAAAAGAATATGAAGGTATAGATTATTACTCTCTCTCTCTCTCTGTGTGTGTGTGTGTGTGTGTGTGTGTGTGTCTCTCTCTCTCGCTCGCTCTTTCTCTCCCCCTCTGTATCTGTTTGTATTTCTTTTTTCTTGCAGATTTTGTTTGATCATTTGATCACTTTTACTGTTATTAGATCCGGTTACACTTTATTTTGATAGTCCACTTTAGACATGCTACTAACTATAAATTACTTTGCAACTACATGTCAACTAACTTTCAATAATTTGCAACTATACGTCAGTTAACTGTCATTAGTGTATTAGTAGACTGTAATGGTTGGGGTTAGGGAAGAGGTTTGGGTTAGTGGAATAAGTTGACATGCACCTGCAAAGATGCTTATAGACAGTTGAATGTCTTTTAAGATATCATCCCAATAGAGTGTTAGTAGATATTAAGCAGACAGTTTACTAATTCTCTAAAGATTGGTAGTTGATAAGTAGTTGCAAAGTTACTTATAATTAGTAAAATGTCTAAAGTGGACTATCGAAATAAAGTGTTACCTTAGATCCACCAGTGTTATACTGGGAAGAGTTTGTCCACACCAGTTTGTCTACACTCTTGTCCTGGTCCAAATGGCCTTAGTGACTCAACAGCTGTGATGGTTTTTTTTTTGTTAAGGTCTTAACCTAAATTCGGTGGCAAAGTATGATGAACTTAACCCTGTTACATTTTCAGCATTATGTCCTAGCACACAGTAAAAACTGTACTGAGTTCAGTACCTCAGAGACCTCAACTTCCTCACAGACAGTGCTGGGGAAAGCTACTTTTAAAAGTAATGCATTACAATATTTAGTTATTCCCCAAAAAAGTAACTAATTGCGCTACTTCATTACTTTCCATGAAAAGTAACTCTTACGTTACTTTTAAGTTACTTTTGCGTTACTTTTCCTTACTTGTCTGAGGCTTGATCTCTTTCAGGTGTTTTTTATGATCGCAAAAATGTCAAGCTCTGGCCTGCCATCTCCGTTTCTGACTCAAATTGTTTCCACTCATGTGCACAGAGTGCATAATTCTACGTTAATATGTTCAGTTTAATTTAGTACATTATTTTATTTTTAAATTGAATTAATTAAACTAAAAAGTAAATTGCATATATTGTTTTAAAGTAACTCAAATATTAATGTGTACATTTATAAACTAAAGCATTACTTTACTCGTTACTTCAGAAAAGTAATATTATTACGTAATGCACGTTATTGTAATGCGTTACCCCCAACACTGCTCACAGATACATGAGGATCTTCAGCCTATTACCTCCTTCCCTGCCGTTGATGAGTTATCTCGAATTATCTCGTCAATTAAGAAACAACGCTTCCCTGCCAATGAGTTTTTATGCCAATCCTTATTTCCACTATTATCCACTAGGTGTCACTCTTACACAACTTATAAAACACAAAAACATCCACTGATCCAAGAACGGTAAAAACGTTGTGTATTTTTTGATCATCGCTCTGAATCTGATCTCTAACAAAAGTAATTTACAAAATGCAATTATCTCAGCTTTTTGCTAAAAAAATTGTGTTTTTGAAGAAACCTTCAAATCTGTGTTTTTCTTTCATTTGATATATTGTATGTTTGCATATTTAAAGAAGAACGTTTTCTGGAAGGTATTTCATATTGCTAAGATGACAATATGAAATAAATTAATCTGAGATAAAAGACTGCATTCAATATTTAAAGGCACAGTAATTAATATTTACCTCTAGAGGTCGCTAAACAACAAGAGCGGCTGTAGCGTCTTCACCTTCATTGTCGATAGGGATCGATCAAATCATGATGTTCATGTCTGATGTATTAAAATAAAGTTTTACATTAACATTATCATGCATCAGTGCAGCTTGCATTGTGCGCTAGACGTTACAATCTGCATACTTCTGCACGCAAACTACCTCTGCACAGACCGGTCTATGACATCAAACTAGCACAAGAGCCATTTGAAAGCAATACTTTTGTGATAGTTTGTCACACACCGATCTGTCTATGCAGTGGCACATTGCGTCAAACACATCTATGGTTTTTATGGCAGTAAAAGCAGAAACCAAGGAAATCCTGGGATGGAGCGTTTTTTTAAAAAACTACAAGTTCTATGGATTCAAACATTGTTGAAAACATTTAGGATGACTTAAGTACAGGTGAAAAAATATATAATACTGTGCTAATAGTTTTTAATTTTTAATGCAAAAATCTTACATATTGTGCCTTTATGTGTCTATTCAGAGCATGCATTGTGAAAATTAAAGCATTTTTATGAATGTGCAAAAAAAAAACATGCATGCAGAAATACTGCATATTATTAGAAAATATTAAATATTACAAAATAATATTTCTTTAACAGGTAAACTGATCTTCTTTTAATGATTTTTCAATATTTTACTAAAATACAAGTAAAAGATAAAGTTAAAATCTCATATCAGAGAGGTGGACATATGTGTTTCTACTGTTGTGTGGTTTTGTGTGTTTATAGATTGAGACATGAGGGTCAGACTTGTTCATGATGAATCACTAAAATGTTTGTCAAATCTTGTGCTGTTTATGATGTTTTGTCTCACCTGCCGCTCTCAAGATTCTTCTGAAGAATCTCAACATTAAAAATAACTAATAAGAATATCTCTGATCATTTCAGTCCAATCTTAACACTTTAAGCGGCTGATCATAACAATTCCATCTCAAGGTTTATTGCTTTAATTTATAAAGTTTGCTAAACACAAACAGTGTGCAAATATTACTAAGAGGATAAAACATTTCAAGTTGAGAAAAACTAAGTGCATTTTCTCTTCAGTCGGAGTCGTCGAGCCGATTGCCTGCGGGTCTTTTCATCCGAACAAGAGATTCTCTTGTTGTCCACACAATCTCCTGAACGACCAGATACAAAACACATATTAATCATAATTTGAGCTCACGAAAAATTCATGTATGGGTCACGGCAGTGAAATTCATTAGCGTGAAATAAGTCGCTCCTTTGTGTGGGTTCGGCCCTTCCCAGGAACGCCGGGCTCTGGTGAGTGCGGAGGTCACGGTGAGATGACATCATCACCATGGCACGTAACTCAATTCTGACAGTACCACCTTGTGTTCTTACACACCCCTCCTCTCTCTCTCATTCAAAGAATACCTATTCTTTCACACCAGCTGCCCCGTGAATCGAGCCAAATGCCTCTTCATATATTGATGAATAGTCGTTGACCCCGCTCGAGCGGTTTCTGTTAGCCGCACCAAACTCCGGATTAACATTTACCCGCCGCGACCGAGCTGTGGTATTTACGCGCTGATCTACAGTCAGCGCTAAGATATTGCCGCTAAATGAAGATTAAATACTGGGCAAACCTGTCGTTGGGAGCGGGCGGCTCTCTGAGATGTTTATTGTAATGGGGTCGCACCTTTATTCAGCGCCTCCGGGTTTCCTCTGACACGCATCCCATTGTTAAGATCTCCTGCTTTGTTATGTGATTAATTACACCGAGCAACATTTTTGGCTGGATTAACAATTAGCTGGACCTGTCAAGTCATCAGTCTGAAATGGCAAAGTAATTGAAGAGCCGGTCGACTATTGTGTCCCATAGAAAGCCTGCAGATTCTTTCTTTTACCGTATGTGCTCTGGACTCACACCGTGGACAGCGCTTATTGCTGGGGATTTTCTATAAATATTCATGTCTGTTCATATAGTTACCTTCTTTACTGCCAGCTAAAGTTTACAACAAACTTTCCGTGCTGCACGTGTGGACACAATACTCTGTAGCAGTCTAAATGAAATATTTAAATATAAGTCATGTGTTAATACTCTTAAGCATCTCTACAACACCACATTGAGAAGTTGTGAGGTTTTGCACATGTGCAAAAGTTTCTTTTTTACATTAAGATCTTGTATGGTTAGTTTGCTCTGTTAAAGGTTTAGTTGTTAGTTGCTTGCTTTCTTCAGCATGAACCAGCCAGACAACAGTGCATTGTGGGTAACCTATGTGGCGGTTGGCCCGAGGTCAAGTGTCGCTTCCTGAGAGCAACGTCCCGCCTGCTCATGGGAAGACCAGCAGCTGCAGGGACGGCGTGAGCTCAGGTTTCTTCATCGGGAACCGGCGGGTCGGTGCGTCTGATCCTTGGGTAAAGGGCCCGGGAGGTGCCGCTACTAGAGCGCGGGACACGTCAAAATATTTGACAGACTTCAGGATTATGAAAACGCCTCTCCCTTGTGGGGTTCGTGCCGACGGCCCCTGGCTGTTCGGGTCTATTGTTTGAGAGCTGAGAGCAAAAATCTGCCCCATTCGGGGGAAGCCAGTGTGTGCTAATACCATGTAATGAAATTAAGCATTTGGACAGCGCTGGATTCAGTCCGACTGCCTGGAAGTGTTTCAGTTCGAGGGGAGGGAAATTGAGAAATACTGCTGCCGTATTTCCTTTATTAATCATAACTGTTGAATATCTTTCAGCCGAGTATTGTCAGACAGCTTTTGGTGAGAGACCGAAACCCGGAACAAAGCCAAATACCGAGTTGACCTTTTATACACATTTGTGCGGATACCTCACGGGAGTCGCTGTCTCTTAAAGGAACAGTTCACCGTAAATAAATGCGAAAATTGAGTGAGAGTAAAAATCTTTTCAGTGAAATCTCATTTGCATTCAAGGCCTGTTGAAAGTTTTTAGTTTGTGTAGCTGCCGATGTCCTGATGGTCGTGCACGTCGACGGCTGTGTGACACTCGTGGGGCCGATATACCTGGCAGAAACGTTCTGACCGCACCGCCATCCGTCTGTTCTCCGTCTACACAACACAAACACGTGTCTCTATTGAATCTCTGTTTTCACGAGGAAGAAATGCAGTGCGGCTAAACCTCTAGGTACAGAAGGCTGTTAGCACTTCCTGATGATAGTAGGCAAACATTAACATAATAATTAGTGTCTTGTAATTGTTTCATTAAAACCAGTTGTTCCATTTCTCCTCCTGTTCTCCCAGTAGACGAACAGAATTTGGACGGCAGCCAGAGGGAGGGCGGCCATGTTGTCACCAGCGCGGAAGAGACGTTTTATCCATGACACACTTCAGCTCTCTCTCTTTCTCTCTCATAAACATTTCTTTGCTTTTATATTATTCTGGAACTGACTAATATCTGAGCATATGCATTATATTATAATATCGAAAATCACAAAATGTGATTCTTCATTAAAATCGTATAGAAAAATCTATTAGAAATAAATATTTTGCACTAAGCATACGTTTTTAAAATGTCTTTATTTCTCATTGATCTTCCCATTCATTTTTTTTTTCAGGTGACTTCAGTCAAATAAGTTGCTCATGAATATTTAATTTACTTTCAATATTGAACTCCAGTCAGAGGAGAAAAATGGGCTGGACTTGATTTTTATAATCAGAAAAAGATTGGATTGTGAAGTTACATAACAGAATAAGAGCATGTGATTGGATGGGAGACAATAACATATTACAACATCAGGAATAAATTTGATTATTAAGTAGGAGCCCTCGAATTTGAAATAATAGCCGTTTCTCAAAACCAAGTACGCCGAACTCGGACTTGTGTCCTTCGTAGTTCGAACTTGCAAGTTCAGACTCGGAAGAACAACCTCCTGATGTGAAATGCATTCTGGGAAACTTCGCTGTCATAAGTCCACACAAGTCCTCTGATGCATCCTCGATAAAATGGGCGGATCAAGAACACATCCGGGGATTTTATGTGAACTTGGGCTTGATGCGAACTTTGAATTGGAACAGTACTTGGGCTGCGACTGATGACGTTTCACAAGTCCACAAGAACACAAGTACAGACAAGAACGCATATTGAGAAACGGCTAATATTTTACTGACCATATCCATTCCAAAAATAAATTAGCATTTTAAGTCACAACATAAACCCCCATTACTGTAAGCCTGCTAGTATACATTTATCTTCAGTGCTCTTTTTTATTAGGTCAAATACTGTAGATGTTGATGAAGAGGTAGTTAACTTTACATTTGTGTAGCACATACATTCTTAAAGTGTTCCTAGTTGCTGGGTTATTTTAAGCCCAGTGTTGGGTCAAAATGGGATGAACCCAACTTGTTGGGTTGTAATTTAACCCAAAATGCTGGGTTGTTTTAACTCATTGTTGGGTCAAACATAAACGTTTTCTGGGTTAATTTAATCCAACGGCTGGGTTTGACACTTTTGGACCCAACACTGGGTTGTAAGAGTTTGATTGGTGCATTGATGTATTTTTGTGTTAGTGTGTTTATGGCCTTAAACACAAGCACACAACAGGAGAGGAAGTCAAATATTAATTTGAAGCAATATCAGAAATCTAGCGAATGCTTTAGAAGACAGTGAAGCGTTCATTAAATGTTTAGCTGCTACCAATTACTGCTAATAAAATCAGCACATACACATAGACGAGTATGAATGACATGGGCGTATTTTTACCCTCTTGATCTTTTTCTTTTCCTCAATTTTTTTCTAAAGTTCAGACACTGGTGCTTTCCGCTGATTTTAATCACAGCGAATCAAATGAAGACGAATCTTAAGCGCATCACAGATGATTCACAGACAGCGCGTGTAGCGAGTGAACTCTCTCCAACTCCTAAAGATTGATTCCGATCCAGCAGAAACAAACACATGCAGCCGTGTTGTCAATGTTTCATCGCGCTTATTGAATTCTGAAAGGAGGGCAATTTTAGCAACATTGTGCAATCTCGGGGTTAGTAAACACAAATAAGCAAATGAATGTGTGAAATATGGAAGCGCTGGTTTGTTTGTATGTTTGTTGATGCAGATATGCAGCGCTGCGTTCTAGAAACCTCCCAAAAGAGTGATTGAAACTTGCGTGGTGCAATTAACTCTCCGACTCGCATCTATAAATCAACATCCTGGTATCTGCCGCCGTGCCGATCCTGGTGTCGCTTAGATATTAGACACGTCAACCATCTGTAAGATCCCATAACTGTCTCAGAATCTCAGTTTCACCGCGGGGAGGAGGGAGGGGGGACGGAGACGTCCTTTAGAAAATTATTATTCATTCTTCACTCGAGACTCTGAGCTGACAAACAGACTCAATTTTCTCTTCATTGTGTCGAAAAAAAAGGAAACATTTGGAGAACAGACTCCGTATCAATCCGACTGCGAATTTCAGATTATAATCTTACTTTGATGGGATACAAAGATTCGCTGCTGGATGCTGCGTCCACGCTTATGCACAAAGTGCGTTTGCATCATAAATGGAAAAAAATGATAAAAAAGGGAATGCATTTACTCATCTTTTTTATGTATGCGCGCTGAACTACTTTTTTAATAGTTCGCCTCTCCGATAAGTGAGTTTGTAAGGCAGTTATTGTCTGTCGAAGAGCTCCAAACATCTTCAAAGAACTTCCCTGCTTTACATATTCATGCTTTTATCTGCATATGCGAGTTAGTACTAATCCTGTTTGTGTTTGCTCTCCCTGTGTTATTGCACCTCGAAAATGCAAGAACTTCAATTGAACGGGGACACAAACTGACCCTGAACGCGTGAGAATCACACAGTCGGAGCTCTTTGAATATGTAAAGAGTTTCTGTAAGGAACATTCAAATGCGGCAGAACTATCAGGTCCGGTTCGCCTCCCGCCTCGGGTCAAGGGGTCCGCGGGCGCTACTGGGGAACGGGGATTATTTCACGCGGCGGCTCTGACAGCAGCACAGATCTGACACAGATCAGACACACTGTCATCTGTTTGAAAGCCGTTTGACTTCTCTCTCTCTCTCTCGCTTCATTTGCTTCGACACTTTCGGTGTTTTTGGGGTTTTGAAATGAAATTAATAGCAGAACAACACTGTGCTGAAAATGCTCTTTCTCTGTACAGTATATATATGAATGTGTGTGTATCTGTATATGTTCTCTTGGGGGATTATCAGACTGCCCCAGTTTTGCATCGCTCCATCTGATGGGCTTGTGACCAGTGACACACGTCTAAATTTGGCAGTAAGCTCCTATGCCAAAGACACCGAGCGGCCAACACACACGAGCCAATCAGCACTAATGAGGAAGGACATTTTAATTAGTGCCTGACTTATGTACAGACTCTACTCGGCCCTTCTGCTGATACACATATCATGTCCATCGAAGTTTATGTGAGCTGAATCCTCCAGTGAATCATTCAGGCTGTAAAAATGATATTTCAGCTGGAAGACTGAAAACCAGACATTAATATTCCCATTAGATCCTAAACACAAATCATCATCACAGAGTAATCTCCTGATGTCAGGCAGATCATCACGCAGAACACGTGAATGTGACCCGACGACTGTTTGAAATCCGTATTTAACATTTTTATTTCCCAGGTTCTTTTGTCTATAGTAATACCATGTTTAGTTAGTGTAAACTTTCTGATCCTCATCAAGACTCCAATATAAAAGATGCTGTGACTGTTCTTTCTGTCCCCCCAAACATAAATGCAATTCTTTAGAAACCTTAAAATACGAGGAGCTAAAAAAAGCCAATGGCTAGTTTACATAGCTCGTTAAGATTGTTAAAGAAACATCAGAAAGAATCGGTAATTTGGAATACAAAAGGAATGGATAATTGAGAATGCACACACCCAAGCGGCCAAATTATTTATGCCTAATGAAATGGAGTGCGCGGTCGCAGCGTCGGCGCAATTAAAAGCGTGTTTATTACCTGTCCCAGGATCTGTTTATCTGCTGCTAACGCCTTGTGAACGAGACCTGCTTTATCAATATTAAAAAAAAGCTAAATATCAGGGGAAAACATGATCCCCTTGTAATTAAATTCAAGGGGTTCCTTCACATGTGACACGCATTAGCCGCTACCGCTAACAGACACGCTCTCGCACCGGGAGATAGTAAGATGAGCGAGATTCACACATGATGTTAGTTATCCTTTACAGCAGGAATGATGTTTTACATTTAACATCCAACACAGTGATGTAAATATGTCTGCAGAAGGACACACTGTGGATGACACAACATGATTTCATGTGTTTCTGTTGCGTGCTATGTACGTTTTTACTTTTGTTGCTCATTTATTTGTGTACTAATCTTGTACAGCACTTTGGTCAGTTTTTAAGTGTGCTATAGAAATAAACTAAATTTGTAAGTAACCCACATTCTAAATATGGCTGGGTTATTTTTGACCCATAACCCTGCTGGAAAAAACAGCATACCAGCAAGACCAGCAAATGTTGCGTTTTGGTGCTGGTTTGCTGGTGACCACCAGAGTAGACCAGCATAATTCCCATGCTGGTTTAGCTGGTGGTCATCAACATACTAGCACCAGCATCCCATGCTGGTCATACCAGCAAGACCAGCATATTTTGTGTTTTGGTGCTGGTATGCTGGTGACCACCAGCTTAACCAGCACCAAACCAGCATGGACCAGCATGGGAATTATGCTGGTCTATGCTGTTTTTTCAACAGGGAATGGGTAAATATTGGACAGAACACACCGCTGGGTTAAAATTGACCCCATGCTGGGTTGTTTTAACCCAACTACTGGGTTATTATACCTCATGGTTGCATAACAGCAACCCAACATTGGGTAATTTTAACCCAGCATGTGATCTGTCCAATATTTACCCATTATGGGTCAAAAATAACCCAGCCATTTGAAGAGTGCACCCACAGTGGCGGCCGTGACTTATTTTTCGAGGGTGCATAATGCAAAGCTCTTCACAACACATATTTACCATGTCGTGTGTTTCTTGTCATTTCAAAATATGTGTTCAGCGCGTCATGTCAAATCAAGTGCCTGCTGCAGACGCTTCAAAGGGTTTATGATAAAAGAGATGCTTACGTTTGCCAAATACTCTCATGTGTAATCCGACTTTAGTGTTAAGTTAGTGTCTTGCGAGTATTTTGTAAACGTGAGTGTATCTTTTTATCATAAACCTTTTCGACGTGTGTGCAGCAGGCATGTATTTTAAAATGATGCATAATGCGCGGTTCACATGATGCAACAAACACATATTTTGACATGACGAGCAACACACATGACACTCTGAACATATTTTGAATTTGCGCTCCTCGGAAGAGAAGTCACCGGCCGCCACTGCCCACCAATGTTAACAAGTGCTAAACATATTGTACAGTTTAAATATGATTATTTACATCCAGCATTGTTTTTCTCTGTTGTTCTATTCGTAGGTCACAGTCCGTCATGGGAAATGCTGACTGACATTTGATCCGGGCAGAATGATGTTTGCACGCTTCCCTCCTTCAATTGAGATGGTACGACCAAACTCTCCCTAAAGCCACAACCGACGGACCAAACCATCACTAAGAGAGGGGAATCTATATTAATTGTGTAGATGATGATGTTTGTGTGATATTTATCTCTATTTCTCTCTGCTCTCCTGAGGATGTAAAACTCGATCTGCCGGTGTGGTCGTATCTGAGGTCTCGGCCTCGTTTATCACGTTCTGATTTAGGGCCGAGATTTGACGTTTGTTTGACGAAGGAAAGAGATTACAGTCATTAGGAGCAGAATCTTTGTTTTGATGGGGCTCTTAATGGAGTTACATTAGGCAAATCCTGTGGGCCAGTTTTGGAGTGATTAAGCAAACAACACATTTACAAGTCTTTAATTGAGGCTGCCGTACAGAAAACTACAGAACGCAAATACCGTAATGAAATACGACCGCAAGCCGAGCGAAAACGCGACCTTGCGTGTGCCCGCCACTTTGTCCTATGACCGCTCGGCACGGATACGGAGAAATGATGGTGTTTGTTTTAAAAGAAATAAACTTGCGTGTCACTCACTTGACTTTAATTATAGACGATAGATAGCATCCCAATTACCAGCTTCCTTTTTTCTCGCCATCCTTAGCAACAGATTATTTTGCTGCACTATTAATTAAATCTGTTACATTGGGAATAGGTCGATTTTCCTGTGCTGTGTGCGGGGCTTCGGATTGGGATGTTGGGAGAGAATCGCTGGCCTAATTTGCTTTTTGATAGTAAATGCGATGAGAAATGAAACCGTAATCACCTGATATAAAGGACGCATCCTTCGAGTCTTAACGCGCGTCTCCCTTGATTTATCATTCTTATTTTTTTATTTCTGGCTGTTGTTCTGTAAAGTGGGTCATTTCTCAGAAACTAACTTTGAAACGGCTGTGTTTTCTTTTCTCCTTTTAAACATATTTCCACATCTCTCCCACGTGTCTTCTGCTCATTAAAAATGTTTAACAACATTTTAATTGAAGAATTAATTACCTTCTGCTAGGCAAGTCTTGCTAAACTACAGCGGGGGAGTGGTGAGGAGGCACTGAGGAGGAGGTGAGGAGGAGGAGGTAAACATGATCCGCTGTCACTGAGGTCCAATGACATCAGCAGGGGTTTTCTCAGACTGATGAAGGTAAAGTCTGTCATTTTCAGCATGTTAAAATACACCCCAGTTTACTATTCAGAGCCCTACAAGTCAACAGTGAGTGAACTTTAATCTCTAATGTTGTTGCTCTGTTTTTTTTAGCGGTGACACAGAAACATTGACACAATTACTGTGTTATCAATGCAATCACACACATACTCCCTCTCTCTGTTACTCTCTTTGTCACTATGTTCCCCTCTTACTGTGCTTTCTTCTTTAACTCATTCAAAAAGTCACTTTTTTGTCAATCTCTGCCTCTGTCATGTTGTCTGTGCATTTGTCGTGTTGTCTGTGCTCTCACTCTCTGTCACACTCTCAGTCTATCAATCTCACTCTGTCACACTCTCAGTCCATCTATCTCACTCTATCACACTCTCTTTCTGTCACACTCTTTGTCACTCTCAGTCTGTCTATCTCACTCTGTCACACTCTTTTTCTGTCACACTATATATCTCACTCTGTCGTAATCTTGGACTGTCTGTCTCACTCTGTCACACTCCCATTCTATCTATTTCACTCTCTCACACTCTTTTTCTGTCACTGTCAGTATATCTATCTCACCCTGTCACACTCTTAGTCTATCTATCTCACTCTCCTACACTCTCTTTCTGTCACACTCTTCCTGTCACTCTCAGTCTGTCTATCTCACTCTGTCACACATTTAGTCTATATATCTCACTCTGTCGCATTTTTAGTTTGTCTATCTCACTCTGTCACACTCTCTTTCTGTCACACTCTCTTTCTGTCACACTCTTTTTGTCACTCTCAGTCTATATATCTTACTCTGTCACACTCTCAGTCCATCTATATCACTCTGTCACACTCTCAGTCCGTCTATCTTACTCTGTCCCTCTTTTAGTCTGTTTATCTCACTCTGTCACACTATCTTTCTGTCACTCTCTGTCTATCTCTATCCCTTTCTGTCTGTCACTCTCAGTTTATATATCTCACTCTGTCACACTTTTAGTCTGTTTATCTCACTCTGTCACACTCTCTTTCTGTCCAACTTTTGATGATAACTGTGTGATCATGTTTTTTTTAGGTGTTTATGTTTTATGTGTTTATATGCAATATGTTTATATGCATTTTAGGTATTATCCCTTAATAAACCTTTGGTTTTTGAAATGTGCTATATAAATAAAAAGGATTGGACACTTTCTTTCTGTCACTCTCAGTATATTTATTTATTTCTGTCACACTCTCTCTGTCACTTTCATACACTCTCTTTCTTTCACTCTCAGTCTGTCTATTTCACTCTGTCACACTCTCTTACTGTCACACTCTTTCTGTCACAATTTCAGTCTATTTATCTCAATCTATCACATTGTCAATCTATCTCACGCTGTCACAATCTCTTTCTGTCACTTTATTTCTGTCACTCTCAGTCTATATATCTTTTCCTGTCACACTCTCTCTGTCCCTTTCAGTCACCATACACTCTCTTTCTTTCACTCTCAGTCTGTCTATCTCACTCTGTCACACTCTTTTTGACACTCTCACATTCTCAGTCTATCTATCTCACTCTGTCAGTCTATTTATCTCACTCTGTCTCACTCTCTTTCTGTCACACTCTTTGCGTCACTCTCAGTCTGTCTATCTCACTCTGTCACACTCTCTGCCTATTTCACTCTATCACACTCCCAGTTTTTCTGAGAGTCTCTCACTCTCAGACAGTCACACTCTTTTTTTCACACTCTCCCTGTCACACTTTTTTCTGTCACTCTCAGTCTATCTATCTCACTCTGTCACACTCTTTCTGTCACACTCTCTTTCTGTCACTATCAGTCTGTCTATCTCACTCTGTCACACTCTCAGCCTATCTCACTCTATCACATTCCCAGTTTTTTCTGAGAGTCTCTCACTCTCAGACTGTCACACTCTTTTGTCACACTCTCTCTGTTACACATTTTTTCTGTCACTCTCAGTCTATCTATCTCACTCTGTCTCACTCTCTTTCTGTCACACTCTCTTTCTGTCACTATCAGTCTGTCTATCTCACTCTCACACTCCCAGTTAATCTGAGAGTCTATCACTCTCAGACTGTCAATCTTCTTGCCACACTCTCTCTGTCACACTCTCCTTCTGTCACCCTCTTTCTGTCACACTTTCAGTCTATCTATCTGTCTCACTTATATAATTTATGTGTGCTTTTTGCCATGCCAAAAGCTGTATATTTTAATACTGCAGTTATATGCCATTTGCAGCTGGGCTGTGTACAAGCTTTTCAAAAAGTGTTTAATTAAAAAGTGAGAAATAGACATAAAACTACAGTGTTATCAAAGATTTACAAAAAACAGAAGCATGACTGAAACACTGTATTGACAAATCAGAATCCAGAACTGAAGCTTTATGGTGTCTTGTGATTGGATATTGGGAGTACATTACGCTTAAGCAGCATGATTTCTGATAGGATGAGCCGCGTTTAAAGCCGTCTTGACGTGCTTGTCATTACTGCACATTGTATATAGAAAATAGTGGCCAAGAGTGATTTGATTTGTACATAAATGAGTGTGTTGTGATTGTGTTTTCGATGGGGATGTCTTAAAGCAATCATCATTGATGTGTGTGTGTGTTTAAACCTCAGCGGATCATCATTAGCCCTTCAGTGCTGCTAACAACCCACCACCAGTCTCTGTAATGCAGCTAAACGTTGCCTTGCTCTCTCTTCTCTTCTCTTTGTCTTCTCCGGTTTCCTCTTCCCCTCTTTAGCTGGCACATTTGATTAGTTAATCGGCCTCTGTCCTCAGGTGGGGCGAGGCTCGTCTCCCCTCCGCGCCGCACGCCGCGTCCTGCCAAGCTGTTCTTTTGGACGCGAGCGCAGGCAGCTGTGTTTACTGGCATAGATTTAGCAGAATCTATTATTCATATTGCTCACTATTAGAGACAGATCTCTAGCCACCTGTCTCTCTGACAAGCTTCACCCTTTTGTGTGCTTTCTGCCCGCACCAAACGATCCTCTTCTTGATGAATTGAGTTTTTATGAGTATTGCTAACTAACAGTCTCGCTCGGAGCCATGGACGCCAGCCCGTGAAAGAGCGAGAGAGAAAGAGATTCGTCTGCCTAGAGAAAGGAGGAAATAGTTTGGAGAATTTGAAATGTTAATCTGTGCCATGAGAGACAGGATGAGCTATGAACGACCGGCAGCCTGTCGGCCATTAGAGTCCCGAACATGCTTCCTGTCTGGTCGGTTTTTAAGGGGTTAATCGGATCAGACTCAACACTAGGGAAATAAAGCACGAGAAACAAGAACGGTGGATAGAAACGATCTTGTGTTTTCATCTGGTGTCGTGTCGGTCTCATGTTCTCTTCGACGGTACATTTCACCTGCAAAACCCGGTTGATTTGTTGAGTTTTCCAGTGTGAATTGTCTACTGTAGATGACAGAAGTGCGCGTTGATTAATTCCTGGCAGTTTTGGCAGGACGTATTGAATATCTCTTTTTAATAGCCAGTGTCATTTAGTTTATGTCACAGCCATGAATCATTATTTGCTAGTCAGAAGGACATGACATTAGGAAAAGAAATCAACCAGTGACATTCGCCTGTGAATAAAATCTGTATTTGTGCAAATTTGAATCTGCCAGTAAGATGAACACATTTTATAATGTTACCTGCAAATTCAGTATAAAGAATGAAAAGTTTCGAGATTTTGTGTGGTAGTGGTAAAAAACCGCTTTTGTGTGCTGCCGCTCTTTGAGCAGTGAAGCCCCGCCTCCCTAACCCAAAGCCCCGCCTTCTTTTTGAAACCTTATGCTACCTGATGACACTAAAAACATATTTTTTTCCATTTTAAAGACATATGCATTTTTAATCATGTAAGGTGGATTAACTCGACTCAAAGCATGATAAGAGAAAGATACCGTATAACATAATTCATAATTTATAAAGCTTTTCATCTTCAGCTCTCGTTTGCATAAAACTAATTACTCTGTAAATGGTATTCGGGGGATGATGGTGAGCTGTCAGGGAAGGAAACTCCTGACATGGAAAGATTCACATGCAGAAAAAGATGTTTCTGACGTACAATAATGCAAAATATAAATGTCAGAGACCAATAAATTACCCATCGAACTGAACAGAAACAAATACAGAAGATTACCGCTGGAATATAACGCAAAAGAGAAATAAACAGACAACCGTAAGCTGGTTTACACAAATATACCATCATTTCATAATCCATCTACTTTCAAGTTAATTTGATACGTTTGAGAAATGTGTCGTGATTTTCGGTGGCCGCACTTCAAAGAAAAAAATCATTTTGGCAAAGACAAATACAAGGACTCGCATTAAGCAAATATCCATTCCCATCACATTGTAAAATACACACTCAAACATAGAAAATATTGTCTTCAAATCTTGACCTAATTTACATGCGAGTAAGTTGTGAGCTGAATTCTTTGAAATGCAAAACATATCTCACTTCTATATTTCATCAAGGCCCTTTTCATGTTTAATAAATTAACATTAAGATCCTCCAAGACTTTGTTTTTCATTAGCTAAAAGCCCAAAAAAGACACATTTAAAATCTTAATCACAACCTGCGCACTTATTTTTGCATATTTGTTCAGAATTCAGGCGAGACTATCCTAAAATCTGATTTATTTCAGTAGATCATTGCAAAGTCACTTTATTCAACTCATTTCAAAAAAGAAATTGAGAAACTTTAACATGTTTTTCACTCTTACGTCTGTCGTCACAGAATTACACAGAAGAGTTTAAACGAGTAACCTTTGTTTGCATCCCTCCCATTGACACAAACACATTTACTTTCACAAATGATGATACTGTATGGACAACTATATATTCTGAATTATGTCATTCACAATGCATCATGGGAAAATGTCTCTTGTACTTTGTGTGTCATGTTAAAGATTACCATATGCATACACCCGACATGTGTTTTTTTCATAAGCGTGATTCTGCTCAGTGCTGATGAACCTAGGAACATTCCCATCGGAGATAGACATCTTTCCTTGTGTCAAGCGGGACATCCTGTAAACGAGCGAGTCGGGACACTGCGATCCACCTCCAATCGTCTTTCCATTAAAACAGACAAACGACGGCCTACAGCAAAAAGAGAGAGAGAGAGAAATAAATCAGGATAGTCTAAGGAATAGTAATCCTGATTGATATAAATAACAGTGTCCTCAGCAGCTGTCCGAGCCGAGCCCTCCGCTCGCCGCTGGAATAATGAATGAGCTCTGTCCTTTGTGCTGCTAATAAAGACAAGACAAATTATCTTATAATCCAACTGCTGCTCGTTTGTCTCCGCCAAATAAAATGTCAGATAAAAGTGAGAGATTTAATGGAGTAGATGTACCTGCTTCTGAAAACATACATGTTTGCTATGTGTGACGTATTGTTTAGACTCTCTTAACACACATCCTTATTCATTATCTTGTTTGTCTTTTACATTTGCAAAGTTCCGAAATTGTTATTTTCCCCATTAGCTGTAAGCTGCACGAATACTTTTGTGCGAATTTTAGATTTGAGGTGTTCGAGGTGTTGGAGATGGGGAATCTGATGGTGAATGGAAAAGATTTAAACCACTGGAGACGACCACCTTAAGGGCTTATTATAGTTGTCCGTGGGTCCTACAGCGTATCCTTGACGCATCTATTTTAATATACTCTTCTGCTTCATTGTCCGTGTTGACGTGCAATTACACACGCAGACCGCTAGTAGGCAGTATCCACACGTGTAACCCACAGCAGCACAGCCAAAGAAGAAGCAGCTTGGCCAGTAAACACACAGAAGAAGCAGCAGCAGTTTGTTGTGTATGATATGAGAAGATCAGCAGTGACGGTGGTAAATGGACAGTGACGTTTGTTGCAGTTTAAGTTAAATCACTCCTCAACTTGTTTGCAAAAAGTTCGCAAAAGTAGGTTTTACGAATAATTCAAACTGCCGGAAAAAAAATTCATGACGGAGAATGACGTCATAGGGTCCTATCGAATCGTCTTGAGCCAAGGAATCAGAGGAAACAATTTTGTTTCTAGGACTTGCGGATCAGAAGTTATAAGCAAAAACGTAAGTGCAAATTTGGACTGTTGGTGGCGCTAGTGGGTTTGAGATAGAGACTCCAAAATTGCTGTGGATATTATTTGGATTGTCCTCTGTCAGTGTGCCAAATTTCATAACTTTCCTACGTACGGTTCTATGGGCTGCCATAGACCGCAATGGAACAGGAAGAATAATAATATAGAAAAAGATAGGGGCTTGACCCCTAATAATACTTAAGTATTTATTAAATTTTGATGGCACTGATGAACTGTTGTAGTTTTCTGTGGCAGGGAAGAAACATAAGCCATCAACATCTAATAATTTACGTAAGAGGTACTCAGGCGAAGGAAAAATGCCGGCTGTTGCTTTTTCTCACACGACATCATCAAGTTTTTGTGATGCTAACACATTGACCCCAGTGGACAACTTTTCATTAATTTACTCTAAGTCAACGAAAATCGAGCAGGACCAAAATACTTTACAACTGATCGCTGTCAAAAAAATTCAGCAACGACGTCCCAAGTTTGACAGCAGCAATGACGTTGTTCTTAATATGACAAAGTACGTTTTTTGATTAATCCCATTAATGTTTATATTTTTAATCAGTGTATACTACTAGTCATCTAAATGAATATAACATGGCAAAGATGAATGCACATTTATATATTGATTCAATAGATTTATTGCATTTTGAAAACAAACAACTTGCCATGGATTTATTGCATTTTGCCAAAAATAATCAGTTTTTATAATAAATCTTTGAAAATCAATTTATGGATTTGAATTTTTTATAGCCTAAAGATGCTATGTGAAAGTTATTTTTTGTCTCTTGAAGTATATTAATGGTTTGGATTGATAGGATGTTCTATTGGACATGTTCACATAATATTTATGACAGTAGCCAATTGTTGGTTGTCAGTAATTATCATGGGTATGTCCTTATCTTCACATACGGAGTGACTGGTGCAGGAACCTATAAGAAGCATTAGCACCTTATGACGTGTTTCAAAGTTGCGACACTGATGATGGGCTAGACCCGAAACGTTTGTCTTGTTGTGTTTGTCATGGCCTGTTGTATTTTTTTGGTACTTTAATACAGTCTCTGTACTTTATTCAGTTTCTGAGTGCAGTCTCTATGCTACTATTATAAAGTTTGTAACAGAAAAAAATAATGCTTTTCATCTTGTCACTTTTTTGGTATAGAAAACACATTTTTTACCCAAATTAGTCAAAATGGATTTATTGTGTATTGGAACCAAACTCTTCGTGTATACCTGTAAACTTACAAAGTTATACCTTTGGGTACCACCCAGTGACAGAAAAGGTACAGTTTTAAACCTTTTTTCTGAGAGTGTAAATGCAGATGATTTTTGTTATTTAGCTCTATGTGGTTTGTTATAATGATTAGTTAAAGGTTTGTTTTATAATCTGTAAAATCATCTTAAAAACATCACAGTCACAAAGAGTTATTTCTGAACAAATTAACCTTCTAAAGCTAGAATAATTAAACTACAAACTTTTCCCTGACTAAAAATCATAGTTTTTAAATTCATTTTTTTTTTTTTTTTTGCTTTTTTGTCCAATTTTGTTTAAATTCATTTTTACTTCTGGCTGTAAAACAATCAAATAATGATGAAATTGTGACCGTATTATTAGTTCATTCATTACATTAGATTATACAACGGGTCTGTTAAATGCTGTATTCTGATTGGCTGAGAAATGTTCCATGGGTGTTGATTATTTTTCAGTAAACTGCACACATAACTTGTCAAATGTCTTAAAAATAGGGAATAAAGCAATGTTTTTGGTAACCGTTGTATAAGAGGAATAATTGACTCCAGGTCTTTTGAATTATTCGAAAATAATGCTTTGCGTCGTGCCACATTACCATCTTGGGTGTGCATTATTTTGGTAACACTTTATTTTCTTCAATTATTCCTTACATATATGAAGAGTTCAAATGCAAAACCCGCTAAGTATGCCTGGCATGATTTCTAGTAAATGAGCATTTTTTAATCTCACTATTAATGGATTTTGCCTAAAAACGATATTTGTGACTGGCCTGAGGACGGGATTAGGTGTATTTGATGTGAAAGTATTTGATGAACATGTCGAGAGCATTCAGTTACAATCATTATCTCATTTTTGGTGAAGGCTTTTGCATCTGATCTTGTCATGTACATAAAAGCAGTATAAATTAGTATACAGCGGTGTGTTAGGATGTGGGCCCAATCTTATCCAAAGACAGCTAATTATTCCACACAGATAATTGTGAATTATTAAGATGATGCCAGTGACATCAGAACATTTCTGTTTAAAGGTCCAGGACAGAAGCCCTGCAGACGTTTGTCTCTATGGTGTCCCTGCAAATAAAAGCATGTTGCTCTTTGTGTCCCACGCGTCGTTCTGCACATATTAAACAGAGCCGGCGTTTCCGGTGCGCTTCATTTTAATTAGTGCCGAGTTTGATCTTCAACATTTCCCAGAGGCACGACTATCGTTAATAAAACAAGCTGTACCTTGCTGGAGAACACCCTCAACGGGGACGAACCGAGGCACGCAGATATTCTGCGGTACGTAAACCTGTCCGACACCTGCGTTTGTCCTCGGTGTGCACGCTCGCATTCACCTCTTTACTATCAGAGGGCAAAATCAGACAGAATGTCGTTCTGTTCAGCACAATAATGCGACCTGACGTCGGACACACATTAATCCGAGGTCGAGGGGCTCGCGTCACGTACTGTATGCAAAGTGCATCTGCTCTCTTTCACGTTTCAAACTCACTCCTCTCCGCTCAGTTTTGCTAATTAATCATCTGTCGGGTGCCGCCCCTTTAATGCGCTCGCGGTGAGACAGATTGTATAAACGGACTGATTAATGAAGGAGATGATATTCAGCAATAGATACATACGTAAATAAGAGCAATAAGCTTTGGCACGCACCTATCGCAGTAAGACTGTGCCCGCTGATGATGCCCAACACGCACCGTCTGTGCCCTCGCTGTCTTGGCACGGGTACAGGCATCTGCTGAGATGCTCCTGCCAACTCACCGTATACATACAAACATCTGCCTCCCGCACAAAGGGATGGCAACGACAGGTCTGAGAGAGAGAGAGAACGAGCGAGAGAGAGAGAGACAGGGGTTTTTGCCAGTCCTTTATACAAAAGCTGTAATGTTTCCTGTTGAGCCATTAGTGGTGATAGGATCTGTTCAGGGCCCATTAAATCATCAGTGTCCACCTGTGATAAAGAGAGACATTTGTTTTCTTAAAACTCCACTTAACGTCTACTTAACTCAATTTGTCAGGAAATGTCCTGCAATTTCCTCCAGGCCAGAAATCTGGCAGGGGCTGTCGAGGGGACGACAGCGGTCGGGATACATATTCAAATTCAAAATGGGGGCTTTGCCGGGATCAGGTTAAAGCTGTGTGTGTGTGTGTGAGGTTTTACGATGATCATCTTAATGATGCTGTGTTCGAGAGTGTTAAAATCACATGTGACTGCCCATAGAAAAGACAAAAACTCAAATGATATTCATATAAGTGCAGTTAAGCTCAATATAAACCCAAACATTTTCCAAATTTTTTTTTAAGAAATTTCTTTTCAAAAAGAAAAAGTTAAAGGTAGCAGAGAGAGATAGAAGTATCTCCCAAATAAAACAGTAAATGAAATAGCAATATGTTCCTCTGTGCGTTCCCTGTGTAAGGTTCAGTTTGTTATCTTTATGTGTGTGCTGTATAGTTTTGGTTTTAAACATCTGTTGACGTGTAGTCTTGAATCTCTAGTTCACTGGACAACACCTCTCTCTGCAGATCTGAGTCCACACAAGAGATGAGAGTCCCTCTGGAAGACAGGTCAGGAACCAACAGACGGGTGGCTAACAGTCTTAACCAGCTAATGTTGACCCGCTCTGAGCCCACTTAACCCGGTGTGTTTCACAGGAGGAGAACTCAGACCTCTCTGAACCCAACTGTGTGTGTGTGTGTATGTGTGTTGTCAGCATCTGTCAAGGTTGGAAAGTTCAATGTCCAGGTAATGGGGTGGCACTGAGTTGGCTATTATCCTTCCCTCCTAATGAATCAGCTGTGTGTGTGTGTCATAGACTGTAAAAAAAGATGGACGACGCCTGTTCGCTCTCTTCCATTGGTGAAAAGTGAAGCCGCCAGTATCCCGATATGGCGCTGACATCTTGGGTCTTGAGTCTGCGCAATAGCGATTTCGGGACCAGTCATGCGCAGTAGTGAGCAGGAAGGGAAGCCGCGAAGTCAAAATCCCGCCCTCGCTCTCGTAGAATGCGCATATCACACGATATCACAGCTGTCAATCATGACGTGACACCACTGTTTTTATATCATTAAATAACTAACTAAACACAAACCTGTTTTAAAAACAAACATTTGAATTTACATCAGCGTGATAAAAACTACAGTAAATGACAGAAACCAGCTTCGGAAAAAAGATAATTGAAGTGTAATTAATTTTTTTTGTTGGCCTCAAGTCCCATTGAATAACATGGGGAGGCGGGGTTTATGACCTATACTGGGACCAGTCACTGGGGGGGGGGCGATCGAGACGTTTTGGCTTCACTTTTCAGGGCTTGTGCGGCACGCTTGGTGTGTGTGTGTGTGTGTGTGTGTGTGTGCGTGCGTGCGTGCGTGTGTGTGTACCTGGTAATTATCACGTTGTGGGGACCAATTGTCCCTACAAAGATAGGAATACCAGTATTTTTTTTTTGTGGGGACATTTTGAGGTCCCAATGAGAAAACAAGCTTATAGACCCCTTAAAAGTTTGTAAACATTGCAAAGTCTCCGGATGGGCGGGGTTTAGCTGGAGGCAGAAAGAGGCACGAAGACAATGTTGACAAGCGTAAGCTAGGACAGTTTAGCAGAAGAAGGTTCAGATTTGTTTGAATATGTACAGTCACTGATTCTGCGGGACCGTGACAGCTATTTTTGTACATTAACTCTCACGATTTTAACCAGGTTTTGGATATATCCTAGACAGCATTAACTTTATGCAAATGATGACCGACTTTCTGGAGCGACTACCAATGAGAGCGAAGCAATGGAGTTCAGGTCATCCGTCTCTCGTCAGTAGCTGAAGTGGACGTTACTCATTTGTTTAACATGACAACCAGATTTAGAAACACCTCCTAAAGGTCTCTTTGAAAGAGACGAGCGACACACAGCGACAAAGCCTCCTGTAACGTGAATGCGGCTTTAAAGAGAGCTGAGAGCGATACAGTCTTATTACAAGCTAATTGCATTATCAGATTTGCCAAAAAATTAATAATCAAACATGTTAAAGGGGCCATGTCATGAAAATCTGACTTTTCCATGTTTATGTGCTATAATTTGGTCCCCAGTACTTCTATCAGCCTAGAAAATGTGAAAAAAATCAACCCAGTAACTTAGTTTTGGTAAACCAATGTCTGCACACATGTGAAAAAATAGGCCAATGAAATTTGGCTCCCCTTGTGATGTGATAAGGACAGGGGTGTCCAATGGCACATTTTTGTTCACATCTGCAAATATGTACTCAGGGGACACCAAAGATTTGTTTTACATCTTAAATGTAATGTCACCTTTAAGGTTTAAGAGGGTTGCACACCAGACGAGAGTCGTGTCTAAGATTATCGCAGGTATCGTAAACCGGCACATTAAAAGTACACATTAAATAGTGCGAGCTTAATCAGATAACGTCAAAATGCAAAATATACGTAAGAAGCCAATGATAATCGTTAATGATTTGGGACAAATATGATGTTATTTAATGTTAAACTATGTGAGTGGCGCTCTGTGGCGCAGCAGGGATTTGAGCAACTTCCTGAGTGAAAGCTGGGCGCCGCGGACAGGCGCCACCTGTCGGCGCCGGTGTGCATAAACTCATAGAAAACAATGTGTTCTAGTTTGTTAGAATGGCGCAACGCTGAGCTGCGCTTCTGGTGTGCGATCCCCTTCAGGGGATGTGTGGAGGTCTGTGAATGACGGCAGTTGTGAGGTTTCTACAGAATCCATGTAAATCTGATCAATAGGATTTTTCCATGCATCTTTTCAGTCAACTGTAAATGGGACGCACTGCCATCTCTACACACAAATCTATGGTGGCGTACAAAAATCATGGAGAGATTTCTGGGATGATTACAGAAGAATGATGGCTAATGCAGTAAATCAGTCGTGTAAATATCAGGAAACAGTAGAAGTGATTAAAGTGTGTTCAGGACTGTCTGTGTGTCTCACCTGTGGCATATCATAGAGCTTATTAACCTTAAAATGATTGTTAAAAAAACACCTAAAACACATTGAGAGAGAGAGAGGGGGGCGAGAGAGATAGAGAGGAAGTGTAGTTAAGTTAACCACATTACCCAAAGCTCTCATGATGGATGCTGTGGTGTTTTTATAATGGGGCAAAGGTCACCCAGTGCTCCCTCAAGGAAGATGGATGAGACGTGTGTGGTACCTTTCTTTCTCTCTCTAACTCTCTCTGTCTCATGTTTCTCCTCAGAGGGTTTTGATGGTAAATAATCATGGGAATGTGTAACTTGACCCGTTTGGTTCCTGTAATTATTGCCCATTACAGATTGAATCCCACTAATTCTAAGGACAGCGTTTCTCTCGTCTACATAATGCTGCAGCGAGGAACCTCACGACTTTCTGTCCCATCTTACTGAAATCCACTTAGCATCTTGCCATTACACTTTTAGTGGGAATGGTTTCAGCAGACGCATGTGAACTGTAGGAGGTTTTTAATGCCGTTTCTAAAGCTTTTACATGAAGAAATGAATCCTGTTGTGGTGTTTATCTGTCGTCTCTCGATTCAATTTGTCTCTCTGCGTGTCATTGTTGTAGTTTTGTGAAGAAAGCGCAGCTCTCAGAGAACCTAATGGCTTTCACTGCAGAACGCTGATTCTACAATAATCAATAACACAAATGCCACGTCTTACAAATTGGTGTCCTTTTGTTTTTTTACAGCAATAAAGGCATACAGTATATCCTCTCCTTTCTGCAGTTATTATTTATGTTATAGATAAACTTGGGATTTTCTAATAGTTTATAGTGATTTTAACTGCAGTCCTATTACTGTACTGTATGATACACAGTTATGATAAAGTTTTCTTTCTGTAATTTTTGGAAATAAGAAATCACACAATCCAATCTGTTCATGCAAATGTCTTTCATGTTGACTTTAAATAACATCAGCATTTGTCTGTTTGCAATGACAGACCCCTCAGAGAAGAAAAGAGTCCATCAGAATGATTTTTTCTGGATGTGTCGGGAGAAACAGATGATGATGTCAAGAAAGAAAACTTCATGGGTGCAGGTTTGTGTTTCACACCATCATCTTATCTGAGACACTCCACACGCTGGATTACTTTACTAACACCGGCGACGCTCCGTAACCTGCAGATAAGAGGGAATAATGTTGTAATGTTCCTCTTCATCAGATACGGCTGACGAATGCCTCCCGCGTCTCTTCTCTTCTCTCTCTCTCTTTTATCCTTTAAGAGCGCTTTGTTTCTGCCGAGCGTGAGGGAATATAACGTGAAAGTGAAGCGCTTTGATCTGTGCTATCTGATGAAAAAAGCTTTCCCACCTTGTGCTGTGTCAGATAAACGCACTCATTACCTGTTTAACGTCTGGCTGATATCCAGACACCTGTCAGAGGAGGTTTAGTCAAACACTTACATCAGCTCACTGAATTCATAAACTAAACACAGCTCTTTAATAAATGATGCTGCGCAATCCGTCCTCATGCAAAACTGATGCAGGTTCATGTGGATTATTTTGCATCAGTGTAACTCAACAAGTTAAAGAGAGGACAGCTTTATCTGGAACTTTAACAGATTTAACACAGTTAACACTAGGGTTGCCAACCGTTCCGTATAATACGGAATCGTCCCGTATTTGATGTATTTTAATACGGAACGCACTATGTTCCGTTTTTTTTTTTAAATCAATTCAGTTCCATTTCAGTATACCATTTACACTTGAAGTGTAGTCAAATAGATGTTAAGTTGAAGTTAATACATAATTAAATACACTTAACTATACTTGGATTTGACGAAAATAGTACAAATTGTAGAAAATATACTTAGTACACTTTTTTAAAGTATTTTTTTCAAATAATTAAATTAATTATCACTTGGGATACTTTGCTATTCTATAAATGTTTAGGCCTAAATATATAATATATGAAATATATTTATCTAAATGTATCAATTAGTTTCCACTATTTTCACTAGAAGTCTTCTTTCAAGGTCTATTTTTTTCAAAATTCTCTTCCGTGGGGGCATGTCGTCAGATCTCTGTCTGATCTGGGGTCAGTGCTGTGTGTTTACGGTGTCTCTGTCTGATCTGAGGTCAGTGCTGTGTGTTTATGGTGTTTCTGTCTGATCTGGGGTCAGTGCTGTGTGTTTATGGGGTCTCTGTCTGATCTGGCGTCAGTGCTGTGTGTTTATGGGGTCTCTGTCTGATCTGAGGTCAGTGCTGTGTGTTTATGGTGTCTCTGTCTGATCTGGGGTCAGTGCTGTGTGTTTATGGTGTCTCTGTCTGATCTGGGGTCAGTGCTGTGTGTTTATGGTGTCTCTGTCTGATCTGGGGTCAGTGTTGTGCGTGTACAGTGTGTGTTTATGGTTTCATTCTCTCTGATCTGGGGTCAGTGCTGTGTGTTTATGGTGTCTCTGTCTGATCTGGGGTCAGTGTTGTGCGTGTACAGTGTGTGTTTATGGTTTCATTCTCTCTGATCTGGGGTCAGTGCTGTGTGTTTATGGTGTCTCTGTGTGTGTACAGTGTGTGTTTATGGTTTCATTCTCTCTGATCTGGGGTCAGTGCTGTGTGTTTATGGTGTCTCTGTGTGTGTACAGTGTGTGTTTATGGTTTCATTCTCTCTGATCTGGGGTCAGTGCTGTGTGTTTATGGTTTCTTTCTTGTACAGTGAAACTCCAGCAGTCAGCAGTCTTACACAAGCTGATGTGTTACTGTGATTTATTGCTCGTAGCGTTCACAAGAAAGTACAATTTTCCAGCCAGCTGCAAAACAATAATTCATTACGATGGCCTTTCTGCGATAGGAAGCTGTTAGCGGTGCAGGTCTCCACAGCTCAAATGATGTTGATAAATGTAGGATCAGCTCAGGTAACTGCTTTAACATCCGTCTGCTCCCACTGCGCTCCACATATTACACACAGACACTATGATTCAATGATAAAGAGATTACTGACAGCTCCCGCCGTCTCTCTCAGTGTGTGTGTGTGTGTGTGTGTGCGTGTGTGTCCTACCTTCATAGAGTTTTCTAATAAGAACATTTTAGATGAACGTGTTTGTTGCTTATGTTATGAATCACAGCTGAACTCTGAAAGCCAACAAAGTTTTCACTGATCGAATCAATGTTCTTCTTCTTGTGTGCTTGTGTCACACGCGGGGTTAAAGTCTTCTGCAGTCAATCTTTTGAGAACATGTACAGGTCATCTTTCAATAAAGAAAACCGATTTATTTTAAATATCAGAATAAATAATGTGTGATATATGAAATATATGATTATGCAAAAATAAAAATATTTTTCAGTAGTGTTAAAACCAGTGAGTCATTTTTGTGAATCAGTTAGATTTGTGAGCATTTGTTTGTATTGTTAATAACACCTGCTTTGAGATTTTTTTATCAATTAAATTGACATTCAGTGACATGCAATAAGTGTATAGATCATTTGTGGGTGGACTGTATGTAGGTGTTGTGTGTGTGTGTTTGTATGCACTCTGTATCGGCATATCGTCAGATTATGAAGAACGTAATTAACTCAAAGTCTTTGAACTGAGAGTCTGGAGAGTTTGACTTTATATCCATCAGAGAAACACAACAAATAAACTCTGACTGTAACCTGCTGATGAATGAATGCAACGAATCGATTCACTCGCAGATGAACTGTGTTTGAGAAATGTTTGAGATCTGAGAGTTTCTGTCTTTAGTATTTGAGCTCAGTGTGAGGCGATGTTAAGATCTCTTCTGAAACGCTAGCGACCTTCATGAGAAACATTTTCAGACTTCAGCAGCAAAATTCTCCATTTGCTCTTCATCAAATCAGATTTGTTTAGAGGAAAGCAATGAGAAATTAAAGTGATCTTGTTTTTTGCTCGTGTGCTCAGAAGTATGAATATTTTTTCTCATCCTCCAATGGTACACGAAATTGAGTCTACTAACAACAATCCCACTGCCCAATTATTATTGCAGTTAATATGAAATTAAAAATGTTGAAATGAAGAGAAACCAGAGCCAAAGCTCAATGCAGCGATGCATTGTTCAGAGAAATGTAAAATTTAAACGTTTATATTTTGTTTGTATGTTCATGAAGCTTAGAAACTGTTTGTGGACTTAAACTCACAACCTGATAAAACTCAAAGCGTTTTCCTTTGGGGACATAAATTATGTGAGATGTAAAATCTCTGCACATATTAACCACATAAACGTTTTTTTTTATTTTTTTTATAGAAAATGTTGAAGGTTTTCTGTGGATTATAAAGGTTGGGTTTTTGTCATTAATATTAGCTAATAATAATATTTTTTATATAATTGTATTGTTACTGTATAGCTCAGTGGTAAAGCATTGCATTAACAGTGCAAAAGGTCAAGGGTTCAAACCAAGGAACACATAAAAAATGTAAAAATGTAATGCACTGTACGTCGCTTTGGATAAAAGCATCTGCCAAATGCATAAATGTAGTATAGGAATATTTGATTTGTGACATACAGTATATACTGTACATGGGTTATATACAGTAGTGTGTGTATTTGTGTGTTCATGTGTGTGTGTGTGTGTGTCAGTGTTTGGCTAAGGCTCAGTGTTTTTGGCATGCGTGTGGATTGTAGCTTGTTGGCAGCAGTGTTTTTACAGACAGCTAAATCAGAGAGGAATGACCTATTTAGTTACTGAGCACCATGGGAATGAACGTCTCACAACCAATCAAGTCATCGAGTCTGTTCACCACGGCAACGGGAAGCTGGTTTGGTGGGTTGGAATGGTGTGTGAAGAGGGCGGAGCTTGTAAGGGAAATCTGTTCAACTCCAGATACCAAACCCACTCTCTCTCTCTCTCTCTCTCTCTCTCTCTCTCTCTCTCTCTCTCTCTCTCTCTCTCTCTCTCTCTCTCTCTCTCTCTCTCTCTCTCTCTCTCTGCACTGCCTCCTAATTAAGAAAGGCTGACTCATTTACATGGAGATGTTTGATCTAAATTACACTCAAAACCACACCAAATTGGGTTCATCTGTGAATGTGAAATGTTGTTTTCCTTCCCACGAATCCTCATTCCCTCCCTCTTTTTCTCTCTCTTTTTCTGTCTCACTGTCACTCTGTTTTACTCTTTGTTTCTTTTTCCCTTTCTGTCTCCCTCCCTCTGTCTTTAATTTTTGAATATAAATCTTGTCTGTCTCACTCTCTGTTTTTTCTTTCGCTTTTTGCGTCCTTTTCTTTCTCTCTTTCTCGTTCTCTTTGTATCTCTGTTTGTCTCACTCTCACTCTTTTTTTTTCTTTTGGTCACTCATTCACTTTTTGTCTCTCTCACTTTCTTTTTGGTTTTAAAGTGGATTGGCTCTGTGGTGCTTGTGTTCAAATAATGAGAGTGATTATGGGTTTTAGTTTTCTCTTAGGTTTTTTTTTTTACAGTATTAATGCAGCTTCAAAGGACTACAAACCCAGCCGAGGGTCTTATCTAACAAAACCATCCTTGTTTTCACCAAAAAAAGAGTCATTTTTAACCACAACTTCTTGTCTTGCACTAGCCGTGAGAAACACCATTGTGACCTTACGTATTATTGTAATCAAGTGAAAAGGTCGTATGTAAAACTACCGCTCAAGTGTGGAGAAACATTGTTGTATGTGTAATGATACTAATTATTGTCTTTGTGCCAATTTATTGTTTAAAATATTCTGCAAGTGTATGTTTCCCATATCTAACGCATGACCTTTCCACATGATTGTGTAATACGTAAGGTCACACTAGCACTTCACATGGCTAGTGCAAGATGAGAAATTGTGTTTTAAAAGTGCATATTTTTATTTTATTATCTATAATATATATATATATATATATATATATAAAACATTTATATATACTTATTTATATTCTTTGCAAAAATAAATAGTAAATGGTTTGTTTAGATAAGACCCTTATGCCTCGGTTAGGATTGTTTAGAGCCTTTTAAAGCTGCATTGAAACTGTAAACTGTTGAGGTCCAGTAAAGTCCTCTATATACCTAATTTCTTCTTGAGTGAACAAATAAAGACATCAACATCTTGATGACATGGGGGTGAGGAAATTAGTTTTTTACGAAAGTGAAATAATCAACCTGATCTCACAAATTTCAGTGAAATAGTCATGCGTTATTTGCTCAGTTTTGCGTTGCATTGTCACGTATTTCCACCACTTTACGTGCACGTGCCACGACTTTCTTTTCCGTGTCAGTTTCACGTATTGGTTACTCAACTGTTTTTCCTATTTTAAAACAATTGTCGCTTTGGTTTGGGGTTAGATTTTCTGTTTGCGTTAGGATGTCACTTTAAGTATTGGTTTAAACTATTTTTCGTATGCTTTTTAAACCATTGTTGTGTGATTTTAGGGTTAGAGTTGGGTTTGGGTAAGGTTGTCATTTTATGTAACAGAAAGTTGTTCTAACCCCAAACCGAAGAAACAATTGCAAGAAAATAGGAAAAACAGTTGAGTAACCAATACGTGAAACTGACACGGTAAAGAAAGTCATGGCACACGCATGTAAAATGGTGGAAATACATGACAAAAATGAGCAAAATAATCCATGACTATTTCAGGTATTTTGTGAGATCAGACTAAAAATAATTGTGGACATTCACCCTGTAACAGGTTCAGGACACTTCCCAAACAGATCTGATTAGAGCTGGACATATATTAGTATATTATTAGTATTAGTAGTGTATTATAAATATTATAAAATTATTAATATTCATTAGAACAAATAGTAACCTATACAGCCTTATTTTGAACTGAGGTAATGTCATACATTCAGATGATAATTTATAAGACATTCATCTATGGGATTAGATATGAATCTGTCAGGTGAGATGTTTCTGCACACGGTCAGATGTTGATCTGATCTGAAGGATTATTGATGTACAGGTGACATTATGACTGACAACAGCTGCAGGTCTTTATAGTGAAATATCTCTCTTGATCAGAGGTGTCCAGGTGTTGACATCTTTCCTCGGTTGGGTTGGTACGGCAGAGAGGAATCTGTGTGTTAATTAAAATAAATGCTTATCTGGCTTGTGTTGTGTGTAGAGGGTGTAGAGAGAGTAATTGCGTCTCTTGTGTTGTGAATGTGTATGATTGTGTGTGTGTGTATTGAAGCCCATCTGGACTGCCATGTCTGGTCTGACCCTCGTAAGTTTGCTGAGTGCTGAAATCTGGATGTGCTGAATTTCACATTTAAACTAAGGACACCGAATCCAATGCCAAACACCGTCAGCAAACACACACTCGCACACTTCAACACGCGCTGCATTTGTCATTTAATAGATACGTTTTACTTTCCAGGACAACGCAACTCATAAACACACTGAACCCATTCAGATGCGCTCGGCTAAAGTGCCTGTATCTTTACGATAAAACTACAATTTATTTTACAGAGCCATAAGAAGCGTCTGGATGTTGTGTGTGTGTGAAACAGAATAAAATAAATCTTTATGATCGCCCATCAGGATCTGCACACATTAAACTTTGTCTGGTCTGTGGTGTGAGCTGGAGGTTCTTCTGTTATTCAGGATCAATGTTTCACAGAGGTGCTTCTGACACCGACTCGGCTTTAATCCTGCTTTGTTGTGGGAAGACGCAGCACTTTTCTGGAGACGCGCGAGTCGCCTCGGCCTGGTCCCAATCAGAAGAGCGAATAAACATCAAATGTTGGATGACGCGATGTGTACCTTCAAATATAAATTCAGTCTCCACTTTAACTCTGTGGTTCACTTTGGCAATTTTTCCTCTTGTTATTCAGCCCAAGAATGGATGTCCTGTCATTTCAAACCCGCATGATTTTCTTCAGAGAAACACAAAAGATGTTTATGATTTTCTATGGGGTGAGGTTTGATAAACACAATACAGAAGACCTCCAGTAAATTGAATTCAGTTGAACTTAAATCTATTTATTTTGCATTGCAGGCAAGCAGCTTTAGAGTTAAAACATAGCAGGACAGCCAAATGTTTTTTAGGTCATATTTTACTTACCATCAAGCCATCCTACTGTAGGTGTCAAACACAGTCAAACACAGTCTGAGTTATATTATATGAAATAATATCCTGACTCTTTTCAGATTTATAATGGCATTGGATAGTGCCCCAGTTTGCCCCAAAGCTCAAAAAGCACACACATCCACCCATCAAAAACGAATCTATACAGTTATTAAATGTCTTCTGTGTGAAGAAGTGAAGGGTTTTTGTAAGAAAACATTTATATTTCAGACTTTATATAAATTACAGCCACACATGTGTTTGTTTGTTTGTTTATAAAGCACACAATTATACAACTCTTGTTGCCCAATGTGCCGTACAAAAACAAGAAACAGATTTTAAAATAAATACAAATTAATAGGCAAAGAGATTAAAATTGATAAAAAGTTGAGAAATGTTAAACTTGGGGTGAAACGCTCAGCTTGTCGATGTCACTTTTCACTCAACCGTCCAATCACAGTGGAGGAGAGGGAGGGACAAATATCACAACAACCAACCAAAACAAAACAAAGCAAAAGTATCATAGCAACCAAAGCACTCAGCTGAAAAAAAGCTGGCAAGCGCCTAAAGTCGGCATACGGATGGCGTTTTCAATAACGTTTAAACGCTTTGGTGTATACGACCCCTAAGATTTACCAAATCAGAGGACCTACAGTAAGAGATCAAGTGGGTGTGTGTCACTTAAAGAGGTCTTTAAGATAGGGAGTAGCCAGCCCATTTAATGATTTAAAAACAATCACTAAAGCTTTTACTCAGTTTGAAAGTGTACTGGCAGCCAACCAAGAGAAACAGAATTGGGGTATAGGGATACAAAACGATTAATTGCGATAAATCTACAGCAGAATAAAGGTTTTTGTTTACATCATATATGTGTTTGAACTGTGTATGATAACTTTGTATAGATGAATGCATAGAAATATATGATGTAAACAAAAACTTTTATTCTGCTGTAGATTAATCACTATTAAATGAGGTAATGTGTTCTCGCTTTGGTGTGTATGTGTTTACAAGAGAGTTTAGGTCAGGTGGAAGACCTGGTGACCTCTGACCCAACCTTTGTACCTCAGCCATTATAACGCTGAAAAGAGCCAGGATTTTATTTAAAAAGCACCTATCGTCCAATGCACAATTTTACATGTCCTTTGATGTGTAAGTGTGTATTAGTTCATGTTAATGATATGCAAAAGGTATAAACCTGAAGTAAACAATGACATGAGTCCAACGTAAATCTCCTTTCTTGGACTACAAACAAACACATGGATTGTAGACAACAGTTTACTTCCTGGGATTGGTGATGTAGTCAAGACCGACATTATCATAACTCCTCACGCTTCAGACTCACAGCCTGTAAGTCAACTCCTGTCAGCATTGCATTGTGAGCGAATCTTTCAAACATGGTAGGGAGTGTCACATTTCCGGCTGACAACAGAGGTATTCTGACCATTCGCAATGTACAGATTAGATGGCCAATCAGAGATACAAAGCAGTTAAAATCCGTTTGTTTCAGGAAGAGAGTGAAATCTGGAGCTACAAAAATGTAAACCACACGAACACATTGTATTATACCAAATACACAAAATAACATTGATTTTTAGCAATGAAATCGGTGCATTTTAATATAACTTTAAATGTGTTTGAATGAAAGAAGAAAGTATTATACACCTAGGATAGCTTGAAGGTGAGTAAAATATTGGCAAATTTTTTATTTTGGGGTGAAATACTCCTTTAAAAAAACGAAAGCTTATAAAATACAACAAATATATTATTACAAAAAATTCAAATACATTAACAGTATAAACCAGAACAAAATAACAACATTATATTCATAGTGCTGTCAAACAAGCCAGTGTATCAAATGTGTATAATACTGTATGTATATGTTAGCACTATTACTGTAACTGTTAAAAGCTGTCTTTAGGATTGTCACTGGAATGTTCATTTCACAGTTCATATTAAGCTAATATGTATGTCAGATTTTTGTCAATTGACACTATTAAGTGTAAATGAGTGATACTAACAGTAAAAGTCATTGTTATCGTCTGAATGTCATATTAATAGTGCTACTTAGCAAGTATAAATATTAAAGTTCAGCGTGTGCTCACATGTAAAGGATGTCTGATCTGAGAACAGAAATAGATGACTGTCATGATGCTGTAATAAAACTGTTTTACTTCTGTGTTCTGAGGCTGGCAGCTTGAGAAGCTGTTTGTTATGTTATCTCCTCTGAAGGCCTTGCTGTGTTTCTGGCCTCTCTTGTTTCCTATGGCTGTAATTGTTGGACCTCAGGGACTGTGTGTGTGTGTGTGTGTGTGTGTGTGTGCACGCGTGCGTGTGTTTGTGTGTGTGTGTTTGTGTGTGTGTGTGTGTGTGTGTGTGTGTGTGTGTGTGTGTGTGTGTGTGTGTGTGTGTGTGTGTGTGTACAGTGGATTAGAGGTGTTTGGCGAGTGTGTGTATATGCTGTATTTGAGTGTGTCAGGTACAATAAGAGCAGGTCGAGTTCCTCCTGGAGGGAGAGATAATACTCTTAATAAGCAGCAGGTTTGGACAGCGTTCAGTCCGTTTATAGTCCTGAGCCGGGCCAGGTTTTCACTGCAGACACAAATATATTATAATCATAGGCATATAAGTGGGATGTCTGAACATTTTGATGTAAAAAGACTTTCAAATGAGATGCTGGTTAATGAAATGAACAGTTTAACTAATAATAAACATACTGTAATTGAATTTGTGATCGCCATATTTGAGGAGTTTAGATGCAAAGCCCTTTGAGTCTGACGTTTTTCAGGGTCTTATGTTTAGGTTCAATAATTTCACTTTAATAGTAATAAAGAAGGTTATTAGTCTGTAACTGAAATGCTTTATTTTCACAAATTTCTTTAGCTACAAAACCCACTAAGACATAGTAAACGAAGAAACTGAAGCACACATTAGGAGGCGTGGTGATCAATACAACAGCTACATTTGTGTTTTATCACAGGGGATACAAGTTTGAATTTGAAACACAGCCGATTTGTGTGCCATTGTTCATTTAATTCTTCTTCTGTACACTTAGAGGACTTTGCTAAAAATCTATGTGCCATTTAGCAGATTCTGCCAACAAACCTGTATTTCTGAATCATGCGAGGCTGGGATTAAGCAGATTTGAAGTGAAAGTATTTGATGAACATATAATATGTGCCGAGAGCATTCAGCTAATATTATTATCTCATTTTTGACTGAGGTGGTGTTTAGGGGCTTTTGCATCTGAATGCCTCATTTATACACACTGATGTTGTTTCATCCTGTCACTGTAATAATTCCTTGTTGCACTTCAATTTTTAAGTTTAATTATTTTGAAAAAACAATAATTTCAACTTCCTTGATTAGTGAGGAGTTGCTATAAATGATAAAAATAAAGTTGAAATAACTTAAGTGAATTAAACTTTATTTTATATTATTAATAGCAACTCCTCAATTAAAGTGCAACAAGGATTTTTTGCCGCAGTGTATGGAGATTTATACTGTCATGCTAAAAATTTTTATAAAACCATTTAAGAGTAGCATTTTATTATAATGATGTAATCCTCTGAAGATCTCATGAAGAACAGGACTTCAGTATAAGTTTTGTTTTACTGATATTCGCTCAACATCTCTTATGTGTCTGTTCTGAATTTCAAACCTGCATCACCGGCAGTCCATCCATCTTAACTTTAATCATAAGACATGACCAGTCAAAGCTCCTTCTGTCCAATAGTCTCTTGTTGATTTCTGGATTCAGTGTCTGGTGAATACGGCGTCTGTGTGGATTTGTTGTTGCCGGGGGCGACTGGTAGTGAAACTGAGATGAGGCATCAGTGCACCCTGTCTATATGTAAAGCAGTGATTGAACAGTCTGGGTTCAGCTGTGATCCGGATCTGGGTGACCCAATGACCCGATCTCTAAAACTTCCGGTTGTTTCTTCTTCAAATGAGATGCTAGTTAACTAGCACTACTTAACTAGCACTAGCATCTTTAGCATTTTCTGTCCACTCAGCTAATTGAACATTTTAATTTGTTCTGAGACTCCATACACAAACAATACAGTATGATTCTTTCCTTCTTTCTTTCTTTCTTTCTTTCTTTTTTCTTTTCTTTTATTCTTTCTATTTTTTTCTTTTTCTTTCTTACTTTCTTTTCTATCTTTCTTTCTTTATTCCTTCCCTTTCTCTTTTCTTCTTCCTTCCCTTTATCTTTCTTTCTTTCTTTCTTTCTTTCTTTTTCCCTTCCTTCCTTCTTTCTTTCTGTCTTTCTTTCTATATTTGTTTATATTTATGAATATGAAGTCATTAGCAAAATATGATCACTATACTAATGATTTTGGCATAAAATTGATAAGTTTGACCCATACGATGTATTTTTGGCTTTTACTACCCATGCTATTTACTAAACAGGGTCACATATAATATACACAATATAATGTTAAATACACAATGACAAATGAACACGACATTAAGTCTTTACTTCTCTTGAACTTTTGATGTTATATTGATTTCTTTATTCATTGTAGTTCTGTAAATAAAGCATTTTTTCCTAGTGCACATAATTTCAAGGCAGCTTTACAAAAAAAAAAAAAATGCTGAAAAGTTTAATTTACATCTTCAAGAAAATTCTGCTTTTACTTAACAGATAACCGTGAAGTCTTCTGTTGTTGTTGTTTTATTGTGGTACTGCAGGTATAAGAGTCAAAGGCTGTAAACTCGGTCATTTACTGTTGTTTTTAATGAGGCTAAGAGCAGATTTACCCTCATTCATCATTATGCAATGACTCCGCCTTCTCTCTCTGTCGCTGGTGTGGAATCTCATTATGTTAATTAGCATGTTAATAACCTGCACTGTGAGAGTGGGCGGGGCAGAGGTCTGTTTACACGCATGATCACGTTGTTTTCATTTAGACGTTGTGTTTTGTTAATCTTTAGTGGTGTCAGGGTCATTCATTGAATCTGCTGATACTTCATCTGTTTGTTCTGCATGTACAGTGAAATGAATGCCGTTATTTTGCATTGTATGCAGTGTGGTGTACAAATGTCTTATTTGTCAGCAGTCGTATCAATTCATTAAATTCAGTTCATTCATCACATGTGAGGTCACGTTGAGCGCTTTGCATTGTGGGATACAGTAATAATATCTCATACAGTGTGCTCTGGTTATGTACTGCACATTCTGCACATTTTCATCCAAAGAAATTTCTTACACTTCCATAGCTATTAAAAAATATTTGGAAAGGGTTTTAATCTTCAGTAACACAAGTTTAGCCCATTACAAATGTCATCAGATTGTGTCACAATGAAGCGTTTGGTTTCACAGCAGGAGTTTAACCTTTTCATTGTGATGCTGTCTGAAGATCCTCTCACCATATGATGACAAAACATCATTCATTAAAACTAAAATATTCAGTCTGATTGGCTTACACACATCTTTTGACTCTATAATATTAAAAAAAGTCACAAGATTTATTTCTTTGTGTTGTTCATAAACTCTCTTTGACATGTTACCCACAAATATTTTACCCAGCGTGTTTTTTGTAAGGGTTTAGTGTGCTGGCTCGGCCCGGTCCAGTTTAAACACTGCTGTTATGTGAGGTGTTTCTGGGGTTGTGTAGTGAAGCGTGTATGAGCGATTGACTCTCTACCGCATCAAACACAGAACAGACGCTGCAGCAGGTTTTAGCCTCTGAGGTGTGCAGACACACAACAACCACAACAACAACAACAACACAAAAGTGAATTTTCCTCTGGCTGGCACTCCTGCCAAAACACTCCACAGCACAGAAAGACAAAAGCAGCATTTTAAAACTGTGAAATTTAATTTCTTATCTATAACTATTCAAAGTTAAAGTTGCTCCCATTTTAATTAGCATTCTTGGCATGAAACAAAGTGAGTTGGTGAATTTTCCCTGACAAATTAGCCCGGCTCTGGCAGCTGTCATCATGAATATGAAAATGAGCTGGATTTTTACATTAACTAAAGAAAATGTGAGTGATATTTGCCCGTTCTTGCTGCCATGATGCTAATGTGTTGTGGGTGGTTGCCAGGGTGTTGCTATGCGGCTCCTGATGTGCTCCGAGTGTCGTTTTACACATTGATGTGAGGTTGCTAAGATGTTCTGTACATTCTTACATACATTCTAAAAAAGGAAAAAAAAAATACTAACTAACCCATGACTATACCGTGTTAGACTTGATGAGATTAGCTCTAGTGCACTTATGTATTGCTATTCTTGTGTTGCTATAATTGCTTCTATTGTTTACCTCATTTGTAAATCGCTTTGGATAAAAGCGTCTGCTAAATCAGTGGTTTTCAAACTGGGGGCCGGGGCCCACAGGGGGGTCGCGAGATGGTGCCAGGGGGGCCCCAGTTTTATGACATTTTATGAAATACATTAATTTATCATGAATTTTGTGTAATTAAACCTAAAATAATAAGGCTACTAACCAAAATCACTACTTTTTTGTATAATGTAATGTTTTTTTTTTTTTTATATATATATATAAATGTTGAGTTTTAGAACAGTTTTTTTGTCACAAATTTTCTTTGGGGGGCCGCGAAGGAATGCACCATACACAAGGGGGGCCACACGCTTAAAAAGTTTGGGAACCACTGTGCTAAATGACTAGATGTACATTTAAATGTAATGTTCTGGCTGGTTGCTGAGCAGTGGCTGATTGTTGCTAGGCTATTGGTTAGGGCAGTGGTTCTTAAACTGGGGACCGGAAGATGTGCCGGGGGGGGGCAGTTTTATGACATTTTTTAAATACATTAATTTATCATGAATTCTGTGTAATTAAACCTAAAAAAATAATGCTACTAATCAACAGCACTATGTTTTGTTTAATAAAAATTTTAAATTTTAGAACTGTTTTTGTCATCCATTTTCTTGGGGGGGGGAGCGAAGGAATGCACCGTACACAAGGAGAGACGCACGCTGAAAAAGTTTGAGAATGGGTAAGGGAAGGTGTATCATTAATGGAAGCAGCAGCAGCTGGTGTTTTTTCCTGTTTTTCCGTGTTTAGCACTGTGCACCTAGAGTAAAAAAAAAAAAATTGGGGTGAAACACTCAGCTCGTCAATGTCACTTTTCACGTAACCATCCAATCACAGTGGAGTAAGGGCGGGACACAACAACCAACCGGCGCATCGTACAACAACTGATAAACTAAACAGAAGTATCATAGCAATCAAATCACTCAGCTGAAGAAACGCTGGCAAGTAGAAGTATTCACGGGTCCACTTAGATCCGAAAACCTAAGGTCCGACCTGAGACAGCAAGCGGGTTCAGGTCTAAAAGTTTCATGTGTGTCTTGGACATGGGTTGTTTAAATAATAGCAGCGGCCTCAGGTCTCGGGTAATTTAATTGAATGTGTTTTTGTCGAACGGACCCAAGATGACCCAAACTATCTCACCTGTGTGCATCGAGTCTTTTTCCAACCCTTCCTCTGTTGCCAAGAGTGCTTGTGTGGCTGGCGGTAGATTCATTTTTGTTGAGACAGACCTGTCAATCAATTTTAAATGCACATTTTAGTGGTTACTTTGCTGTTGTCATCTGATAACAAAGGAAAATAAATGGATCAGTGGGCCAAATTGGATGCGAGGCTAACTGGGTTTCTTTCTGTCTGACTGGTGTGTGCGGTGCTGTTTATAATTGGGTACATTTGGGTTAAAAAAGACTCAGGTATGTCTTCGGTTGGGTCTTAAAAAAATGATTTATGCACGTTGGGTTTGGGTAAAAAGTGATTTGGGTTATTTCCCCAGAAGACCTCTACTGGTAAGCACCAACAGTTGGCATACATTGGGTGTACTCAGCCCCGTTTAAACGCTTTGGTGTATACGCCTCCTACAGTAAGTGTTTGCATGAGAATTTAGCAGGGCATTGTGTAATAGACAATTTTTTTTGTAATAAATAAAAATTAGCAAATAATACTCATAAACTATATTTTTAATTAATAAGTGTGAATAAATAAATAAATGAAGATATAAAAACATAATAAATGACATCTATTTAAAACACAGAGCAATGCACGCAGATGTGCACTGTTAGGATGCCCTGCCTGATCTCATGGGAATTTGTACGTATGTTACAAGTTGGCAACGAATTTGTACAAAGTGGATTGTTAAATACTGTACGTACGATTATCATAAAAAACACAATGTGATAGGGGCGGAAGCAAATTGTGCAAAAACATACAAATGTGGTTGTACGAAATAATACGAATTTAGCCACCTAGTAAAATCTGAAATGCCATGAGATTGTGTTGGAACAGCTACTGTTGAACAAAAGATTTAGTTTGCATGTAGATGTATGCTGTAATTAAGTTTACCCTTATGAAAATTAACCATGGTTTTATTGTGGTAAAAATGTAGTAACCCTGTTTTTTGGTATATTGATTACTATCAGCAAAACCATGGTTTTACTACACTAACCATGTTTTTTTTTTTTTTGTAACTGTAGTAAAACCATGGTTAATTTTCATAAGGGTAATTAATAGTGCTTAAGTTGTTACTTAGCATCTCTTTTCGTCAAGACTACACTAAGCTTTAACTTTCACACAGTTGGTACAACCGACTCTCTGGACCTCTGAGACTCTTCAGTACAGTTCAGTTTGGTCACATCATAAACATACCTGACTTACTGTTTATACATTACAGTGCAAATGAACATAAATCGTGCATTTCTCAAACGTCCAGCCAGCGCTTCACCTGAATACACAGAGATTCATTTCAGCCTTGTTATTCTAATCTCCACTTAACACAAATGAGAAGTGTGAGATATTCACGGCCTTGACTCTATGAATAGTGATGCGAGCGTGTCCCGACAGGCCAAACCGACGTAGATCAGATCATCGTGTCATAGATTGAGTTCTGTCTGATGAAATCATTCAGTGTCACCTCCACCTGCCCTCAGACAAACCCCACACAACCAGAGGAGAAATTTCTCCTGCTGTTCATCGCCCGGCTTCTGTCACTGTGTTCCCAGAATCGTTCCTCTCATCCGCACTCATCAGAAGTTCTCACAGGTGTCGCGTCTTTCGGCGCTTCTCCACGAGTCTCTCGCTTCCTCTACATGCCGAAACAGGAGCCGTCGCGGTCGGCCGGCGGGGAAGCGGCGCGCGGTCGCAGGTCTGAATTGACTGTTTGAGAGTCATTCCGGTCGGTGCGGCGCACGGAAATAAATGTGTGCGCGCAGGTCTGAACCTAATCACTTCAGCTGAACACTTCAGGCGTGCAAGAGCCCGTGGACCAATAATGACAAATCTCTTACTCCCTAATGGAAGAAGCATTCGCTCTTTTCGGAAAGTGCCCTGCACCTTTGAGTGCAGCGAAACATATGGGGCGAAAACAAGCGCACTTTGTCTCTCATCCGCATGTTATTTTCCAGTCGCAGGTATTTGAAGCAAATTTTCATCAGCGCTACTTTGTTCCATAATGTGGCACAAATAAGACGTGAGGAAAAATGCAGAAACACAACCTGCAAAGACTCATTTTAAAATAAAAATAGAAGGTGAATATGTGGTTAAATCTAGAAGACACTTTTTTCCTATACATTCATCTAAAGCTGTTATGCATCAGTAACCCATAAACGACAGCCAGTATGTGTTGTAATTCAGTGATCAGTTGCCAAATCGTGGAGGAGAGACGTCCTTATGAAGTTTCTTTCCAGTTCACAAACGCCAAGACTGTGTTTGTAATTTAGCCAATGTGTTGGAACAATTAACACTGTTTGAATTGTAAGGCGGAGACAGACAGATTAATGATTTGATTATGAATGCAAAAAAATCAAAGGAATGAGGCTTAGAAGAAGACGCTAAACACGTTTGTATCACGCAAGATTTTAACGTGTAATGAAGCGGAAAACCTTTAAACCCTCTCCTGAGATTCATTAAACAGCCGCAAATCTGCATTCTTAATTATTTAATTCATTGCATGTCTGTAGAAATTGCTCATTTGTGGGGCAGTTATTTATTGGATTAGATTTGTGGACATGATAAGAAAATGGAGACATGAAAAGATATCAGTGTGTAGAGGTACTTTCAGGAGGACGTGAGTTTTTCGGTTCGAGAGCTCTGAAAGTTTGATGTCGGTCTTTGTGAGAGCATCGGTGTCGGACCCCATTTTGTGTAGCAAACAAGTCTCCATCAAAGAAACGATCAATGAAACCAGAACCAAAATGGCCGTCCGTGGAGCTTCTAAAGAATAACGTTAAGCTTTGTTGTTTAATTGTGATCACCAAATCAGAGTCTGTCATCTCTCATTTTAAAGCCCTTTGTTGGGTGTTGGGGTCACAGGCAATTAAACAGCACAATAATATTAAAACCCATGAAAAGCATCGAGAGCTGGAGAAAGTTTACCCGCCTCAGCTCAGGACTTTTTTCAGCAAGCAATAGCTGTCATTTCACTGTGTAGGTTAACTATAGACCTAATATAGTGTGGCTATGAGGACAGATAAACTGATATTTTTATACATTTTTATTTTGGTTTTGCTAAAATAACTTGTGAGATGTCTGATATCCCATCATGTAAGCAAAGTCAACATACTGCAAAAAAAAAAAAAAAACTTAGTATTTTTTTCAGTTCAAATATAAAAAGAACTCTTAAATCAAGATGCATTTTCTTGATGAGCAAAACAAACAAAAAAACCCTATGAAAATAAGTCTAGTTTTTAGACAAAAAATATAAACTTTAAGTGAACTTATGTTTAAAAACAATCTGCTAATGGCGTAAGAAAAACATCTTAAACACTTACACTGCAAAAAAATGATTTTCAAGAAAATATTTTCTTAGTATTTTTGTCTTGTTTTCAAGAGATGCTTTTTTGTTGAGATGCTTTTTCTTGATGAGCAAAACGACCCAAGAAGATAAGTCTAGTTGTTAGACCAAAAATATCAAATTTAAGAGATTTTGTGCATAAAACAAGCAAAAAAAAATATATTAATCTGCCAATGGGGTAAGCTAAATTTAGTAAAAATGTTCAATATTTTTTGCTTACCCAATTGGCAGATTTTCTTGCTTGTTTTATGCACAAAATCACTTAAATTTGATATGTTTCTTAGGTTGTTTTGCTCATAAGGAAAAGGCATCTTAATTTAAGAATTTTTAGATATTTTTACTGAAAACAAGACAAAAATACTAAGAATTTTTTTCTTGAAAATAATTTTTTTATATATTACTCCATTGGCAGATTTTTTTCTTTTTGCTTAGCAGAAATTAATTCAAGTTGTATATTTTTTGTCTATAAACCAGACTTTCTGAGGTAAATCTGCTCATCAAGAACATGCATCTTGATTGAAGACTTTTTAGATATTTGTATTGAAAACAAGACAAAAATACTAAGTAAGAAAGTCATTTTTTTGCAGTGCATTGTTTATGAGCTTTTTACTTTTATTTATTTATTCATTTATTTTTATTGGCTATATGATTATATGGGTGTAACATGTTCACTGATAGACCAAATTTTGCTATTTGCTATATTTGCTATTTTGCTATTTGATGGCTATGGTACATCTTTTAAAATTGCTTGCTGGGCTTAAATTTCTGATATTCAACACAACTTAAACTCAAACATCACTTGTCCCATAAATAAAAATTTTCTTTGATTTTTTTCTTCATTCCTTTTAGATTTAAATTTACAAGGTAATAAAAGCTGTCTTATGTTAACACATTTTTAGACAACTTTTTTGAGCGTTGCATCACGTATTCATGTCAGAATCACGTCAAGTGCATCGTCTCTGTTTCTCTTTGTGTGTGTTTGTGGAGATACTTGTTGATCTCATCACATCAGATGAAGCTTCAGAGAAAACAGAAGATCGGGCAAACCCACCAGCTCTAGAGAGCACTTACACCTCGCGCAGAAGAGAGCGAGTCCTGACGACGCGTCTGCGCAGTCGCAGCTTCGCCGAGGAGCCGCAATCAGACGGCGGATGAAAAGGCTGATTTTCTGCGAATTAGCATGATAAGCGAGCACACAAAATCAATCCCCGTCCTTGTGAGGCCTTGGCTGATTGCTTTGAACTGTCAAAAAATGGCTGAATGAAATGGAAAGTGCTGGAGGTTACGGGACTGATTTGCTGAAGAGGAGATGGCTAGAGCTATTGACACAGCTCTTGAGACAATAATTGGGTTATCAGAGAGGAGCAGTTCAAGGACCACAGGGGCCACGACTTATTTGCATTAGATTTTCACCCGGTCGCACGGCCAAACGCCGCCATTCCTACATGCCGGGATTAATCGGCACTATTAATGCAAAGTTTTAAACGCTGGATTTAAAAAAAAAACAGAGCGAGCACACAAAATTTTTACCTTTCTTTAGGTTATTTGTTTCTGTTTAGTATTCTGTCAACGCCTCATTCATTTATTCATTTTCACAATTAAAGGAACAAGAATTTGTGATAAATCGGATGAAAACTTTTTGTATATTTTTTAAGTTTTATTAAGTAAGATATATTTCAGTAATTCTAGTCAATAATGATCACGCCCATGTCATCAAGATGTTTATGTCTTTTTTTGTTCAGACGCGAAGAAATTAATTTTTTTGAGGAAAACAGTTCAGGATTTTCTCCATATTGACGAATTTTGGACCTCAACAGTTTACAGTTTCAATGCAGCTTTAAAGGCCTTGTGTTATCTAGCAAAACCATCCTCATTTTCACCAAAAAAGTACTTTTAACTTACGTTTTCACATGGAAAGGTTACGCGTTACATATGTGAAACGCACACTTGTGGACCATTTTAAACAATAAACTGACACAAAGACATTAATTAGTATCATTGCACATACAACAACGTCAGAATGCTGCTCTTTCTCCACACTTGTAAACACTGGGGCGGTAGTTTTGCGTAATAATGTAATACGTAAGGTCACGCTGGCGCATTACAGGACTACTACAAGACGAGAAGTTGTGGCTAAAAAGTTCATCATATTTTTTTGGTGAAAATGATAATGGTTTCTTTAGATGAGACCCTTATGTCTCGGTTGGGATCGTTTAGAGTCCTTTGAAGCTGCATTGAAACTGTAAACTGTTGAGGTCCACTATATGAAAAATCCTGGAATGGTTTATTTTTTTCTTGACTGAACAAATAAAGAAAGACTTGAACATCTTGGATGACATGGGGGTGAGGAAATATCAGTATTTTTATGAAATTGGAGTAATCCTTCAACCCTTTAGATCTTGAAGTAAAAATAGGTTGTTTTCACACTTTTTTAGTCAAATTCTAATGCTGCACTTAAATTAAATTAAGTTAAGTTAAGTTAAGATGCTGTTTCTTGATGAGCAAAACAACCCAAGAAAATAAGTCAGACACAAAATAAATGTAAGTGATTTATATTTTTGTTATAAAAACTAGACTTATTTTATTGGGACGTTTAGCTCATCAAGAAACAGCATCTTAATTTAAGATTTTGTTGATATTTTTTACTGAAAACAAGACAAAAATACTGAGAATGTTTTTCTTGAAAATAATTTTTTGCAGTGTGCGTCCACACCAAATGCTATTTTTTTTGCTCAAATTCAATAATTTCAACTTTTGAGGCGAATAGCGCATGTTGCGAGAGTAAATTTTAGGGGACTGTACCTTTAAATGTTTTGTCAAATAGTTTTTAAAACATTCATTACAGGTGTAACTTTTTTTTCCTTTTTTTCCTTCGTTCTGCAGTTTTCTCTTGTTTGTTCTTCACCTTTATGCAAGAATTAAGAGATTTATCAGATGAAAAAAAACTCGATGCCAATTTACACAGATATTCCAAACACACACGCAGTCCTTACTTCAGCAGACAGAAGTGCTAACAATAGATGAATTAAAGGTTACGGACAGTATATGATGAATGTCACAGCAAAACAAATTAGAGGCTCAGTGGTTCTAATGAAGGCTTTGCAGTGCTGAGCGGACGCTCAATAATTAGTGGTGTTACATTCAGCTGCTTTTTGCTTACGACTCACTCGCTCATTTTTCACTCGTTTAATTGCACAGGTTCAGTTTCCTGTAATGATACACACATCTACAGTTTCTCTGGGTTTTTTTCCGATTGACAGAAGGTGAAGGATCTTCATCCAAATCTCTTCTCGTGCCTAGACGAAAAGTTTCACGTTCATTATCATTTGAGAGACACACGACTGTAAGTCTCTCTCTTTCTCTCTCTTTCTTTCTACGTTCATTTTTTTTTCTCTTGCTTCGGTTTTATGTTTGCTTGAATTTATGCATTTGGGATTTTTCTTTTGATGCACGAACACCCTCCCGACCGTGCGTGTGCTACCAGGACCTGACAGAAAGAGAAATAATCACACAAATAAGACATCAAAGATAGATTGAGAATTAAAATATGCACTTCAAAATTATTCCGATTGCTCAGGGATAGAGGGGAGGAAAATATTCCCTAGAAGTGTCCGACTGGAAGACATCAAATATTTCACCGAGAGCTGCAAACAAACACGAGCTCGAATCACTCGGAGAGAAACGAGGAAGGTGTGATTTCTTCATACGGCTCGCACTATGTGCTCTTCTATATCTCTGTTGTTGCCTTTAAACATCAATGGGATTAAATGGAGAGCAAATGGAGTAATGGAGCTCAGTTATTTCACATGCGTATCCTGAGATTCAAATGTATTACAGAAGGATGAGCAATGTAACATCAAATCTGATAACAGCAACAATTACTTTTTCACTTTTGCTAAATGAATATTAAATATTACAAATATTTGAGTATTTCAAAAAGTTGTGCTATTGATAAAAAGTTATATATGACCAATTTTAGATATAAATATTTCTGACCGATTCAGCAAACCCCATAGAAGAGATCTCAACAATAGCTGGGTTTCCATCCAAACGTGAAGCCAATCTTCTCAAAATTTGCAAAAAAACACATTTGACGAATTATGTGCATTTCCATCAAGTTGTTTGAGTGAATGATGGTGGTATAGGGTATTCACAACTTACTTCCACTTTCCTGTTAAACATAGTAGATCGCTTCTGCTTCTGTATGTTCTATACGCTGACATTGTGCTGTTTTTTTAATACATGAAGCCGTCAGGAGCTACCAAAGACAAGAATAACTGATGTCCAGTGGATATGTATGTTAACATTTGACAAAGGCATTTTCTTCTCACATACATCCAGATATTAGAATAAAAAAGAACATAACACAAATAATAATACTACGAATAACAATAACATAATAACAATATATTTGGCAAATGCGTTTCCATCTCCCATTATTGGCATTCACTCTTTGTCGTATAAGTCAAAAATTACCTCAATCAAGTGTAAAAACTTTTAGCAAATTAAGAGATTTTTATTTGAAATTTGGCGTTTCCATCACTCGTTTCTTATGCGATACTTCAAAATGCGCATGAAATCAGTGTGATGGAAACCCAGCTAATGTTTCAGGGGCTGATCACACCAAACGCGTCTATTGCAGTTGCAGGCGCCTTTTTTGAATGATGTTCTATGGGCAATGAACGTTATGCAGGCTCTTTATACGTGCTGAACGCCTTGCGTATTTTGCCGCCTGCCGCAGCATGCCTTTTTGAAGGAGCGCTGAGAGCAGAAAAGCACCTGACGTCTTACGCTTACGCTTCAATATTTGTTTGACAGAACGGCTGCATCGGTGGTTACCTAGCAATATAAAAAGCCGCACCACACTGCTCTTTTTTAAAGTGACAAAAAAAACCCGCATTTGGTGTGACTGGCCCCTAACACTGTTTTCAGATTCCCAAAATCTATAGTCATAATTTAGTGATATAAAAAACCTTAAAGTTTTAGGATATCAGATGGGCTGGAGTATGGTGCGTGTTTGGTGACTGTCAGGCCAGAATCTCCTCCTGACGTGAACGGCCGTTACAAACATACATGACTCTAGGGTGTTTTCACATCTAGTTCCTTTGAGCCCTCCAAACGCTCTTGGAGCAGAGTTCAGTATGTATATGTGAACAAACCAAGACCCCCTAAATTGACCCAAAAGCGAACCGTACTCATGGCACCTCCGGATGTGGTCTGAGTACGGTTCACTTTTGGGCTCTTTTGTGGTTCGATTGCTTTTTGACATGTGAAAGCAATGAGGTCCTGGTCCACTTTGCGTGTGGTTTTAGTTGGGGTTTGAGTTCCTATGAAGTTGTGATGTGAACAAGAAAGGGTCTGAGATGACTTCAGTTCTGAAGATGACCAAAATAAGAACTGGATCCTCTTTGAGTCCACTATATTGTGAACACCAAAAGGACTGAGGTCACATTCAGCTAGTTCCTTTTCTGGTTCACTTTAAGTCAGCTAAGTTTGGTTCTTTTAAAATGAACTATATATGAAAACACATGGATTCCTGCATCATGCAAACACAAATAAACTTATAACAGACAGCACCGGCTGAATGCAACCATGCACATCAGCTAATAAACTCTCATCTATGCATGGAAATCATTCATGGAGAGTTTGGAGTATTTCTTAGTTTTAAACTTATTATAAAGACAAATGCAGTGATGAAAAAGCCAAACTCTGTATAATGGTCTTGTTAAGAAGCAGAGAAAGGCAACATTGAAAGCGTGGCTCATCTCGGCTAATTAACACTTTGAAAGATAAAAGCAGTTTATTCAATCAATCAGAATTCTGTCTGTTTGTGAGTCCCGGCTGATAAGACCATTTGCATATTAACTTGGTGATGGTAACCTACATACTGTAGACCAACCCGCAGAAATCACGGCCGGTCGCAGATGCGATGTAAATATTTTTCCGACTACTGTACCGTCTTTGAAAGTTTAATCGCAGAGACTCTCTGGTGGATTTTCAATTCATTAAATAATAAAAAGGTAAATAAACAAGTAAACAGATAAATGGATAAACAAATACAAATCTAATTTCATAAACTGAAGATGCTTTCCATAATTTGAAAGAAATATAACAGATTATTAGATATTCATGTCAGTAAATCAAATATTACGGGCAAATATACTCACAAAAAACAACAAGAACGACACGAGTGAGTTGTAATGTGGGTAATGAAAAGTCTCTCTGTGTTTCTGCATAAACACCACAGTGAAATGTCGCTGCAATAAACGATATATTAATGCTACATTTGTCTTGATTTTAAACTCATAATGCACATAAAGAGAAAATAAAAACAAACATCTCTTCATCTGATTTCCAAACGTCACCCACAGGCCAAAGTCTCTCGTGATCGTATGAAATCATACACGCTTAAAAACCATAAAAACAAAGCGCTTTAATATTCATTGGGGTCATTTGTTAGTTTGGCTAAAGTTTTTATTTCACAGATTCGTCTCTTTTGCCCTACAGATATAAAACCGTGACACACTGGAGTTATAAGACTTTGATGTGTGTGGCAGTGATGGGACATGGAGAGAGTTTTGTATTGAAGCTCTCATCTATTATAATCTCACTGTTTGCTCGCTGGCTGTGGGCTGAAGCTCTGATGTATGAATTTAAGAAGAGATTAAATTACATACTTCACTCATATATAAAGAATAGCTGTGATGAGCTAAATGTATATTCATTATTGTGTCTTATATACATTACAGCGTGTTGACAAGAGTTATGAAGCTCTTGCTCCATTATGATATTAGTCCTTCAATAACTCGGACAGATTACTGCAAATATAAGCACTGATGTTTAACCTATAGACCCGTTATACTGAGATGCCATTGTGCATTTTAATTCACAGTAAAGATTGCTGTCTCTTAAAAACTATAGATTGATGTTTTTCTGATCATCAGAGGTTTAGGAAAATATAAACAGATGATTCAATATATAAATACATTTTTACTTTTTGACTAAAAGTGTCACATCCATAATTCATCAGTTCAAGTGAAACGTAGGACAGATTTATAATCGGTTTAATTTGAGGACAGTCAGGTATCAGTATTTAAACATCTGATGGAGTAAAGACTGAACGAGCCCCAAAGGTTTTTATTTCCAGTGATGATAATTTTATTGAACTGAAATGGAGAGTTTCTTCATAAAGTTTCTCCGGGAGGACAGAGAAATCCTCACAGCACAATAAAGATCAATGCTTCACCGTAATTCTCTGGGATAATTAAAAACGTCTCCGAGCTTTACTGGTGAAAGTTCATTTGTAACCGAGCCAGTTAAACACTACGGCCCCGGGACACGAAACAGAAAGAGTTGAGAATATAACTGCGAGTGCTTCATTAAACTTCAGGTTTATCTGTTTTAACTCTATAAACATGAGCGGATTTATTCAGGAGGCGCGCATAATGGTGTCAGAAAGGTCAGCTGCTGCAAATCAAACTTTTTGGGGTGGTGTATAAAAACCATCAGTCTTCAAGATCGCTTCAGGCCTTGGGAAAAATCTGAACGTTTACCACAGTAACCACAATCATTTAAGGAGACAGTTCACCAAAAAATAAAACCTCATTTACTCAAACAAAATGTTGTTGCAAACCTGTATGAGTTTCTTTATGCTGTTGAACACAAATGAAGATAGGCTATTTGATGGTAACCACCAGTGATGCGCGGGTCAATGTGGAAACAACCCGCACCCGACTGACGTTTTCAACGAACACGCCCGCAACTAGGACCGCAAAAAAAAAATTGTACCCAACCCACTTTCTGGCCCGCATTTTTTTTTTTTATTGGCATCTTTATTATGACCCGACCGACTGCGACCTTAATATCATAAAAAAATATTTTTAGAGATGTTATCGCATGTAACCGCAGGTGACCACAAACACCTGCTCATTTTGGTTCAATCTGCGCATCACTGGTAATCACACACATCTGTATTTTTCCTACTATGGAACTCAATGGGTGCAAGGAAGGGCAAATGATGACAGAAATGGGTAACACTTTATTACACATGTTACATGTAATTATTATAGTAATAACAGTTAATTATGCATAATTAGATGCAACTAACCCTAAACCAAACCCTAATCCTAACCCCAACCCTATAGTAAGTACATGTTATTAATGATTATTACTTAGTACTTAAATGTATAATTACACTGTAACAGTGATACCGTAAAATAAAGTGTGATATTCTCCATAAATATTATCACACTGATAAACCTACTGTATGTGCCTTGCAACAATTTCTTAATGACCTTTAGCAAGTTATGGTTTTTGTACACTTAACAAACCATACATAGCACATGTGCCCTCCAATCCCCAAAAGAGATAACTATAGACTGTACTCTTATAAAATATCTGTCTTAAACAAGCAACATTTTACCCAACAACTGGAAAAGGGTCGGCTCTTCAAAGAAACAAATCATATTTATTTTATTTTAATTTCCAGGTATGGATTTATAAGGAAGAAACAATTTAGAAAAAATGATTAAAAAACTTAAAGGGATAGTTTGGGCAAAGTTGAAAATACCCTCAAACCAAATAGTTACTGTACGTATGTCCATCCTTATTCATATAGCTCTTCCAATCTTTATAACTGATGAAGTTGAGGTCCACTTCTTCAAGTCCAAAAAATTTGCATCCATCCTTCACAAAAGTAATCCACACAGCTCCGGGAGGTTAAATAAAGGCCTTCTGAGGGTAATTGATGTGATTTTGTAAAAGAAATATCCATATTTAAAACTTTATAAATGAAAATAACTAGCTTCCAGTAACAACGCCATCGACCGCTCTGATTTTAGGAGAGAGTATCAGCATAGTGTGCACACTTTCTGTAGTGACATATGACAAATGCGGAGGGGTTGTTTAGATTCCTGCTCTGTGCCCCCACCCTCAGCATTCATCATATGCTCAACTATCACTTTAAACAGAGACCTCACATTGGTATTTAATTCAGTAAATATTGACAGTTAAGAATTTTTAAAAGAACTTCTATAAAAACTTTTTTTTGACATTTGCATAAAATTGCTCATACAGCAGATTTATAATGAATATTTCTTTCTATTCACCTAACATCATGGATGTTTTTGTGCTTATGCATTTTGGAATAGTACTCTTTATATAGGGCCTATGCAATGCTTACTGTTACAGTAAATGAGGCGCTAGGATGTACTGTATACGTTTGCAGGATTCACACAATATATCAGACATAGATCAGATGGTTTTGGAAGAGAGTTACGACTTTCACATGACAGAAGTTAAAATCAGAGTGAGTCCATGTATGTCATGAATCCTGTTTGAAACAAACTTGTTTAGCCGTCTGTCAAAGCGCCGAGCTCAGCCCCTCTCGGTCATCTTTCTTTGTTATAGAAACTCTGACTGTTTCATTATATCAAGACCAAATTGCCCCTCATTAAACACGTTTACCCGAGATCTGCCCGGCACTCATACCTTCAGACCGTCCAATCAAATGCCTAATAGGTGGATGACATCACCTCTGTAGAGAGATGGTGTTTTGAAAGGCGTGAGCACACACCCTAATGACCCTCACTTTCATTAACTTTAATTGCAAAAAGTCAGGCCCTAAATATCAGCTCAACTTTTCACGCTTGAAAAAACATTTCTGTGTTCTGATTTCTCTCTTTCTCTTCATGTGTGTGTGTGTGTTTGCTGAATAAAGGCCAATTAAAGCACACATAGATTAAATTCACACTCACATAAAGGTATAAAACTCAACACACTCACCAGCATTGCATCATAAAATACAAACTTCTATTAAAAACGCATCCATTCGGGCGTATTGCCTGTGATTTCTTTGATATGAATTCAGGAAACAACACAGTCTATACTTTACTCTGTCAGATGGGATTACTTTAGATTTTACTGTAGGTGTACAACAGGGCGATCACAACACTAAAATATGTGACCCTGGACCACAAAACCAGTCATAAGGGGCAGTTTTTTAAGTCTGAGATTTGGGGCTTCAACAACTGATCGATAACATTGGTAAAAATCAATAATGACATTCAGAAATTTGATCATGGATTATTGGCCTGTGATGTCACATGCGGACGCACCATCATCAGACAGCACAGACACGTTGTGCACTCAAAGTCAGCTGCTGTTTCTTCATACAATGTGAGCTGCACGTTTATCAGGAGCTTATTTTTACCGAACAACCAGCTTGGTTAAAAGCAAAGTGTTGCTAGGTCCTCAGCCTTTTAGCAAAGTTCTGAATTGGGCTTCTTTTAACTCTTTCCCCACCATTGACTAGTTAACTCGTCAATTAAAAGAAAACACTTCCCTGCCTATGACGAGCTTTTCCGGCAATCCATGTTTCCGTTATTATCCACAAGATGAAACTCTTACCCAACTTATAAAACCGCTTAAGTTACACAGTTCAAACTCTGTGTATGTTTTGATCATCGCTCTGAATCTGATCTTTATCAAAAGTCCTTGCAATTATTTCAGATTTTTTTAGAATTTAAAAACAATCTGTATTTCGATTGAAGGATTGACTCATGAATATTAATTAGGGTCTTTGAATGGAAGGTCCTAAAGTGTTACTTAGTAACATCACGTAATATTCATGAGCTCGCCCATCACCATTACATGACATCACAAATCAACATCTCCACCCGCTTTTAAACCCAACATTAGGATCTGTGTAATATTCCAGAAGATAACTGCAGTAAAGCTCATTGTGTGTCCAGAGGTGAATGTCTTCTTCTGTGAGGATTCAGAACAGAAAGTGAGCTGATAAATCTGATTTATGTGATTTATTCCTGACTGATATTGGTAGGAGGTGAAATTATGAAGATTTAAGTCTTTCAGAAAGACAAATAAATAAGAGTGAGATGTGAAGAAACACAAAATCTTTTCAGTCTAGAATCCAGCAGTTCCATGGAATTGTTATGATTTTTTTTAGCAAAAGTTTTTCACTGTACTGATATCTCAGATGCCAATATTTGATGGCTTAAATATTAATGCAATATCTTAGTTTTAATTCTTTTTTTTTTAAATGATTCTACATAGTTATGTACGTGCAGCTTTCAGAAATGTCATGTCCATAATGTTGTTTCTTTCTTATAAATGTGCAAACACACTTTTTATTTAAAAAAAATAAATATTATTTGTTATTCATTTAAAAAGTCATCCCTTCTTCAATTGTTGGGTATTATTTTTTTCTGGTTTGTGCATTTCTATTCACAATATTCCTAGAAATAGTTGGTGTCCCATAAACGTTTGTCTCTATCTATAACACATGTATACATCCCTCATCTAAAACATGAAACATGAGTATAATCTGATAATTTTTCATCAGGGGTTTGTGAAAATATAAACAGATGGTCCAATATATTCACAAATGCATTCTTTGAGAAATTAGGTTTTATTTTTTGACTGAAAATGTCACATCTATGCTGGACTTGCTCAATATTAAGTCACTATTTAATGCTAATACAAAAAATACAGAGAGATGCAAATCAGCCCACAGGAAATACTGTATAAAAAAATGCTGATCTTATTGTGAGTGATTCGCCGGTAAGAGACGGACTCTCATCTATACCTGAGATATCCTGAAGAATGAGTTGATTTCTCCTGTAGCCTTGAATAAACACAGACAGATGTTTCATAGCCACTGGTCACATTTCAATTCACAACAGCGTATAAAGAACAACAGCACAACCTAAAACCATTTAAACCACCGGTAATGAAGTTATTCATGCAGAAGCACACAGAGAGAGAGAGCGAAGGCAGGTCACATGTTGTGTCTTTCAGTCATATTTAGGTCAGGGTTTTTTGACTGGACACGAGTGTGTGTTTAAACCCAGCAGCATCAGTCCACTTACACCTGCAGGGTCCGGATGTGATGCGGTGCGGTGATGACGGAGGCTGAACGGTGTTTCACACGCTGTCTGTTTCCTAACACAATGAGATCAGATCACAGATCTATACAGAATAAATCATTTACACCTCTCTGAATGGTGATAATGACAGAATTACCGCGGTACCACGTGCACACACGAGCAAATAGAAACATGTCATGATCAAATATAGTCCTCAAATCATCTCACTTTATGTCTGAAGTGTCAAAATCTCTCATAAATGTGAGGACGATCAAACGGTCTGAAAATAACAGGCGGATATGACCGGCGGATTATTAAACGGCCATTATGAGCTGTGAAACACTAAAGGAATGATTTGACGTTAATGTCTGTCAACATACATTATCATGTAAAGTAATATTAATAAAGGACTGCATTTATTCATTTGACTCAAACTTTAACCCAAAGCAACATAGATTTATGTTTGATTGGTATTTATTTCATATTATTAAAATATGTTTTTTCTCACATGGAGCTGAAGTGTGTTGTGCTGGCAGGTGTTTGTGACCTTGTGGGGACATTTTGATGTCCCCATGAGGAAACAAGGTAATAAATCAAACAGAATGATGTTTCTTGAAAATCTAAGGTATCAGACAGTTTCCTATGATGGTTGGGGTTAGGGAATGGGGTAGGTAAGGGGAATAGAATATACAGTTTTTACAGTATAAAATGCATTACGTCTATGGAATGTCCCCAAAAAACATGTAAACCAGAACGTGCGTGTGTGTGTGTGTGTGTGTGTGTGTGTGTGTTGTGCTGGCAGGTGTGTGTGTGTGTGTGTGTTTTGCTGTCAGGTGTGCGTCTGTCAGTGCTGTCAGTGTCCTTGTCTAATGGATTATGTGTAGTGATTTTGAGTTTGACCCCAGTGTGTGTGTGGATTTGTGGGAAAGGTGCACACTGTGGAAATGAGTCTTATAGCTGTGAAATTACACATTTAGTGTGACTGTCCCAGGATCTGGACACTACAGGAACATGATTTTCTGGACTTGGCCCACAAGCTTGAGTAAAGAAAATATTAAAATTACTCTCTCTCTTATTCTCTCTCTCTCTCTCTCTCTCTGTGTGTGTGTGTGTGTGTCAGAGGTGAATGTTCAGATTAAAGTCAATATTTTTTTGGTAAGAGTAATCTTTCTGGTGCATGTTTCTGTGTGGTTACTATGGGTTTGTATGCAAGCTTGTGTTTGTAGTTCTTGTAGGTTCCTCTGTATGAGAACTTCTGAAATGTTGCTCAGATGTTTCCGACAGAACCTCTGCATTTCATTAAAAAGTTGAAGTTGTCAGAAAAGTTCATCTCCTGTTCTCCTGCTCTTGTGTTTGAAGTCCTCCAGCGTCTCATAGAGTATTCTGATCGGCAGGTTTGTTTGGGATTACGCTGCTGTCTTTGATGTGAGTTAATTAGACAGAGCCTCTCTCACATTAGCACCTATAGCTCATTAACTCGGGTTAGTTACGTGAGCTAATCTCCGGCCGCAGGTCAGGGGAGGGCCTCGAGTTTTTATCATCCGAGACAGGTGAGATCTCAGATGAAAGAAGAGGAGAAGATCAATAACCGCTCGTGGGACGAAGGGTTCGAACCTGCCGATGCTTTTCAGCGCCAAACAACAGATGCGTGAATTTATCGCTCGCGTTTCTCCGAAACTCCTTCTTAAGTTTTCCCTCAGTAACAGTTTAAATGTTTATAAGATGATAATCACACTCCGTGTTTTTCATTTACAGTGACTTTTGAAATGTATGTCGAGTTGATTGCCAAAACGAAGTGGACGCCGTCCAGGGACCGGCTAATGTTTAGCGCACCAATCAATCATAATTTATTTGTCATAATAACACAGCGGTGTCTAATATGATTGTGCTCCTCTATTCCCAAAGCTCTTGAAAAATCAATCCAGCTAATCCTACAAAAGTGAAAAGTCAGTGGTATGCATATAAAACTCACAAACAGAGCTGGACTTGGACGTCTGTGTGAGCGAGCTGATGTCCGTGCACTGGACAACACATTTATAAAGGTGACGAAACGTAGATTTGTGTTTCCCCAAACATCACGTCATTGTGTGAATGAGATGCTGAGATGGTTTTGATGACTTCTGACAGTAACAGCTCAGCAAAGAAGGTGATTTCAGGATCATTCATGTCTGTAGGACTTTGTTCACATTACTACAGCACTTTTTACTCTTGAAAAAACTGTTCAGAGTCATTATGAGTGAAATAACAGAGAGAGAAAGAAAAGTGAGTTTCATACACACAGAGAGAGAGAGAGAATTATGAAGGAGGGAACAAAGTCACTTCGGGTTTTGCTCACCACACGTTTGCCGGTGATTATATGACCCCGTTTAGTGAGTCATTTTCCCTGGATTAGAAAAACAATCAATCCAATCACAGCAAGAGAGAACTGGAGAGCCGGTTTGGGCAGAAATCTCTTAAGAAGTTATGGTGTGTTGAGAGAGAGAGAGAGGAGGGGGGGGTACTGGTTATATTTCCACTCACAGTAATTCATTTATGTCTTCAGAGCAGAAAGAACAGAGACTTTGTGGTGTTTCAAAAGCTTATCCTCTGTCTGTAGAAACGCTACAAAGACACCCAGAGTCCTTCAAAAAATTGATAAAGTTTAGCAAATGAAGTCGCTGACCTGCGCTTGAGATTAATGTGAAACAAGGTGGCCGAACTTCTGAGGAAGCAGACGATGATTCGGTGACAGCAGGAGAGCGCACGCCGCTTCATGTGCTTGACATTGAAAGAAGACTACTGAAAACATTCAGTCATTTGTCATTTGTATGCAAATTTCACTGTTATACAAATTAACCTTTGAACCCAGTGTCAGTCCTCATCTGGTGACATCACGCGAGGTCACAGGCGACCCCAGACATTATTGTGGGTGATTGAAGTTAAACGCTGCTCTTTGTTTGGCCGTAAGAATAAAATCCAGTGAAGTGATACAAAAATAAAAAAAACGGTGTTTGGTAAACAGCTCATCTTCTCTCTCTTTCTTCAGTTTCATAGAAATTGAGAGAAATCCTGAAGTTCAGTTACATCTAAACTCATCCGGTTAGTGTTTGACTGAAACCTCCACAAACCCTCAGAGGTAAATAATGATGCTGTGTTTACTAGGGTCAGGTTCATGACAATACGGCCATTCAGGTTCATCCCCCCAAAAAAACATATTAAAGCTTAAACTACAGTTAAAATTCAGAGCCTTTGCTCCCCATGAAAATGGACCAAAAATAGCTGCATTTCCATTACAGATTTGCGCAAAACTTTTGCGTTATTTTCAAAATGTCGAATTGACAAAAGACTATTGCGAAATCACGGTGTTTCCATTAACTGATGATGTACGACTGATGTTTCAAACTTCACTTCGACTGATGTTGGTAGGTTTACTAATATAACATCCACCGCACTAGGCATTATTTTAAACGTAAGAGAATTATCCAAACATGAATGCTAAGGAAAGTCCATTATACTTAGGAGCGGCAACTAGGGATCGTGATTAATCTATAGCAGAATAAAGGTTTTTGTTTACATAATATATGTGTGAACTATGTATAATAACTTTGCATATATGCACACACATGCATGTATATATTTAAGAAATGTTTACATGTGTATATACATTTGTATATTTATACACAATTATGTTAAATATAAATACTTAGGTGTTTCTGGGAGCTTTTAGTTCATAATGCATCATCTTCAAATAATAATTATGTGAATGTTTCCATTGCATCACCTTTTCTGAATTACATGAAAACCACCTCATGCGAGCGTATACATTTTTTTTTGCGATATATGGGAAATTGACAAGTTTCCATTGGCTGTATTTTTAATTCGCAATGTGAATTTGCATAATTTAAAGGGTAATGAAAACACAGCTACTGAATGATGACATCATCGACAGACGTCAGTGCTATTTATATTTTTGTCCAATCAGATTCTATTTTTGATAAAAATGTCTGGCTTCTAGAATGGCCCTGTCCCAAATGGCACACTCTGGACTTGTGGACCTCCTCAGAGTCCACACTTTGATGACATCATGCAGACCCTAGGGACCCTTGACGCGAGTCCAAGAGGGTGCACCGAAGTTGTATTTTGGGACAGACTCGAGCGTCACTAGCGAAGATAGGAAGAGAAGTTTCCCATAAGTCTGAACTCCTCCCTTCCGTTGTCTGATTGGTCTAATTTCTCTTTCGCAAAGACTTCTGGGTTGGTAGAGTGCGCGACGCCTGCTGCAGTGTAGGCTTCGCTGAAGACGGCATCAAGGGTTCAAAGGGGGCGCTGATGAGCACACTTTGGAGCGTAAAAATGACAGATGGGACACTCTACGGAATCGTAGACCAAGTCCACATGAAGTGCGCCATTTAGGACAGGGCCAATAATAATGAATTATGTCCCCAGCTTCCAGTTTTAATAAATAATCATCAAGCCCCGCCCCAGAATATCTCTAGATTTTATTTTTATTTTAGTTTATACTATAATACAATCATATAAAACAAAATCTCTTTCTATTCATGGATTATTAAAGAAACACAGTATTGAACCCAACACATCTGATATGACAGCAATGTGATTTTATTATACACCATTTTATTATAAGATGATCTGTGGGTATACAGCTGTGTGTGTGCGTGTGTGCGTGTGAGACCCATCAGCTCGATGGCAAACTGTCTGTGTGAAATAGGTTTAGACAAACAAACAAAAAACCAAGTCCTGCAGGGGCCAGCGGCGTCACGGCTTCACGTTTCCTTCAAAGGTTTCCCTCAGGATGCTCTGTGTTTGAATCTAATCCAGACCGCTTTGAAGAGAACCCTCCAAATATCTTTGGGCTCCTCTTGTGGATGTGTTGTGTGTTTTTGTGTCTGTGAAGTGACGTGTTGCATGTGCACCTGCCAGATCCACTCGCTTTCGTTTATCCGAAACGTGGAGGGTTTTTGCTCTTTTCGCATTTTAATCTCTCAATTATGACTGTAGGTGATCACATTTGAATAGTCATCCGTAACCTCTGGCACTTGAATAAATTAGCATTAAGAAAGAAGGTGTTTCGCGCACGTCTCGTCGGATTCGGCGCGGTGGCGGTAAAGAAGAGCCTCTCACTTCACAAGAGCTTCTTCACAAAGACGGCCGGCGAGAAACAAGCCACATATTTACTCCTTACATCAACTTTCTCTGGCCTTGCTCTGAGTGTCAATAGCAGGGCAATGCTAATGAAATCCTCAACACGCCATCCACCCTCCCATCCCTCCCATAGTCAAGGGTCACATTTTAATCACTGGCTCTCGAGTGGAGGAGCTCCAGCAGAGAGACACACAGAGAGAAAGAGAAAGAAAGAGAGAGACACTCATCTTGAGCTGAGATGTTGAGAGCTTGAGAAATCAGTTTCTTCACTCGCGTGCTTCAAGTTGTTCAGGCAATTGGAAATGTGATTGAGCATAGAGAAAAAACAGCACAGAGAAAGAGAGAGAGAGAATGAGTGAGCGAGAAAGAAAGAGAGAGATAGAGTAATGCCATATGTCACAGTTTCCTCTCAGCGAGCTCAGGTACATACAGACCATCACTGCATTACAGCGACAACAAGACTCTGTAACTCATGGACACAGAAGAAAGTGATGATGTCATCAGTCATGTGACTGTTTGTAAATAAATGGATGACATTCTTGTTCGTTCATCATTGTGATCTGTGAACATATACGCTTTCTGAGTTTGGAGGAGATTTCAAATAAACTGCAGAAATAAAATAAGTATGAAACTCTGATCCGTGCGCATCGGCGCAGCAGAAAACTATTTTGAAATCGCTGATTCCTGCTCTAATGTTGTGCTAATACTTTTAATTTAATGTTCACATTTGCTGCAATTGGTATAATATTGCAATATAATACATGGTAGAAAATTCCAACATTAGAGACTAAATTGAAATGTGGCTGTTGGAATGGCTGTGGTGAGATGAACCTTATTAAGTGTCATTTGTTATGCACCGCAGAGAGAGAGAGAGAGATTGCGGTTATTATGTGTCGTGTGAGGTTTTGTTGAATGAAGGGCGTGTGTTTGTGTGTTACAGAACAGAAACAGATGTGTGTATCACACACACACAGGGTGAGACTCAGGGTAACATACATCTCACCTGTTTACCTGCAGCTTCACACGCACAGATAGAGAGAGAAAGAAAAAAAGTCTTTAAAAGCCTCTTGTCTGTGTCAAAGGTGTTTGCATCACCTTTCTCATTTTACTGTGTGCATGCGTGTGGTGTGCATGGGTATGTGTGCATGTGTGTATTTGTGCACATGCGTATTCACTGTGGGAAACAGATGGAAAAGTCTCAACAGGCAATGCTGATATTCCGGTCAGGAGAAGGTGATATCGGAGCTTGACTGCCAGCATGCCCGGAACACCTCATGGGACACACACACACACACACGCATGCACGCACACACACACACACACACACACACACACACACACACACACACACACACACACACACACACACACACACACACACACACACACACATAGGTTCATGTGTGTATGTGTGGGGGAGACTACAGTGATTTTCTGGCTTTTCAGCATTACTGTCAGGAGTCAAAACTTGTGTGTGTGCTCATTGTCAATGACTGACATCTGTCTAAGATGGAGAACAGGTGATTTTGAGCTAGAGAACACTAAGAATCAACATCCAGAGTCTGACAGTCATGACTGTCCAAAAGTATCATCTAGATAGAGTGATCTAGAATGATTGAGATAGAGTTTTATAGAATGAGTTAGAGAGTGAGTGAGTGAGTGAGTGATATAGATTGAACTAGAATGAGTGAGAGAGAGAGATAGAGTGATCTAGAATGAATGAGAGAGTGAGATAGAGTGATCTAGAATTAGTGAAAGAGTGAGTGATCTACAATGAGTGAGTGAGTGAGTGAGTGAATGAGTGAATGATATAGAATGATCTAGAATGGGTGAGAGTGAGAGAGTGATCTAAAATGGGCGAGAGAGTGAGATAGAGTGATCTAGAGTGATCTAGAATGGGTGAGCGAGTGAGATAGAGTGATCTAGAATGAGTGAGAGAGTGCGATAGAGTGAGTGAGATAGAATGAGATAGAGTTTGATAGAATAAGTCAGAGAGCGAGCGGGTGAGTGAGAAAGAGAGAGAGTTAGAGGGATCTAAACGAGTGAAATAGAGTTTGATAGAATGAGTCAGAGAGTGAGCGATATAGATTGATCTAGAATGAGTGATCTAGAGTGATATAGAGTAAGTGATATAGAGTGATCTAGAATGGGTGAATTTGGAGTGATCTAGAATGAGTGATTTAGAGTGATTTAGAACGAGTCAGTGAGTGAGATGGAGTGATCTAGAATGAGTGATATAGAGTGATCTAGAATGAATGAGAGAGTGAGATAGAATGAGATAGAGTTTGATAGAATGAGTCAGAGAGGGAGTGGGTGAGTGAGAAAGAGAGAGAGTGGGAGTGATCTATAATGAGTGATATAGAGTGATCTAGAATTGGTGATTTGGAGTGATCTATAATGAGTGATATAGAGTGATCTAGAATGGGTGATTTGAAGTGATTTAGAACGAGTGAGTGAGTAAGATGGAGTGATCTAGAATGAGTGAAATAGAGTGATCTAGAATGAATGAGAGAGTGAGATAGAGTGATCTAGAATGAATGAGAAAATGAGATAGAATGAGTGAGAGAGTGAGATAGTGAGATCTAGAATGAATGAGAGTGTGAGATAGAATGAGTGAGAGAGTGAGAGAGTGAGATCTAGAATGAATGAGAGTGTGAGATAGAGTGATCTAGAATGAATGAGAGAATGAGATAGAATGAGTGAGAGAGTGAGATAGTGAGATCTAGAATGAATGAGAGTGTGAGATAGAATGAGTGAGATAAAGAGGGAGTGAGTGAGTGAGTGAGTGAGTGAGTGAGTGAGAAAGGGAGAGAGAGAGAGTGAAAGAGTGAGAGGGATCTAAATGTGTGAGATGGAATCAGAGTCAGAGGCCCTATGAAAGAATCTGAGGTTTTGCCCCCTACCATACCCATTGTGCACCAAACATACAATCCAACCTCCAAAATCTTTGTCTGCAATTAAATAATACAGATCTATTTCTTTTGCTGTTGTTTTGACCACAATTATCAGTATTTACAGTGACCTACAATGTCTGCAGCTTAGATGATTTATTGTGCAAATATAAATTTTATTAAAAATATAGTACAGTACAAAATGCAAAATTCTTAAAGAAAGATTAAAGATAACTGAGACCCTGCCTGTGAAAACCCAGCTAGCGTATTTATTTGTGTTTTTCTGTTTTCTACATAAAATCATCTTTCATAATGTAAAGAACATTTTGTGAAAATATAAACTCAATATCTTTAATATTGACTGAGTAATGTCATGTCAGCGATTGAAATCATAGTCAAATTAATGCTTGAAATCAAACTGTGATGCTATTTATCTCACAATAAGATTTGAGACTTTAGTCTGATTTTCAAAGTCTTAGTGACATACTGTACACACAAACCAATAAAATGTTAACATTTAAAAATGACAAACAACAACAATACATCGAAACAACAAATAAGACTGGGTCAAAATGCTTGACCAAAGCTTGTATTATAATTATTAGCATTATTTATAAGGTGAAAAACAGGTTTCACACACCAGCAGCTTCAGTTCTTCAGTGCTTCAGCTTCAAGCAAAAATAACAGATAACACGGACTGGGGAAACAGCTTTACTCTTAAATGATTCTTCAGACTGTTTTGTATCAAAGGCATTCTGAAATGAAATGAAAAGGACAACTTAAGCAGATTACAGCCTAAATTTCCAATGATTTCTTAAAGCTGTTGCAAGGTGAGACGGTTTAATATACATTTCTAAAGTTTGTGACTTTGGCCCATCTGTGATGTAGACAGACAGAACGAAAAGATGATGGTTAATATGTGTTTGTGAGAGAGAATAAGAGAGAGAGAGAGGGCGGGCATGTGGTATAGTTTACTACAGGTGTTGAGTTTTTAAAAGCAAAGCATAAAACACTGGAACCAGCAGTGGATCATATTAAAGGTTTCTGTATTCATTCATATAATCTAATACACATTCACCACTGAGCAGAAGCTTTAATGTGATTTGAGGTAAAGAACATAGTAAAAGATTTTCTTACATCTGTTTCTTCCTAGAATTATAGTTTTTTTGGATGAATTTTGACTTTAAGGTTCAGAGAAATGTTTAGATCACAGTTTAATTCAACAGGAAAACTCCACTCCAGAATTCTTTGGCTCAGATTTTCAAATAAACGTGATTGCGGTTTAATCATCTAATAGTGCCACATGGATTCTGGTCAATGCTAAATAAATAAATATAATCATGGTTTTATAAAAGCTCTTCCTCACAACTGAATCCAAAACCACAAAGATGATTCAGCAGAGAATATCTGCAAACAAACTGAGGAAATACCTGTGGACAGATCTGCTTCTCATCTTCACTTGATTTTGAGATTCAGAGACACTAAACTAACTGATGTCTATCATCAACACCTGCTGAAGGTCATCAATGAAGACTTGATGAGACAAACACGTCTCTCATTACTGCAATAGGTATTTATTACAGTTAAATACTGTATATTAATAATGCCACATTTCATCAACCATTCTGCAGTTTGCTATTGTGTTGTGCATTTCATGAAGTTAACTTTGAAGTTGATTAATGTGTGTGTGTGTGTGTGTGTGTGTGCAGGTTGAGTTCAGACACACATAGTTCTTCTGAAAGATGCTCGCCACATTTGCTGGCATGAGCGCTTCTTTATTAACAAGAGATCAGCAAAGCTGGTGGTCTCTAAACAAGCTCAAATTCATCTGGACTGATTTCTGCTCTTGTCACCTTTAATGAAAATCACAAGAACACTGTCTGGAGTTCAAGGAGTTTCACACTCTCATTATGGGACGGCATTGAGGTGAAGGTTTCAGACGAAGCTCTGTGTGTCTCTGGACCTCAGAAGAGAAACATCTTTATTTATATCAGTTAATTGGCTCCGCTTTAAAGAGACTGTGATCCAATACGGATCTTATTTCAACAGTGAATATTTAAATGTTCATGCCAGCTGTACTGAGACTCGGTGAGAGATAAAGTTAGTGAGGTAGATCATTCATAGTGAAGTTTTCTAGCTACTGTAAAGCAGTTTGGTGTACTGTAGAGTTGTAGTTTTGGGAGGTAAAGATGTCTGTGTCCCACATTCAGATATCAGGCACAATAACAGCAGTTAATCGTTTTCCCAACGGCAAGAATTTTCAATCCTGTCACCTTGGAATCCCAGAATTCAGTTTCCCCTATGATGAAAATATGAGCGGTGTAACACGTCTGATCTCTCTCACCCGCTCAGAGTTTAGTAATAAAACAGCCAAACATTTTTATTTCTCCATTCAGACGTTTGAGTGAGACACATTTCTGTTTTAAGTTGAAGTGGCACTTTGATAAGCACGCCGTCACCAGCATCATGTTATTGGGATTTTCACTCGCAGGTTTAGTCGACGTCGTGTTTTACGGGACTGCCGACAGCTTTAGAGAACAGAATGCGAGTTAATAACCACAGCGGAGATATTTCCACCGTCTGTCATTTAAGTGTCGCTCTTTATCTTCGGCAGAGTCCTACCGAACCTGTCGTGGGTCCTGAGAGGTTTTGAATGTCTGTGACGATCTGCTGGAAGTTCAGCGTCGATCTCCAGGTGTGGCGCTCGGATGCACGAATGAAAGAAAACATTTGAATATTTCATGTGACAAAAACCTCAAAGCAGGACTTTAGATATTAGCCACTTCAGTAATTAAAAATGCATTTCACTCCGTGCAGTCTGGTGTCGTACATTATTCAAGTATGATGTCAACTCACCTCCAAAGCATGTTTAATGTAAAACACCTCTCTCAGCTCCTCTGGGCTTGTGGCCGGTGAGAATTCAAATGAAAAAGCGGAAGTCAAAATGAAAAACTGTGTCACCCGTTTGATGGAGAGAGACTTTAAAACACAGAGCTGAATCAATTCTGATACTCACGAACCTTTGTCTTTATTCTGCTGCTGAAAGTTTTTTTAAGGGTAGTGGCAACATAAGCTGGGTCACGTCTCTTAAATGGGTCGCAGGTTTCTTCTGAACGCATATGATAATATAGGTATAGCATAATAAATCATCAGATCAGGGGATAATGAATGGGTTATACATCAACAGCAAGTGATGTTTCCCTGTGACAACAGCTGAAGACCACTGCTGATATCAATCTCATCCGTATGTGTCGGCATTTGTTGATGCTATCAATGTGTCAATATTTATTGGCACATAAGGGCTAGTATATGATTATAAAAGCGAAACATGGTGCATGGGTTTGTGAATAATTTTTAAACTGATAAAAGATGTGAGCAGATCTTACATGTTCAAAGAGGAAGCAGAAAACCTGCTGTAATATTTCACATCAAAGTTTGATTACTTTCAGCAATTCAGCTTCAGCTCTTTTCCCTTTTAAAGCAAAACACACATTTGTAATTCTCTAGAAAACATGCATGTCTTTACTTTAATAACCTGTAATCCAGCAGGAGAATAATTCATGATTCATACAATATTAAATAGACTTCAGGAGAGAGTCAGTGATGGAGAAACATCTTTCAGGTGGAAGATCTTCTGCTAATGGATGGAGAGGTGAAGACGTTGAGTCTCTGCGGTACAAGATGTTTTACATTAGACCCTACATTTAATAGACCAATGTGCTCATGTGTAGCTCAGCAATAAATCATTGCATTAGCAGAGTTTAGGGTTTGAACACACATACTCATATACACTGCAAAAAAATGACTTTCTTAGTATTTTTGTCTTCAGTACAAATATCTAAAAATTATTAAATCAAGATGTTTTTTCTTGATGAGCAAAATGACATAAGAAATCAAATCTAGTTTTTAGACCAAAAATATAAAATTTCAGTTAATTTATGCTTAAAACAAGCAAAAATATCTTCCAATGGGGTGAGAAAATGTGTCTTGAATTAAGTGTTTAAGAAAAAAAGTAAACTTCTTTCAAGATTTCTTTTTATATCCCATTGGCAGATATTTTTGCTTGTTTTAAGCACGAATTCATTTAAATATGATATTCTTTGTCTAAAAACTAGATTTATTTTCTTAAGTCATTTTGCTCATCAAGAAAATTCATCTTGATTTAGATGTTTTGACATTTGTATGGAAAAAAGACAAACATACTCGTACTGTAAGAAATAAGTAGGAAAGTCATTTTTTGCAGTGTAAACGTCTACCTTGTCGCTTTGAATAAAATCGTCAGGCATATACACAAACAAAAAATATATATTTTTTGCATTTTTTTCTTGTTAAATTGTTGATAAGACATAAATTGAGGAATACTAAGAAGCTGAATGTCTAACTTAAAAAAAAGACAAGGAGGTGGGTAGTGAATGATGACCAAGGTTACTAAAAACCATACCTGTCAACATTGGGATTTGAAAATAAGGGAAATTTCCAGATACCTAACCCCCCTTACTAGTAAGGGAATGGATGGGTATACCTTGTATGGCTCTCTTGCATCTGCAAGTGACTTGTTATACACATAGGTCACAGACATTGCATTTCTTAACACCTTCTAAGTTAAGCACAAACAGCAGTGTTTCCCAACACGCAAAGTTATAAAAAATGCATACCCCACCATAGGAGTTTTCACACTGCGCTTAACCCTGGGTTATCTTCATTCTAAACCCCACTTTTAACCCTGGGTTATCTTCATTCTAAACCCCACTTTTAACCCTGGGTTATCTTCATTCTAAACCCCACTTTTAACCCTGGGTTAAGGAGTGTTTCACACCTGTAATTTGAAAGCGGTGTTGGCACCGCTTTTTACCCAGGGTTATGAAACCCTGCTCCGGAGCAGGGTTAGCACCACATTTGTGGTGTTAACCCCGCATTGCGGTGCCAAATGCATGCAGTGTGAAACGAAGCAGGGTTAGAATGTTATGACCCTAATAAAACACAGCTGAAGCAGCTAATCAAGGTGTTCAGGGTTGCTTGATAATTACAGACAGGTGTGTTGGAGCTGGGTTGGAGACTCCCGACCCAGGGTTTAGGAATGCACAGTGTGAAACGTCAAATTATGAATACCCAGGGTTATCTCTTAACCCCTGGTTAAGTTTGAACAGTGTGAAACATGCAAAAAATAACCCAGGATTCCGTTAACCCTGGTTTTAGAATAACCCAGGGTTAACAATTTCAGGTGTGAAAAGCCCTCATGTGTACTCAGAGCGCACATCCAAATATGCAAGTTTGTAGTTTTACGCGCTAAGTAGTTTTGTGCGCAGCTCATCATCCAAGTTTTTCTTTTTCTTTTTATTGGCTGGTGTCGTTTTCACTGATATGCTACAGATACATGCCACTTGCTTTACCAGTGGTGAATGTACCAAACATCAAGACAAAGTGGGATTTTTTAAATACAGGAGAAACACGGGAAATCACAGGAAAAACGGTAGAGTTGACAGGTATGATAAAAACCCAATGTACGCATTTAAGGATTAATAGTATTTCTCACACAAAACACAGCACACACATTAAATACGATTCATTCAGTTCAAAGAGAGTTCAAGAGTCGATTCATTTCACATGCATTTATACTACAGATAAGAGACAAACTCACTGTGTGTGTATGTGAAAGAGAGAGAGAGAGAGACAGAACGACTGAAGAAAAGATAAATACGGTACGATGGGAGTATCACTGCAGCTCTATTGTGAGATAAACTTTCATGTTGTGTCTTTTCGGACAATAAATCTCATTTTTGAAAAGGTTTCAGAATAATCTAATTAACTCTAAATAGCGCTCTAATTGAGCCGGTGTCAAAATGGCAAACAATGATGCCTCTGTTGCAATTAATAAATTGCTGACAGAATCTATGAGCCTTAATATGAAAATCTATTCAAATCTGCCCCATTAATGTGAGCGTTTGAATAGATTTAGTTTAGTGAAGTCACTGTTCATTGACAGAGAGAAAGAGAGAGGAACTGAACTATAACCATCATAACAAACACCTTTACTTTGCATCAGAAGAAAAGAGAGAAAAAGCGTCTTGTTTGAAATAAAGAAGAGAGAAGGAAGGAGTGATTCATTCATTCAGGAAGGTGATTAATACAGAACCACCGCTAATTAAATGGATATGCTAATGTTGTCATACTTAGCAGATGGAATTAAAATAGCTTATTGCAATGTACACGTTATTGTATTATTAAAACAGCATGTTTAGGGTTTCTTCACTGCTTGCAGAACTCTGTGTCTAACATCTCTCTTCTGTGCTTTATTTATTTATTAGGACGTGCAGGAGAGAAACATATTCATTTCTCTGGCCAATGCTACATGACTGTGTACGACCATCAGTTGATGTACAATAGCTGGTGAGTAACTGCTACAATATTGTTGCTTTCATTGTGATTTAAGGGGTGACTTGTTAGAGAGTCAGCGCTTGTAACCCAAAGGTTGCTGGTTTGAGTCTCGAGTCTGAGTGGCGTTTAACGGCTTTTGCATCTGAGCTCTTTTTAAATATATTTAACAAATTTTGAGTTTTTGTACATGCAGCATTATTTTAGAAATCCTGTGTTCATAACAGCCAAAATTGTTCTATTATAACCCGTATTGTGCCATTCATAAAGTGAAACATTGACAAAGGAGCTGTTCGAGCGTCAGATCAGAAGTCTGCTGTTAAGCGCATGAACGTGATGCTGTTCCACACGAGCACCTGTCATTCGTCCGCGGGGACGCGCTAGCAGGTTACTGATCGTCGCATGAGGGTCATTTAGCTGATGGTCTTTCTAAATGAACTCACTGTCATTCAACGGCTGCTTCTTCTCATTTCGGCGGCGGGTAAATGGATATGAGGCTCTGATAATTACGAGACGTCTTACACGGCACCAGCCCAACTTTTATTTGAAGATAATAACAGTCATTTTTATTCGGTCTTGAATTAGCTCAATATACGTCTGCATTAACTTGAGGAGATGTGGAATTTCATCATCATTTTCAACCTGGACCGTACTGGAGAATAATTGACACACATTATTGGTGCGGGCCATTACATGAAGATGTGACGTGTGTCAGATTGAGTGAATGTTTGTGTGACCATCAAACCAATCAGACAAAAACACACGAAAACCCAACAGTGTTGCCCTCTGTTCTTCATGACTGAATCATGTGAGGTCTGACCTGTAAATACACTCAACAATACTCAACACAAATCTTAAAGTTATGGGTGGGTGTGGTTTAATGAGTGGGCGTGGTTTGTTACATTGAGTGGGTGTGGTTTGTTACATTGAGTGGGTGTAGGATTTGATGAGATTTGATGGTTGTAGGGTTAGGTATGATAAAGGTTTGAGGGGGTGTGGTTTGACAAGAGGGTGTGGTTTAATAAGAGTGGGAGTGGTTGATGAACCGTTTTTGAGAAAGGTGTGGTTTGTTGCGTATGTGGGGTTGTTGAATTGAGTGGGTGTGGTTTGATGAGTGGGTCGGGTTTGACGTGTGTTTGAGTGGGGGTGGTCTGATGAGTGTTTGAGTGGGTGAGGTTTGATTCATGGGTGTGGTTTAACAAATGTTTGACTGGGTGTGGTTTAACATGTTTGAGTGGGTGTGGTTTAACGAATGGGCATGATCTGATTAGTGTTTTAGTGGGTGTGCTTTGATAAGTGTTTGACTGGGTGTGGTTTAACATTCTTGGGTGGGTGTGGTTTGACGACTGGGTATGGTTCGATGAGTGTTGGAGTGGGTTTGGTTTAATGAGTGTGTGTGGTTTGATGAGTGTGTGTGGTTTGATGCGTGGTGTGGTTTAAGGAGTGTTTAAGTGGGTGTGGTTTGATGAGCGGGTGTGGTTTCATGAGCCAGTGTGGTTTAAGGAGTGTTTAAGTGGGTGTGGTTTGATGAGTGGGTGTGGTTTGATGAGCTGGTGTGGTTTGATGAGTGTTTGAGTGAGTGTGATTTGATTTATGTCTGACTGGTTGTGGATTGAGTGGGTGTGGTTTGATAAGTGGGTGTGGTTTGATGATTGATTGACTGGGTGTGGTCTGACGAGTCTTTGAGTGGGTGTGGTTTGATAAGTGGGTGTGGTTTGATGATTGTTTGACTGGGTGTGGTCTGACGAGTCTTTGAGTGGGTGTGGTTTGATAAGTGGGTGTGGTTTGATTATTGATTGACTGGGCGTGGTCTGACGAGTCTTTGAGTGGGTGTGATTTGATAAGTGGATGTGGTTTGATGAATGTTTGACTGGGTGTGGTTTGAGTAGTGGGTCTGGATTGACAAAGGGTTTGTTGTTTTTTCTCTAAAAGGTTTATTGTCACTGCCTGGTGTTCTACAAAAACAATTATCAAAACAACTTTTCAAGATGCACTATTTAAATGTGTAAAGGTAAAGCTAGCCAATTGGAATGAATTGTTGTGTGACTCTGGTAAATGGATACAATCAGAGTTCTTGTCTGTTTGACCCAAAGTAGCTAAAGAGGAAATTTAATGGAGACCAGAGATCAGACTGAAGCTTGTCAGAATGTTCTTGAAGCCACCCCACAGATAAACTGACTCACGAGCCTGGGGAGGAACAACCCAAAATCCCAGTAATTAAGCAGAAAGAGAGAGAGAGAGAGAGAGACGGAAGAGAGATTGTTGAGGAGTTATTCACTGGGAAAACTAATACAATAGCTTCTCTTGGCTTTCACCTCCCCAGTGGCTTTCTCCATTTTCCCCTCTCATTTTCTTGTGTGTGTTTGTCACCTGCCTGCTATGATTTTTGTTTTCTTTGAGAAATGTTCATTCATTCCCTGCATTGCTTATTCATTCTATATTTTCATTTCTGTCTGTAGCTGCTAGCGCCGCCGGACACCGCAAGATAAAAAACGGTTAAAATACGACAACGATAGATAGATAATAAAATAAATATGGGCCGAACTCTCCCAGAGGAACCGAACGGTGAAACCTATCTTTAGTGTCTGCTGATATGAAGTAATTAAGCAAATGACATGAACAAAAGACTGGAGGCTTCTGCTAATGGAGTATCTCTCGACCTCCGGGTAAACACGGGAAGGTTTCAGATAGCGACCGAGGGTCATATCAAACGCACGCTAGCGTTCGGTGAGTCGAGATGGACGCCGAGGCCCGGGAGAAATGTCAGACATACGGCATGTAAATGTCGATACCTCTCCAACAGAAACAACCTTTACGAGGCCGAGGCGCTTCAACAGACCGTTACGCCGCTCAGCAGAGATAAACACGGCGAGGGGAGAGAATGCCGGCAGCGAGGCCGGCTAAGCTAATCAACGTTGCCCGCACCGAAGCCATCATGAAGACATCAAGACAAAGAGTTTGCGAATGCACGTGACGATAAAGTGTGCGTGTGTGTGCGTGTGTGAAGGAGATTGCTGATAGAAAGAAATCTTTAACAATTCAATATGTTCCAAACTGATCTTGGATGACAGTGGCGGTTTGTCTGAAGTTCAGGTTAATTAGCTGCCGCTTATTTTTAATGAACTTCATGCAGTTGTTTGCTTGTATAATCAAGGCACAGAGGCAGAACCACAAGCTAAGGTGCCAAAAATAAGCTGACAGAAGCACAGAGCGCTTTCGCTGCCGCCCCGCAAATGGGAAAAGCCAACTGCCTGCTTCATAAAACTCGCTTAGCACACACTCAAACAAAATGAACTGTAAAGTTCGTTAGATGGAAATATTAAAAAAGAATTAAGCTAATGGAGGTAAAATTAAAAGAAATGAGGCAACAAACACATCACACCAAAAATGGTATCACTCTGACAGCTAAGATCTCTAATGACGGAATACATTCGGAAAAATTAAATGGCATTCCGTGCTTAAATTTCTTTGAAAAGTAATGACCCGTGAACGATGCTCACTCCAGGCAGTTTGTCGAGAGAGGAGGGGCGGAGAGCGGGCGAGCGAGCGAGAGAGCGAGAGATGGTAACAAAGAGAAATGTCTTGCAGTCAACGATAGGTGACGGGAAATGCTGAGCGCAGGAGAACCGTCGAGGAAAACGAGGGGATGAGGGCCGAAGGAAAAGAGGATGAGGGCCGAAGGAAAAAATGAAGCCTCTAAAAAGATGAGTGCAAAAACTCCTAGAGGCTTTAAACCTGTAATGGTTATGCATAGTGAGGATACACGTAACCAAGTTAAAATGATTCCACATTTGATCCGAATCATCATTCATTCATTCTTTACAACTAAAACAAGACATCGAGCAGATCAAGATTCAAGTATTAAACGTCAGTTTTACAGCACAGATTAGGTCTAGAACGTGTAGATTTAGGTTGGGAAGGCATCAGTACTGACTTTAGTAAGTTACCTCCTCTTCTCTGGAAAGTGCTTCATTTAGACAGATCAGAGAAAAGAGGCAAATCCTGGATACAGGAAGTTTTTGTGCTGACAGATAATCTGCTCAAGGAGAAATAGCAGATGACAATGGAAAAGCACCTTCGGTAATTGGGTCCGACAAGCTTACCGTATTAACCCAAAATGAGCTCGATCCGCCTTTAAAGCTCAGATCCATTATTTCAATCTCAAGCTTTTGAAAGCATTCGGTCTCGCTCGTTCTCTGTTTGAAACAGACTCTCTGTGTGCGTACCTGCTTGTATGGAAAACTCCCGGCGATGACACGCGCTTCCCTCCGACCGTCCACTTCAATGACGACCTTCATCGAGCTCCCTTGAAACGAAACAAATAGAATTTAGGTCTTTTGATTGGACGCAGCTGTCGCTGCCGAACCATGAGCTGATTTTGACTTCACAGCCATGAAGATTCTTGAACTCGCCATTGAAGCTGTCAGACTTCAGACAGACAGTAGGCCTTAAGAAGATGTCTGACGCTTCAAAAATAAAAAACATCCAGAGTCTAGGGTCTTCATCACTCATGTTAAAGAATGTGAGAGAGTGTTTACACCTGCTGGTAGATATCTGTCAGATGTGCTGGTCACAAACTAACCAGTCTTCATAATCATTCGTTAAATCCACCTGATCTGTTTGCTTGGTTTTTAATGAAACTTAAAATGCTGTGAGAAAATGCTATCATATACAGCCATAAATTAAGAGACACTTTAAGTTTTTCGAAATTTACTATTTATATAGGTATGTTCTAAAGTAAAATGATCAAATTTGTTTCATTCTGCCAACTTTTTATGCAAAGTTCCTAATAAAAATAATGTTTTTATTTCCCTTTATTTACTGAGAATTAAAATGCAGAAATATTTTCCAAATAACAAAAAAGATGCAGTTTTCCGATCTTGAACACTGCAAAGAAGATAAAATTGATTTTTCAATAACGAAATGCTAAAACCTAGAAATAATGATTAAAGCCAAATCTGGAATGGTCTCTTTCCACAGCTGTATGTGTCGATATGTAAAAACACCAAATATGCTATCATAAAAACCCATGGGACATTCACAATGAGAAATGTCTGCAAACTGGACTGAAGCAGAGATCAGGGAGCTCGTCACTATCAGCACTGAAGCTGAAATCAATATGATCTTATCATAAACTAAAATGCATGTGTGTGGTTTCACAGATAATTAGCAAACTTCAGACGCTGTGGGATAAACCTACCATGTGCGGGACTTTAAATACGTCACGTGTCTTTACGGTGTGTGTAAATGCACGCACCAATTCTGGAAAATCATTGTCAGTGTGCATGAACCAAAGATCAAACCATCCGGGACAAATCCTGGATGCATTTTCCATAATCTCTGTGTGAAAAGTACTCAAATGATCTGGGCCATATTTAAAGATGTGTTACTGTATGACATCAGTTGTCTGTTTCTCTTTATGTTTCTCTTAAAAATAAAAGTGCTTAAAAGTTCTTCACAGTGATGCAATAAAGGAACCATTCAGTCAAAGATTCAAACAGAAAGGTTCTTCAGATGTTTAAGGTTCTTTATGAAACTATTCCGCCAAAACTGGTTCTTCTATGGCAGTGGTTCAGCATGTGGCCCCCCTTGTGTGGCCCCCCAAAGAAAATGTATGGCATAAAAACTTAAAATTTGAATTAAATAAAACATGAAAATTATACTGTTGGTTAGCCTTGTTTTTCTGAGATTTAATTACACAGAAATTATGAAAAATGAATGTATTTTATAAAATGTCATAAAACTCCCCCCTGGCCCTCTCACGACCCCCAGTTCCATCACATCATGAAGCACCTTTATTTTTAGGGGTGTATCTGAGACAAAGGTGATATGAAAGTGAACTGTTAGTGCGCTTTAAAACAGCAGTTTTCTCTGTGCACCTGATGTGCTGATCTGTGTTTATCACACTGAAAACCTGTGTGTTATTTCCTCGACAGTGATTAGTTAATGGGCTGTTTGTGTGTCAGTGAACAGTACAGGTAGGAGAAGAGATGAAACACTCGTGAAGTTAATCAGCTGTGATTTTTGTATACGCAGGTGTCTCACTCGCTTCACTCACTATTGCTTAATTGAGCAAATCTCTTATTTTAGTCCCTCCTGTAGCTCACGCGCACACACACACACATACACGCATACACACACACCAGAGCGCTGGTTATTTCAGACGAGTTACAGCAGCCTGTGATTATTCCACAGATAGTCACTGAGTTTTTATTCATTATAAAGCGAGTAAACAACATTAACCAACAGACTTCACAGAAAAAAGTTCCTGTGAGGTGAAGGTGGACTGTATCAGAGTATTACTTTAACACAGAACAAATTTCGTCATGTTTTTTTCTCATAAAATCAACAAAAGAGTAATATTCTGTAGCTTGATCAGGGGAGACATCTGTCTTAACCCTACATTAACCATTTAGATGTAAGATTAGTACAATTCCTCAGACACATTTTACAGTTCCAGGAAGAGATGCATGTGTCTAGATTTGACTCTCACCTCAGGAAACTGATCGTGTATTAAATATGCATGACAAAATGAGCATATTATAACATTTGAATTTGGATGGTTTCATCAGAGACCTCACACAAAAATCAGAGATGAATTAAATATCAGCAGTTTAATCTGTGAAGCTCCTGGCAGAGAATAGACAAGAACCGTGTGTCAGGTATTATTTAGTTATGTGTGTATGTGTGTGAGGATAACATTACTAAATTATAAAAAAAATATACGGTTTTTAACTATCTACCTTGACCTCATTTATTTAAATATTTATGCAAAATTGTTGTAACTAATACTGACCCGGGCATTGAGAAGCATCCTTAAGAAAGGCCATATACATTTTTCTATAAGAACAGAGATCAGAAGATGACAGAAGCCATTTAAACACACCACGTCAGACTTTACACAGAGTTGCATCACGGCAAACTTTACACAGACTTTACACAGAGACGCACCATACCGGACTTTATCCAAATACGCACCGTGTCAGATTTACACAGAGCCCCACATTCCCAGACTTTACACAGAGACGTACCGCACTGGACTTTAAACAGACTTTACACAGAGATGCACCTTGCCAGACTTTATAGAGACTTTATACAGAGATTCACCATGCCAGACTTTACACAGAGATTCACCTTGACAGACTTTACACAGAGATTCACCTTGACAGACTTTATACAGAGATTCACCATGCCAGACTTTACACAGAGATTCACCTTGACAGACTTTAAACAGAGACGCACCATGACAGACTTTACACAGAGATGCAACGTGCCAGACTTTACACAGAGATGCACCATGCCAGACTTTACACAAAGATGCAACCTGCCAGACTTTACACAGAGACACACCATGCCAGACTTTACACAGAGATAGACAGTGCCAGACTTAACACAGAGATGCAACGTGCCAGACTTTACATAGAGACACACCATGCCAGACTTTACACAGAGATGCAACCTGCCAGATTTTACACAGAGACGCACCATGCCAGACTTTACACAGAGATAGATTGTGCCAGACTTTACAAAGAGATGCAACCTGCCAGATTTTACACAGAGACGCACCATGCCAGACTTACACAGAGATAGACCGTACCAGGCTTTTCACAGAGATGCAACGTGCCAGACTTTACAGAGAGATTCACCTTGACAGACTTTACACAGAGATTCACCTTGACAGACTTTACACAGACTTTACACAGAGACACACCGTGACAGACTTTACACAGAGATGCAACATGCCAGACTTTACACAGAGATTCACCTTGACAGACTTTACACAGACTTTACACAGAGACGCACTGTGCCAGACTTTACACAGAGATTCACCTTGACAGACTTTACACAGACTTTACACAGATACACACCATGACAGACTTTACACAGAGATGCAACGTACCAGACTTTACACAGAGATGCACAGTGTCAGACTTTACACAGAGATAGATCGTGCCAGACTTTACACAGAGATGCAACCTGCCAGATTTTATACAGAGACGCACCATGCCAGACTTACACAGAGATAGACCGTGCCAGACTTTACACAGAGATGCAACGTGCCAGACTTTACAGAGAAATTCATCGTGTCAGACTTTACACAGAGATAGATCGTGCCAGACTTTACACAGAGATGCAACCTGCCAGATTTTACACAGAGACGCACCATGCCAGACTTACACAGAGATAGACCGTGCAAGACTTTACACAGAGATGCACCATGTCAGGCTTTACACAGAGATGCAATGTACCAGACTTTACATAGGAACGCACCATGCCAGACATTACACAGAGATGCAACCTGCCAGACTTTACACAGAGATGCACCATGCCAGAATTTACACAGAGATGCAGCCTGCCGGACATTACACAGAGACGCACCAAGCCAGACTTACACAGAGATAGACCGTGCGAGACTTTACACAGAGATGCACCGTGTCAGACTTTACACAGAGATGCAACGTACCAGACTTTACATAGGAACGCACCATGCCAGACTTTACACAGAGATGCAACCTGCCAGACTTTACACAGAGACGCACCATGCCAGAATTTACACAGAGATAGACCGTGCCAGACTTTACAAAGAGATGCAACGTGCCAGACTTAACACAGAGATGCACCATGCCAGACTTTACACAGAGATGCAACCTGCCAGACATTACACAGAGACGCACCATGCCAGACTTTACACAGAGATGCAACCTGCCGGACATTACACAGAGACGCACCAAGCCAGACTTACACAGAGACGCACCAAGCCAGACTTACACAGAGATAGACCGTGCCAGACATTACACAGAGATCCACCGTGTCAGACTTTACACAGAGATGCAACGTGCTGGACTTTACACAGAGATGCACCGTGTCGGACTATACACAGAGACGCACCATGCCAGACTTTACACAGATTTTACACAAAGATGCACCATGCTGAACTTTTAACAGACTTTACACAGAGATGCAGAGGCCAGCTAATGTGTGAGAGCTGTGCAGTGAGTAAACATCACTCCCAACCTCAAGAGGTGTTCTAGCAACAGACATTAGAGGTCATGTCATTTAGCCTTCTTGTTAGAGCGCCCAACTCCCATGCCGGACTGATTGGCGGTTCAAGTCCCGCTTGAGACGGGCGAGAGGGTAACCAGACTTTACACATAGACTTACTGCACTGGATTTTACACAGACTTTATCAAGAGATGCACTGTGTGTGTTTGTGTGTGTGTGTGTGTGTGTGTGTGTGTGTGTGTGTGTGTGTGTGTGTGTGTGTGTGTGTGTGTGTGTGTGTGTCATATAGAGATGAGCAGGCCTCTATCTGTGTGTGATGTTGTTTCTCAGTAAGGAACATCATCTCCTTCACTGAGTTTGTCTCCTGAGGGCCGTGTGTTTGTGAACAGTCTTTTTCGTTAAGCCTCTGTACTGAAGGTCAGAGTTTGTATGTGCGTATCATTGTTGAAGGTGTTTCCAAATTGCTCTGATTGGCTGGGGCTCTGCTTGCTCTCCTAAGGTGAGGTATTAGCCAAGATTATTTATTTTCATTTCCCAACCTTTTATTCTCCAGCCCCCCAGTACTCATTTTACTCATTGTATACTTTCTCTCCCTCTCTTTCTTTCTGTTTCAATGTCTCTTCTCTTTGCCCAGAATAATGGATCTTCTTCTCGGGCTGACGGGCTACCGCTGGGATGACGGTAAACTGGATTCTTTTTTCTTTGCAATTAATTGGTGTACAGCCATGTGAATATATGATAACAGATTTTTTTCTTCAACCAGGAAAAGGGAGGTTAATTAATGTAAGCGCTGTGTTCATGCAGATGCAGATTTGACTTTGCACACAGACACACACACACACACACACACACAGACACAACCCCCCCACCCCAATGCTGCCTTAAGAGCCCTGATTCCCCGTTAATGACCCAGTTCTTTTAATGAGCAGTATTAACCCCACGGCTACAGTCGCCCAGGTCTTAATTGTCAACTGAGGCTGAAACAGGAGATCCCCCACCTCCACCCCCCGTCAGCAGGTATGGGACATTACCACATGTCATCACAGGCACACCATAAATACATTTGTCACCAAGGTAACCGAAGCGGCCTCTCCTATCATCTGTCACCTCGGTTGTCTGTTAAGATGTCTCCTTTTTCTTCATTTTATCGTTATTTTTACAATCCTGGAGTTTTTTTAGAAGGGACAACACCCCCTCAACCCAAACCCCGCCCCCTGTGACAACGACGTGTCAGTTGCAGCCGCAACCAAATAATGCAGTAATTATGGGATCGCAAACCTAGAAACTCATTAAAACGTGTTTAAAATGTCTTGGCTGGAATACGATTAAATATTCTGCTTTATGTTGTACCCAAGAGGTGCTTTCCAAATTCAGCCATTATTTACAATGAAATATAAAATGAATTTATTGGGCAGATATGGACACCTCATTAAAGGACCTCTGTACAGATCACCACATTTCATTCTGCCATTGGGGCATCAAACCTCCTTTCATGGAGCTTACACTACAAATCTGATTTTGAATACCACAGAATATTAAGATTGCAGTTACAATAGATGTCAAAGGGACAAAGCAGAAATAATCTGTGTATTTTAAAATGTAAATATTCATTGAGAGCATGTTTGTTATTTGAGCTGTGGTTGAGGTGGGACTCATGTAAACATGTTTAATGTTTAATTCTTGTCTCTATCAAAACTGGCTATTTAAAATGCATGCTATGAAAAAGTATTAGTGGCACTGTACTCAATAACTTGGTCAGCCAATCAGATTACTAGATAAGAAAGTCTTTTCCAGTTTTGCCTACATTATGCATCATACAGATCGACTGCAGAAGCTAAAAGTGATTCAGACATCAGGTTAAGACAGCAAGCAGACTGTGTGTATGATGGACCTTGAGAAGAGAGAAGGTGATGTGGTTTTCGAGAACCGGATCAGAGAGGGCAAGAGTTTGACTGATGGTGATTTGGTCCAAACATGACCTGAGAGGTCAGAGATACAGGAACAGTGCTTTTAGTATGTGGCAGTCTGACAGGAGAAGAGCAGCAGTCGGGTCATGAGCTGTCCTTCATATACAGACATTAATGCGCACCAATATCCTGTCAGAACACTTTATTTCACTTCTTTCACCTCACACATTCATAAACTTTATCTCAGAATGTACTCATACTTTTAAATATCGGCGTAAAAAATGGTGTGAAGTGACCGGTCACACATCTGTGTGTTTATAATGAAACTTTGAAGAAGTGATTATTTCATACAGTTAGAGTTACGGCCCTATTTTAATGATCTAAGTGCACTGTCTAAAGCACACGGCGCACAGTCTATATGTGTGTGTCTGAATCCACTTTTGCTAATTTAACGATGGGAAAAATGGTTTGTGGGTTGTTCCTATTCTAGTAATGAGTAATGGGTGTGCTTTGGCGTAACATGCAATAAACCAATGATAATCTTCCATCCCCTTTAAAAGCCAGTTGTGCTCGTGCCATGCCGATTCCTTATTTACATGGCAGAATTTGTAAACTGAAAATAAAAAACTAAATGGAGAAAGAAGACCCCCTAGTTTAGGATTGATGGAGATAAAGAATTTACAAACATGTGGAGAGACGAAACCTTTCAGCACTCGGACAGCGCTGTGAGTGCTTTGAAAATCATTACTTAAAAAGGTTTTCATCTCAGCATATCCACAGATACAAAACCATCATATAAAATAAATCCATGGGGTAGCATTTAAAAAAAACTTATGGCAATATTTGCATTTGTTTAAAACAAAACATTCAATTACTTACCAGGCTGCAGGTGAAGCAGCTCTTTATGCCTTCTAACGTCTTGTAATCAGTCCTCAAGAGACTCAATTATAACCTTTTACATTTTAATCCTTTAATTTTTTATTTTTAACGTTTATGTGCTGCTGCGCCTCCATGCGTGTGATAAGCAAACGCACCTTGTCATCTTGTTTATAGGCGCATATTACTAATGCGCTCATTAAATAACAAAAACAATATTGTGCCATAGACTTGAGACTTTAGAGCAGGTTTTAGTTGGTCGATGGCGTAGTCTATTTATTCGCCTCAAAATAGCAATGTGCCAACAATGCGCCTGAACACACCTCGTTTTCAGACCAGAACGCCCATGTGTGCAAAATTGGGTGCAAATGCATTTGTTATTTAAACAACCTGGTGCTAAACGTGAAAATGCTAAATTGCACTGTGTTGAAATAACCAAAAGACACTGGCGTCGTGCATTGCCCTGCATTGCGCAGGGAGTATGATGGGGCCCTTAGGGTTTCTCAAAGACCCTCCAACAAAGCTAAAAGAAATCAGATTTAAATGTGATTTGGTTTCCTTCTGGATTGATAGAAACGATTAGTCGTGTGTCCCATTAAAAATGTCTGTCTGAAATCGAGTCTGAATCGCAAGGCTCTGATTCTGTGTTTCATGCACAGCTTGTGGATGTACTATGGCATTTGGTCAGTAGGAAGTCCTTATCAATCTTAAATCACTATGAGTTTGAGTCGTTTATAACGTGCATTTAAAAAACCAACACTCGTTAAAGAAAATTATTCAAAAAATTCTTTATTATCATAAAAATACCTGAAACTATTTGAAGAACAGCGATATAAATATTCTTTTAGACATTTCTTGGAATAGTGTTTGTAATGCTGCTTCTTCTGTGGCACAAAGGGAGTTTCTGCATGAGAGCGCCCCCTAGCCTTGGGATGTCAGGATCTCACTGTAATTCATTAAAATTCATTCATTGAGAAAACGCACATTTGCACGATTAATTGTTACAGCCCTAATGACGATGCTGCATTTGACTGTAAAGCTCTGGGTATTTTTTACGCAAACGTGCAGCCTTGCAACAATTTGCAATACCTCTCATGGCTCACATACTTCATACTCCTGTGCACGTGCAACCTACATTGTTCATGGGATTTCAGCAGTATGCATAAAATACATGCGCACTCTTCTGATGACGAAAAGTTCATCATGCACACTATATGATGACCCTCGCGTACATGTAAAAAATACAAAATATTTCAACTTAAAGTCGTAATTTTACAAATGCCTTGCATCTGAAATGGCATACTGTGACAGTACATGATGAATTAAATAAAGTAGCTACTTATCAACCGTTAAAATTGTATGCATATGGGTTCATGGGTATGCACATGTTGATACATCACACAAAACATGTCGGCATAACAACACTTGGATGATGTTAAACAAGCAACTGTTTTACATTTGAATAAAGAGGCGTTCCCACTTTCCGACATACATTAATATGACGATGCCTCTCGTTCTTCTTTTTTGCGTAACTTGGGATTGTATTTTTTTTTATTCTGGAAGTAATAAGTCATCAGTGTACTTTTCCACCCACTGAATACGGACATACTATTCGCCTCGCCTAATGATTTTTGCCATAGTATGAAAGTAAGTGATTTGGACGCAGCAAAGGTGCATTTTTGTTTATATTCATGCAGGGTTAGCGACTCTGGTGACTCTGTTCATCTCATTACAGTGTTTAAATAACCTCAGAATTATGCAGAACGCCGAGCGTTTGAAATCAGGTTAATTAGAGAAGAATATTTTGTTATTTATGTTGTTGTCTGAGAATAGAATAGATTTTTTTCCTCCTGTTCACATCGGCTGTAGTCTGTGAATCTGTGTCTGTTCTGAGGTTTAAAGGGGAAATTCTCCCACTCCAATTGCACTTCAGAGACGTCACGGTAAATTTACACCGATTCGCTACCTCAGGAACTGTGCAGACGCTCGCTACTGCCCCAGGATCTGCTAAATGTTTCTTTGACACAGCTAGTATCTCAGAAGAGAAAAAAGTTTCTCTGGTTTTTGAAATAAAACAGGCCCCCTTCATCACCATCATCATCATCATCACAGTGTCGATGTCGTCTGACGCTTCTGGAATGGCAATGGCTTTGATGTCCCTTCGTGAAGTGCTTTTCTCCATCTTCACTTCTTCGTGGCTTCTTTGTGCCTGAGGGTCTCACCGCCGCTGTGGCGTTCCTGTTTATTCTGGGTAATCTCACACTCATCTCTGTGTGCCTTTGACAGATGGTTTCGGGCACAATAGCATTAAGAGTTTGATTTTTCTGCTGCTTGCAACACAACAAACAGCCATCAGAGCAGCCGTGTGTGTCACTGGCCGGGCCGCGTGTGTGTGTGTGTGTGTTTGTGTAGCGTGACATCTACACACATACACACGCCTGCACATCTCGCTGCTAGATTACACCCCTTTATGCACCCCCTGTGTAAGGTAAACTACATTAACCTTGCTTGCTGTTATTAAAATGATAGATTTGCCAGGTTTACCTTTTTATTCTCCACACAGACGCGCACACGCGGAGGCAGGGTGTCGTCGTTAATATCCGGGCATGTGATGGCAGTGCTGTCATTTTTAAAGCGGGTGTCGTGGTGTCAGCGCGGCGCTCAGAAATGATGCATAGAGGTAAATAAGGAGGGTGAAATTAGCCCTCCTGTCACCGCGCTACCTTTCACCCTCGGGCCGGGGGAAATTGACTGCACGCTAGATTTTCAAAATTAGCCCTTAATGTTGGCCTGACAAACGGGGGCTTCATAATGCTTTTCTGTGTCATCCGCAAAGAATCCATCATCACCTGCCCCCCTCACCACACCTCTCTCTCTCTCTCATAGATTTCCGTAATTCAGTAATACGGTAAAGGAGAGCGAGAGAGAGGTACAATACCGTGTCATTTATATTCAGGGTTTGCACAGGTATTTTCCCGTAAGGGATTTGCATTATAATATCAGCTGCCTTTTATGGGCGGAAATCGGCCAATGAACTGCAGGCTGTTATTGCGGGGATGTTACGGCGGCGTGGTGCTAAATGTGTCTGCTACTACATAAAAACCTCATGCCCTGAAAAATTGTTTGCTAATACAGATGATGACCCCTAATGGCATCCGCATAAATAAATCAAGATTTAATATTCTAATGTGCCCTCATTTAAATATTCGCTTTTTATGGATACCTGAAACGGCCATATATCTGACGGTGGATCTCACAGTTTATGTGCTTATTTCAAGGTTGAATATTTTATAATGCAATTTGGGAATAATACAATATAACAAGTCATGAAATAAAATATATTTTTCTTGGACGTTCTTTGTCATATTTGTCATTACTTCACCAGAATCTCTGCGTGTTTTTTGAAGAACCCAGAAAGCAAAACACTGATCTGAGGACCAATAATGTGACTTCTTTATATCCAAAAAGTACGTCAGGAGTCCAGATCAGAAGAGGATTCTTTGTCGTTCCACTGAAGAATTTAATATTTTTAAGTGTACCTAAAGCTGAAGCTCTTATCCCAGACGATGATGGACACCAAGCCATTTATGTGTTATTAGTGTCTGAGGAAAAACTCACTTTTATCCAAAGCTGCTCAGTGCTGACGGACCTGAGAGGGATCAGGAATATTTTCATGTGACACATCCCTTCAGGACAACACAGATCCTGTGTGACTCTGACCAGAAGGTTTCCTCAATATTGAGCTTTATTAAATATAATCACACTTAAAGGTGACATACAGTATATGAGTGTTTAGATTATCAACAGTATTATTCAAACATTGTAACATTTAAGTGATTTCATCTTTGTCTTTGGAGTGTTAAATCTTTTTCATGTTCGTGTGGTTTTTCCTTTCAAATACTTTAAGGCTATTTTGTACCACGGTTTCGAGGCTGGCTGGAGAAACGCTCTGTTTAGCCACATTGAAGACCTGGAAGTAAACGCCCACTGCTATGATTGGAAACTAGCTTTTAATCCTGCGTCATTACATGAAGGGAATTGTTTTGAAAACTTCTGATGTGGAAAAATGGTAGCCGTATGGATGAACCCATATATGTTCAACCTGTAAGATGTTGTATGCATAAGACATGATGCACATAAATGACAACGCGTATGGGTGAAGCAAAAAACAACAAATCTTCAAAAGCGACGGGCCTAGAAATTACCGTAAACAACACAGTAAGCGTGCATCAGAATTCAAACTGCAGTTGGCTTGACGACAGACACAGTAATACCAATGATGCTTCAGCGTGTGACAGTGTGATAAGTCCTTATCACCAGGCCCAAATGCAATCCATGCCCACAGATTTCCGCAGAAAACTCTGCAGAATTTCGCGGATTGAATGCCCGTCATTGACAAGCACACATAACCCGTGCTTGAGCATGTTTGTGACGTCATTGACAACAAGCACACATACATAGCCTATCCCGCATGTTTGACAAGTACATTAACCCTGCGCATGCTATTTGCTGTGATTTTTTTAATGATAGAGAGCACAAACCATTTGATATTTGAGATGAAATAAAACTTACCGCTGAGTTAAGCAGAGCTCACTTGACTCTATGGGGCTGTTTACACTTGGTATTAAGATGTGTTTTCATCGATTGGATCACAAGTGGACGAGAGAGACACTTTACGTTTACACCTGGTATTTAAATCCGTCTCTTTTGTTCACTTTCGACCGCTTCTGTCCTGAATACTGTGAGGGGACGGTCCGTGAGACGGTGGGCTAGTCTCTCTGCTGTCATTCACACGCGAGCGGGAGTAATTATGAGTTTATATGGACGCAAACTAATATTATGTTGGAGTCCACTGCTTGTTTAGCAAGTAAACATGCTGAACAGTGTTTTGTACGGTTACATGCTTGAGCTTTTTCTGAATTTTCGGTGCAATTGATGAAATAGGATCGCGCAACTTTCACACGCTTTCAAAACAAAACTACGGAGAACACCCCGCAGTAGTTTTATCAATGAAAGGCTAAAAATAGCGCTGTTCACCGTATGTTCACGGCAGAAGTAAAAAAAATACGTAAAACTTGTGTTTAATACCTCAGATTAGATAAATGGGCGGAGAGAAGGCAGTCGCGTGTGGCTGTTCAAACACATTCAACCACATTTGCGTTCCGCAACTACAAAGCGATCCGATCGAAAATGGTTTCGACTACCTCTGGATGTGGTTGAAAGTGGTCGAAAACGTTTTGAACACTGTTTACACCTGGTATTAACTTCGTCCACTTGTGATCCGATCGATGAAAACGCATGTTAATGCCAAGTGTAAACAGCCTCTATGTGACGCGCAACCATTTTAAATCCATTTACAAGACAGATGCCCTTGTTATGTTTAATATAAAGTTCACTTTGCATTGTAAAAATGATGAAATTATCATCATATGTGCTTTATTCATACAGTAACAAGAACGTAATAACACAAGCTTTTCATTCTGCTATAATATAACACTATAAATAATAATATATATTGCATATTGTTGCCGCCCCATGTAGTGGACACACTAAGGGGCGTAACATTTTAGTCACACACTCATTCACAGCTGGCCAATCAGAGCACACCATGCTTTTCAGAACAATGAGCTTTGTTAAAGTTGATGAGTTTCAAAAAGACAAACATAGAGGAGCAACAATGAGGAAAATAATGTGCTTTTTGAACCTTTCACTGCGTAAACACATTGTATTACTCCAAATACACAAAATCATGTTATTTTTAGCAACGTCATACACTGTAAAAAGTGTTACTTTTAACTCTTTCCCCGCCATTGACGAGATATCTCGTCAATTAAGAGAAAACGCTTCCCCGCAAATGACGAGATTTTCCGTCTTTCCGCAATACCGCTATTATCCACCAGGTGGCGCCCTTCCGCAACTTTTTAAAACCGGAAGTATTGCCCTATGGCAAGCTGCTGCATGTCCGTGTCTGTTTTAAAGATCGCTCTGAATGGGATCTCTATGAAAAGTCCGTCATAAAAATGGAATTATTTCTGCTTTTTGCTCAAAATGTGGTGTTTTTGCAGAAACCTACCCATATTCAAAAGCTGATTGCAAAAGAACCACTAAAGGTAGGATGAAACGTTTTTTTTTTGTTTGAAAGCAGAGGGTCTGTTCTTTCATTTGGTATATTGTATGTTTATATATTTAAAGAAGAACATTTTCTGGAAGGCATTAAACTTTGGTGAAAATCATGAAAAACGCTGGCGCTGGCTGGCAACTTTTTTTAAAAACGCTGGCGGTGAAAGAGTTAAAGGTACTTAAAAGGTTACTTCAATTGGTAACACCTAAAAAAGTTTAGTTCAACTTAAATGTTTCACCTAGAGTTAACTAAAGTGAAATAAACTTACATGTTTTTAGGTGTTACCAGCTGAAGTAATTTTTGAGTGTATTATGTCCTCTTTAAATTAAAGCAATATCTTACCAAGACTTTTTGTCTGTATGAGGTCAGTTGCAGCTTATTTCTCTCTTTGTATTCTGCAGATGACAAAAGATCATACAGTATGGGCTTTAAATGGCACAAGGGTGAGTAAATGATGTTGAAATGTAATTTCTGGAGCTGATACCACCAGTAGGGTTTTGATGTTTCTGTAGGTCTGTTAGTGCCGATGAAATATGATTTTCTCCTCATCATCCCTCTGAGGTTCTTATCGGGTCACATAGGTGCTCCACAGAGCGTCTGTCAGATTTATTGATACCTCTCGCTGCGGGACTTTGTCTCCTTGTAGAACATCAGATGTGTAATAACACAACAAAAGCACTTTTGCTGAGAAAGCATTCGTTCTGTCAGCACAAGCTGTCACGGTTGGATCACGCAGGTGCCGATAACAGCCGGACAGACAAGAAAAGCTCTGCTTTTTATTTCAGGAGCAGCAAAAGTGCCCGAGGCTCTGCGCTTCCTCTGTATTCAGCTTAAATAAACTAATTACAATAAGTCATGGTCAATAATTACAAAGGTACGGCCGCTAATACCGTGCGAGAGAACCGCACATAAAGCTCAAACTAATTGTGTTTGATAAGGTTACGGTTAAACAGCACTTTGGGATAGAGCGACTGCAGCCATGAGATTCCCATTAAAACTATTACCTCCATTATACATGAATGTGAAATTCACAGAGCAAAACTAAAGTGTGCTCACATATTTCAGACGGGGCTGAAAACGATCAAATGTAAACCATGAGGGCAAGATAGATGTAATGTCACCTTTAGATACAACCAGAAGGTGTCTATAGCTGAAGAACATCACATTACTAAAAATAAAAATGAGCTTTAAGCTGATAGAGGTGAGCATAACTTCACAAAAAATGTGTTTTATTTACTCACTGATGAAATACGAAAGGTTAGCAGACTCGGGTTCAGATGCAAAGCTTCTCCTTGAATGTCTGACCTTATTTGTTTGCACTGAAGTAATTTCATTATTGCGTGCGATTCCCTGAGCTCCGGTGTTACCGCTAAATGCTGGCAGGGGATGCACCATTGCGGGATTTGGCACCGGGATTCTCAACAGAGAGAGGCCACGCAACAATACGACTCTTTCATGTTGACAAATTCCATTAGTGAGCAAAAGGTTGAGCTTAAAGAGCGTTTTATTTATGATAATAGCTCACCATAAAGTAAAGAAATATCCATCACCTGCCACCTATACAGACAAACACAATGAGCTCTTCTGCCTTTCTGCTGTCAGAGAGGATGAGATGCATCTCTCTCTCTCTCTCTCTCTCTCTCTCTCTCTCTCTCTCTCTCTCTCTCTCTATCTCTCTCTGTGAGCTCAGGCAGGTTTCAGGTTAATCGTTACAGGACGGGTGAACATGTAGGAGATGTTTAACATTCTCATCTCTGATCCTTTGACATCCAGCAGTAAAATCAGTCAAGCGCAGAGCAGAGATAAAACTTAAGTGTCTTCAACATCAGACCTCAATCTGTTAGACGTGTACACTCTGAGATTGGGTTCCTTAAAGATTTTAGGGAGTTTAAGTCTTTCAAAATAGTCAGAATTTTTTGTTACAGTTTGACTAAATCTATTACATTTGTCCTCCAACAAATAACAACCTCATAAGTCGTTTGTGCAAGCATGTTATTACAACTTAAAGTGACTTATTAAGGGATTAGTGTCCTCTGCATTAGCTTATAAATACAACCTGTTGTTACGTTTGAAGTTTTTTTTGCCTTATACGTCCGATTAGAAACATTTAATTTTATGAATTTGTAAATGTAGAAACTGTTTCATAAACATATATGGTTTTAAAGATATTTTGGAGCATCTAACCCCACCCTCACCCTTACCCTAAACCCAACCACTTCTCAATCATATTAAACACAACACGCAAGTAAAAGTACAGTCAGGTATTTATTGCATAAAACAGCATAAAAGCATTACATACCATTCGCGTTGCAAACCTTGCGAACTGAAGCCATACGATTACTTTATATGAAGAACGCACATTCAGATCTCATTCAAACATAAACCAGCATGACGTAGCATCATGGCTTCTTCTGACGGCAGTTTTTGAATCAGTATTTTGATCTGATATTTACAGCGGATTGTCATCACTTTTGCAAATTTTATTCAAATGAATCAATCTTTTGACCTCGGTACACTTGGTATATTTTAAGTACATTTAAAAATGTGTTTTGTATGCTGTGTTTATATCATATAATAAATAAATGGGTACGTTATTTGCCCTAAATGCCTGAATAGTGTATTGTGTAACAAAATACATTTAATCCTGTCGGTTTAAATTGAAAATGTTATCCCAGTACATGTCACCATAGCAAAATTATACCCCAAAATATCATTTTATATTAAGTTTCACCTGCTGCTAATTTAGTAAATGCATCTATTGGTTGTATTTGGTGAAATGGACATACAACCAAATCAATCGTATGGGTTGGAGGATATGTTGGACATTTGTATGAACTACTGCTGTGATAGTAATATACAAATATATTCTGGAGATGAGCACTGATATGCATAAATACTGTAGTCACTCTTTGTCTAGAGTTCCCATCTATTCTGAGCTCTTATTGATGACTATTTCTTTATTGTTCAGTCCAATTTATCCATTTAAAAAAAAAATTATTTAAATATTTTTAGTTTTCAAATAATAGACATTAATATGTTGTCACAATTATATAACCCTAACACCTTTGTCTACAAAAGTAATTTCAAGCTTTTAAAACCCTCAGATTAAAAGATCACAGAAAACATTACAGTCTATATATATATATATTAATCACATATAAAATAAAAGTTTGTGTTTGCATAATATATGTGTTTGTCATGTGTGTAATTATTATGTATATATAAATACTCACACGTATGTATTAAAGAAACATTTGTATATATGTTTATTTATATTTTTTATATATTTAAAATTATATATACATTTTAAAAATTGATATATAAATAAAACATTTCTGAAATACAGACATATTTGGGCAGTTTCCCAGGACAGGGATTAGACTAGTCCTAAGAGCTGTCCAAACTGAAAATAACTTGCACTGACATATCTTAGAAAACATCAGCACACAAGTACTGTTTTAGTAAGGCATGTTTGTTAAAACTAGTTCTATTTCCTAATTAAACTAAAGCCTAGTCCTGGTTTAAGCTAATCCCTGTCCAGGAAACCACGGCATTGAACGGGTGAAATAAGTATTGAACACATTACCATTTTTCTCAGTAAACATATTTCCAAAGGTGCCATTGACATGAAATTTTCACCAGATGTTGGTAACAACCCGAGTAATCCAAACATTAAAGAAATGAAAATAAATAAGTTCAGAAATGAAGTTATGTGTAATATTGTGAAATGTACTGAACACATGAAGAAAAGGAGGTGCAAAAAGGCATGGAAAGCCAAGACAACAGCTGAAAACTATCAGTAATTCAAAAGCAATCCAGCCCCCTGTCAGTGCAAATGAATATCAGATGGTTCAGTCTCATTGCCAAGGTGTCACACAAAACACAACTCACGATGTGTAAAAGCAAAGAGCTGTTGCAAGACCTTCGCAACCTAATTGTTGCAAAACATAATGATTGCATTGATTATAGACGCGTTTCTAAGCTTCTGAATGTTCCACTGAGCACTGTTGGGCAATAATACGGACGTGGAAAGACAATCATTTGCCTCATCTATGTGTGTGTGTATTTATATATCAACACATCCTCATCCCATTGCGTCAATATTTGACGCCACTTGACCATGCGTCAATATGTTACGCGGAGGGTATACCCTTCGCGTCATTTTTTGACGAACTGGGGACTTCAATACTATTAGGTACGCGAAATTAAACAGTTGTCGCCTGACATTGGGGTTAGGGATAGGTTTGGGTAGGGATGTCATTATGTAAATCTAACCCTAAACCGACGCGAAAATGGTAAGAAAATGGTACGAAAATAGGAAAGAGAATGCAACGGACTCAATAGTATTGAAGTCCCCAGTTCGTCAAAAATGACGCGAAGGGTATACCTCCGCGTCAACATATTGACGCATGGTCAAGTGGCGTCAAATATTGACGCCATGGGGTGAGGATGGGCTGTATATATATAGATAAGAATTACACACAGGACAAACATGTATAGTATACAAACACAAACCTTTATTTGGTATGCGATTAATCACGATTACTCGTTTGACAGTACTAATATATATATTTATGTCAGTTAAATCAGTTTAAGGTTTGGATGAAGCACAGGGTGTTTTAATGAGACAGAAATGTTTATGTAAGGGAAGCACTGCTACTGACATCCTCAGAGAGAGAGAGAGAGAGAGAGAGGAGAGAGAGAGGAGAGAGAGAGAGAGAGAGAGAGAGAGAGAGAGAGAGAGAGAGAGAGAGAGAGAGAGACGAGAGAGAGGAGAGAGAGAGAGAGAGAGAGAGAGGATGAGAGAGAGAGAGAGAGAGAGAGAGAGAGAGAGAGAGAGAGAGAGAGAGAGAGAGAGAGAGAAAACAGAAAGTCAGGAGCACTTGAATAGAAAGCACATTTGAATAGTTGGCAGTCACACTAAAGTTTGGGGGTCAGATGAAAGTATGACAGAGATGTTGGAATTGTATGTAACTTACACATCATGGTGGGTCTTTATCCTCAGAAACAGACGACAGAGAGAGAGAGAGAGAGAGAGAGAGAGAGAGAGAGAGAGAGAGAGAGAGGAGAGAGAGAGAGAGAGAGACCACAGGTTGGAGCGATTAGAGCAGCTTAGTAATTCAAGAAGAGACAATTTTAAAGAGTCAAAAGAAAGAAACAGAGATTATGAGATTCTGTATTCATTTCCTAAAGAGCAAATACAAAAAAACTTAAAGAAATCTTAAAAATAGACAAACAAATCAATAAAAAAATGTATGTATAAAACTGAGTTGCTTTGAGGTCATTGTCATGTCAAATCTGTGTTCAGATACTTGATCTTATCATTCAGAAATACATTTTAGGAGATAAAAGTTTCCAAATGGTTCCAGTGTCTCTCTTCAGATCTCACAACAAAATATATTTTATCCTAATTTTGCTGTGTGATGAATTAATGATTTGGGCAAATTTTGTAACAAAAATGACTGTACACCATATTTTTAACATATCAGCACAGAAATATAATGATAACACTGTGATTTACCTCTGCAGTCAATAAATGCTGAACTTTCTCTTTATATTTGTGACCCTGGACCACAAAACTTTTAAGTAGCACAGTTGTAAATGATTTATAGCAATAACAAACAATACATTGCATGGGTCAAAATGATCAATTTTTCAATAATGCCAAAAATCATTAGGATATTAAGTAAAGATCATGTTGCATAAAGATATTTTGTACATTTTCTTATTGTAAAAATATATAAAACAGTATTTATCATTAGTAATATGTGTGCTAAAGACTTCATTTGGACAACTTTATAAATAAATTTGATTTTTTTCCAAATAGTCGTATATTGGCCAAATATTGCCCTGTCCTAACAATACATTAAAGTAAAGATAATTTATTTAGCTTTCAGATGAATTTGACATTTGAGTTCACTCATTTTTACATTTAAAGCAATAGTTCATTCAAAACTGAAAATTAGCCCATAATTTACACCCCTTAATGCAATCCTATATGAATTCCTTTTTTCAACGGAACACATTGGTTTCCTGGACAGGGTTTAGATTAATCCAGGACTTATATTAGGACATTGAAGTAGTTTTACAAACAAATCTTACAAAAAACAATACTGGTGTGCATCTTGAGACAAAACAATGGCACTGATATATGTTAAGATAACATCATTAAAGGTGATTTTAAATGAAGACATCTTAAACATAAATGTTAGTCTGGGTCTAGGATAAGCCCAGTCTGGGAAACCATCCCTAAGAGTTAAATAAAGTCCTAATGTATTCAGGCAGGATTAGTTTTACAGGGGCAGATGAAATAATGCAACTTTACCACATGCAGGACATCTGTAATATTAATGGACAATTGGCACAGGTTCAGTAAAAATCTGAAGTTGGAGGGATAACTCGATTATGCAATGCTATCACCCTGTCATTACATGCACATTACACTGTAAAAAAATGCAATTGCACTGTTTTTTAAGTCAATTCAACTTACTATCTTTTACCTGACTTTACTAAGTTTAGTTGACATAACTTAGAAAAAGAAGTTGAAATTGTTTAACTGAAGTTAAAACAAAATACAAATATATGTTGATTTGACAAAAAAATCCGATTTTTTACAATGTACTTAAAGCAACACTAAAGAGTTATTGCTCTTTGCTCCCCCTACAGGTTAGAAGCGTAATTGTTCATTAGCACTGTCGTAAATACTGCAGCATACCTGGCTCTGATTGGATTGTAGGTCTGCCGTAAAGCAAGTTTTTGTAGTTTTCACTCGAACTACAGGACCACTACCCGACGGTTGGAAACTTCTTTAGTGCGGTTTTGGCCGATAGAGGGCTGCAAAGAGAATGTGAAAGTGCCATTCACCCTGTTTTGAGTGGATGAACCACTGAGACTTTTTTGGAAACGTTATTTTAAGGTAAAAAAAACTCTTTGGTGTTGCTTTAAGGCAATATGATCATTATATATATATATATATATATATATTTATATATATACACAAACACATCCTGCATTTAAACGTGACATTAATGCTGCCATTTTAAACCACATCACATGAAGACGTATGTGTATTCATCTGTTGTATTTCTCATGAAAGTTATGCAAAGTAGAAAGAAATGTTCCTGTTTTTTTTATGTCACATGCATATATCATTATTTTCTACTTGTTATTGCTCGTCTCGGGCTGATGGTACTGAAAGCAGGATGTTGCACTCGGGTGCAAGATGATGTCATTAATGTATAAACATCTTTTTCTTTTAGATGTATATAAATGTTTATTTGGTCGCGTTTTGAGTAGACCAGCATATAAATGGCCTTAAAGTTAACAGACAGAAACTAACTAGCAGAAATTGAGATTGTGTGGGGCTTTTAACAGATGAAGGTTTCTCAAGGTAAACGGGCAAGGACAGCACGGCTCCATATTCCTCAATGCTTTACCGCACTTATAAACACATTTGCATAATTTGGTTACTTACGCACTAAATCAAAATTCTCTTCTTTGTACTTGGAGCCCCGGCTCTTAATTTGCAATCACGCAATGCTACAAAGGACTTTTGTCAAGTACAGCAAATCAACAGAACGGGAAATGAGTCTTAAAAAATGAGCATGATTCGGATAGCCCACCCTCTCCTCCCACCCAGCCACTTTAGCTGTATAATCTAGTAAAGATTAAAAATAACTATCATAAACCGCGCATTTGCCGAAAGTAATCCACCTCTACGGAAGAGGACGGATCCCGGCGCCTCTCCTACTCGATCTGTCAGCCCGTATTTTAAACAGTTCTAATCATATACCTTTGTGGACACTTAATTAAAATTACAAAACCAATTTTAATCTGTAGTCCAATTAATATGTAAATATATGCAAATGTAGCGAAACAAGGTGGTGATTAAGTTAAGAACACTCTCCTTTAAGTGTGAAAACAAACCCTGGGTTTTTTTCTCCTTCCTCTCTGATGGATTGTAATGTTTACTGGGCTCATGCTGAGCGGCGGAAAATAGCCTTAGCAGAATCATCTTTGAGAACGCGCCAAAAAGAAACGTACGAGTAAACGAGGACGGACGTGACCGTTCCATATGTCGAAGCGTCGTTCACGCTCGTCGCGGTGATTCGGCTAAAGGTCGTGACAAAGTTAGACGACTTTTTAAAATGCAAGACTCGGTTTATCCCGCTCTAGGTGAGCGCTGACAAAAGGATGGCCGTATTTCTAATTAGGCCTTGGAGATAGACCTTCAAAGAGCTCTCTGGAGGAGGTCGTCCGGACCAGGTAATGACTACGGCTCATCATCAGATCGCTTTTTTATTGAGGATGTGTTTTAGTGAGAGATGAGTGGGTGGTGAAAGGCCACGGCAGCAAACTTTTCTTTTTCTCCTCCCAATTATTTTATTTCAGAAGGTTAAAACGACATATTCCACAAACTGCATCGTCGCCGCCGTCAACAAAGTTTCCACTCGAGGAATCAGAACCTCTTCTTATCACAACACGCCACCTTACGCACTTAAAGAAGACGTCTATAAGTTGCGCTTAATTAGAGCGTTTCTGATGAAACGGCCAAAACAATCCAAGCGACGGCGGCGGACGACTCCGCAATTTACATCCTGGCCGAGTGGCGCCGGGCTGAGGTGTCTGTTGGACTCTAATTAGTTGTGTTTGAGGGAAAAAAGGTTCATTTTTCTCTTCCTTAACAAACCACAGAGAAACCACCGCATGCAAATGAAGATTTCCCAACCCAAACAGAGATGAGATGCAGAACACGTATCACACAACTAATGAGTAGCCAGAAAGCTTCGGTAAATAACAAGATTTGGGGGTTAATGGATGTTAGATGCGCAGGTAAGAGCTAGACGGAGATTTCCTGGACTAAACAGAGATCTTCAGATTTGACCTGGAATAAAGGAACAATTTTGGGAAGTAGCTCAATTTGTCAACGTTTGTCAGGTTAATGGCATCTCTGAAGGATATCGTTTGAAGCTATTAGTTTAACTAGATATAAATGCAACTTGATGAATATCATGAGACCCCAGATGTTTGTGAGGTGAGTTTGATTTCTTTGGAAAGTTGAATATTAGTTAAATCAGTGTACTTACTGTACCTGCAAAACCCAGACGGACGATGGCGAGAGGATAAAGCTTTAAAACATCAGTGGATGTGTGTTGGGATACAGTATGAAAGGAGACACATGCAGACAGGTATTACTGATGATTCTGTCAATGCGCTCCTATGAGACCTTCACTCAATAGTCATTTGAAAATGAAGTCAGAGTCATAAAACAGCCCAACAGCGCGCTTAAGACAAACGCAACCCAATATCTCATTTATTAATCAACAGCAATTCCACTGATGACTTCTGATCGGATTAGATATAAATTTCAAAGTTGAAAATCATTTGATCTAATTCTCTTTATTGGTAATAATCTGACGTCGTCCCTGAGAAGCAAATAAATCCAAACTTCCATTGATTTTAGCAAACTGAGCTACGCACACAAACAAAATTGACTTTGTACATTACTGACCAACTTTAACAAATATGTACTTGATCATCTTTAAAGGTCAAAGGTCCTGACAAGTTTTGGACCGAAATCAGATTTATTCTAGATGCATTATGTGCCGACACCATCAGTGATGATCCTACCCAGTCTCACAGTCACATAATTTTTGATTCTTTTTCACTAATTTCTGCGTTTTTCTTGATCGTATCATGAATTTTTGTTTATGTGTCATTGTCACGTATTGGTTACTCAACTGTTTTTTTTTTCAATTTTCAAAACATTTTCACTTTGGTTTAGGGTTAGAGTTGGGTTTGAGTTAGGATGTCACGTATTGGTTTATATTATTTTTTCAGATTTAATTTTTATATTTTCTCAATTTTAAACCATTGTCGCCTGGTGTTAGGGTTAGAGTTGGGTTTGGGTAAGGATGTCATTTCATGTAAATGTAACCCTAAACCAAAGTGAAAATGGTAAGAAAACAGGACAAAACAGTTGAGTAACCAATACGTGACAATGACACATGAACAGAAATTCGTGATATGATCACGAAAAAACACGGACATTTGTGACAGTATCACGAAAAAGAATAAAAAAATTACGTGACTAGGTACGTAATTTCGTGTGACTGGCCTGGATGATCGGTGCAGATCGAGGGTCTTTATTTATAAAGCATGCATGCGCACAGAAATTATTGTAGACGCAAAAATCCACAGCAACGTTCATACTTATAAAATACGTCTTTGGTGTGGAAAAGTGCTTAGATCCAGTGATGCGTGAGGCGTACAGATATACGTATACGGGCTTTTGTGAAATGATCGTAAAATCAAATTAAGGATGGCTACACAGCATCTCTTTAAAATGAGGGCGTCTGAAGCAGTGCAAAGAATTGTGGGAATAAAGTTTTCATGAGTTTATGAAAATATCATTTGAAATTGCCCTTTGATCTTGAGCGCTTAAGTTATGAACAACGCCTACAACATGACTGCCAAGAATCCACAAAGTCCCATACTGTATGTAATCAACACCTTTAATTGAAATCTCTCCTACCCTATATTTGTGTGTACTGTACCATGTATGTTTGTTCTTACAAGCTTGGTTGAGTGCATTAATAATAAAGGACACAAATGAGCAAGTGATGTGGGATGGGATATGGGAACATTTAATAATTTTGTGTAAATGCTTGGTTTGACTGTTATAATGCACAGGTTGGTTAACCACTACACACAGTTTACATCTTTTGTCTAGTTTTGTCAATTTCTTTTTATTTAGCACATTTTAAAACAACCGGAGTGGACCAAAGTGCTGTACAATAACATAAGAAAGCAGACAAAAGAAATAAAAGACAGCAAGAAATAAAAGAAATAGTCTAAAAGAGTTTGGGTTTCTTTCTAATGCTGCCTTAATAACTTAGTAAAACTTAATATTGCTACAAATACAACAGTTTGATTTCTCCATTGGCTTTACAATTTGTGATGTAAAATCAACATCTCGCCTTATACATAATTCATGTAAAATGGCTTCGGTGATGGAAGAGGATTCTTATACAGTAGCACCTCACTGTATGATTAATTCCAGCCTTGGATATTTATATATAACACAACATTGATTCATTAAAATCAACATTAACAGCTTGCAGACACACGCAGACAACTGCGCAGTCAACATCAGAGAATCTAATAATCACCTGATGAGAACGCTCTCATTTATTAAATGCTGTGCATAAACCATCCTAAATTCTTATGACAGTTTTTCAAAGTGCATACCTGTGATTCATAAAATGAATAAATGCACAGAAAACTCGCGTACGCCTCTTTTCCAGATGTGAAATCACAAATGATACTGAATCAGTGCAAACGATGGCTAATTAATGTCATTGACGTATTAAAGAGCCCCTGTCAAAATCAAAATCCTATATGAGCATCAAGAACGACTTTTTATTCCAAAACCTGCAACACTTAAAATCAAAAGTATATACTGTATGTTTGCTTCGCACACTTTACCATCAAATCTGAGAGCCCAGATCTTCTGCTTTCCGCTATAGAAGATCAACAATAATCTCCAGTCTTGTTCATGTCAGTCTCAAGAGAAAAAGCACAGGGTGATAAAACATGCATAACATGGTAAATGTTTCACTATGTACACAGCTTTAGTAAGTCAACATTCAGGCGTTGTGTATGGAGTAATATCTCTGTACGATCTGTGTCTATCAAATCACACATCAAACCCTCATATTTACTCCATTATTTCTTTCCTTTTTGCCTTTAATCTGCACATCATCTGTTTGTTTGTTTTTTCTAATAAAAACAGCAATTTTCTTCAAGTATTACAACATGTTTTTTCATATAAAGGGCTGTTTTAAATTTTAAGTGTAGTGTGTCAAGAGAGGATATTCTTGAGACAGAGAGATATTCATTTCACCCAAATACTCTCTCTCTCCTCTTAGATAAGTCTCTGGATGAAATATCATCACTAATAATCAAACACACACACACACACACACACACACACATATAGTGCTGAAAGTTATTTGTTAAATCTCAAAGGGGCGGTTTCCCGGAAAGGGGAAAGACTAAAATGCATGTTTGAGCTGCTTTAATTTAAAAACACATAATCCTGACATATCTTTACATATTTCTGTGTCATTAATTGTTTTGTGTCAAGATGCACACCAGTATTGTTTGTAAAAACTACTTATATTTCCTAATATAACTAGGCCTAGTCCTGGATTAATCTAAACCCTGTCCGGGAAACCCCCCCCCAAAGGATTTTAAATATCTATTTCATTATGTTCAGAACTGAGGGTGCCATCCACTGTGCTAGACCAAAGGTACCAAAGAAATGTACCTGACCCGAATCACTTTTTATTCAAACTCGACATGCATAAATCTCTGTTTTTTTTTATAGAAAGACTCGACCTGAGACAAACCTAAAAAAAATTAGACCTGAGTCCGAACTGAAGCTGAATGTAAACAGCATCAATGTGTGTACAGTCTGCAGCTCTGCGCACATCAGTCAGACAGATAAAAACCCAGGTGGCCTTGCAACCAATTTGGCTCCATTTATTTTCATTTATTATCTGATGACAACACCAAGGTAACCGCTTACAGTGTGCATTCAAAATTGATTGACAGGTCTGTCTCAACGAAAATTAACCTACCGCCATCCACATGATGTTGCAAGCGTAAGGACTCGATGCATACAGGCGAGATAGTTTCTCAGGTCAAAAAGACATGAATTTTAAATTACCCAAGACCAAATGCTGCTATTATTATACCCGGGGCACATGTGAAACTTTTAGACCCAAACTCGCTTGGGTCAGACATTGGGTTTTCAGATCTTAGTGGACCAGTGAAGACCTCTACCATCCACCTTTAATGATTTTATTAAGTCCCACCCACATTCTGTCTCATTGACTTCCATGTTTAACTCTTAAATGTGTTTGATTACAGATGTTCATGCTGAGAATGTCATTTCACTTGACATTAATCCAAAAAAGTATTTCAATTGCAAATAAAGAATAATTCTGAATGTCATCAGTTTGAAAGCTTTCCATTAAGATTCATTCATTCTGTTTCTCTTTAATAAGATCAGATGTGTGACAGCACCTTTGTTTATCATCATCCCACACATACTGTGGGAATTCAGTGGGTTCGAGCTCTCTGATTGGTTCAAAGACAGATTTGTGCTTGATGTGGCACACGGATGGATAGCACACTTTTTTCAGTTCTTCCTGTCTGTCTGTTTCTATGCCATCAATGCCGTCTCTCTCTCTCTCTCTCTCTCTCTCTGTGTCTCTCTCTCTCCCCCGTGGAGAGCTGATTTGTGGATGGCTTGGGGAAACAGTGCTCTCTGTTCTCAAGACCTTCAGTGAAAGCGTTTCTTCTGGCTCACGAGCGAGCGCTCTATACGTCTGCCTCGCCCGTGGCAAATCCTTTGACTTCCTCAGCCTGTAGTTGTCCATGATCAAAGTTTCTGTACAGTAAGTCTGTCCTGACAGTCTGATAGCTGCTGCCCATGACTCTTTGTTTATGTCCCATTGAATCCATCACAGGTTTAGAGAGGTGTCTGAGGAGGACAAACACCACACTAAAGGGAAGGGACGCTCCCCATGATTTTACCTTCCATAGAAAAAATGAAATGAATTGAACTAACTAACCAGTGATTACCAGCTATGTTCTTAGTGACCACCCAGACAGCAGACAACTATGGGCCGGATCTGCACCGAGTTCAGCACAGATTTTTAATTACACTGAAATATTTTAATCAATGCATTGCAGTATTTCAAATGAATCCATAATCAACATTTGTTTCTATATATGCACCTTTCAGATAGATTTATCACAATGCATTCTGGGATTGCCTTCTCCATGAAAGATACATGTGATGCTGTCTCTGACAGAAATAAACTTAAAGACAGCATTCTGACGCAGTGTCCTAATGAAAAGTGAAACATCAAATAAATGTGTGTAACTTTGAAGAGGTTTAAGTTTGGACTCTGTTAAAAACACCACACAAGGAAACAGACAGAGAGAATGAGTTGTATTGAAGCTGTGTTGATGAATGAGTTTGTATTGTGTTTTCTGTCAGACAGGTCAGTTTCTATTAAATTAGCACTTGTCAATGTGGTGGTGGTTGATTGATAAATGATGGTGTCACAGAGATGAGGGATAGAGAGAGAGATGAGAGAGAGAGATGTATTGTTCAAACTCTTTGTGTTACACAGAAAACCTCATCTAATGCCAAAAGCTTTAATTCACTTTAGACTTCTCATTGATTTTATTGTTGATCATTACTGATTCTGTTAAGAATGATGTATTCAAACACAACTATGACCTCCTTCATTTAGTCTGAAAAAAAAATGTTTCTTCAATCTTAATTTGTAATATATATATATACATCACTGTTTATACGTTTAGTGTCACTTGACTTGAATCTGTTGGAATTTTGTGAAGACAAATGTATTTGTTTAAAGTTTATTTGAATGTAAATTTTGAATTTAAATTCATTACTTTTTCAGTTTTTGAAAAGAATGTCCTAATGAACAAAAATTAAAATGTGTGAGACCTCAAGGAGGTGCTTGAAAAAATGATGAGAAGATTTCTGTTAATTCTAGACAAAGGGTGACTACACTGAAGATTAACAAATATATAAATATTTGTGTTTCATCAGTTATACATACCATTATAATTGTTTTAATGCTAATAATTATAATATAGTAAATAGTATATAATAATAACAACATTAACAAGTCGTGTTATAGTAACGAAAACGTTTATTAATTTATTTGTGTTTGATGACACGATTTTCCGCTGTTTTTTGTGTCTCTGGAGACGAATGTCTTTAGGCACGACTTTCTATATTGTGCCATTTAGAATTTTTTTTCTCATCGTTCTTTCCTATTTTTTTAAATCTTTGTTGCTTGGGGTTGGGGTTAGATTTGGGGTTTGCATTAGGATGTAATTTTATGCATTGCTTTCTACATGTTTTTCGTCCGCTTTTAAAACTATTCTGGCCTGGAGTTGGGGTTTGGGTAAGGAAGTCGCAGAAAATGATTCTAACCCAAACCCCAAGCGACAATGGTCAAAGAATAGAAAACAACAATGAGAAAACAAAATATAAAATGACACAATAAAGAAAGTCGTGCCACAGACACGAACAGCCATTGATAGAAATTCGTGATGGGAAGGACGAAAAAGACATTTGTCTCCAGAGACACAAAAACAGTGTCATCAAACACGAATAAATTAATCAAAATTTTCGTTACTATAACATAAATTGCCATGAGACTGGGTAGGAATTATCATAGACATTATAGCTAATGATAAACACACAAAGTATTTGTTGAAATGTGGTGAGATTTCTGGTGGAAAATATGATTTATTTAACAGCAACCTTCTATTAAATTATTATTTTCTTGAAATTTTTAAGAACAACAGACACCGTTTCCTGAGAACGTGAGGATTTTTTCCTTAAAATTCTCTCCAAAGAAAGTGAAATTATTTGATAATCTGATCAATTTTTTATTCACAAACACTTTTCTTGCCCTGTATCATGTCCTGATGTAAATGATTGTTAAAGATGTCTATGTTTTATCCATGTGTCCATATACAAAAAGACTTCAAAGACAAAAGCATTGAAAATCACCTTCAGTCGCTCAAAGCAGCAGAGCAAACAACCACTAACTGTACAATATTTTAGTTTATTTTAGTTAAAGTAAATTTCCCTTTTGAAAATGAGCTGCAAATAATCATCAGCTCTCTCTCTTTCTCTCTGTTTTTTAAAAGAGATGGAGAAAAATAATGAAAAATGTTCAAAATCCTGCTACACTGTAAAAGAAATTTGTGCTTGATCGAACATCACCTACCCTTTTCTGTAATTTTATGAATTTAAAATTAATTATTTTGGAAGTTATCATCTAAAAATACCAGTCTGAGTCCAAAACATGCCCATACTGTGCATGCGAGGGTGTGTGTGTACGTGCATGTTTGCGAGTGTGAGCATGTGCGTGTTTTACAAACAAGACAATCTTTTGTCAGTCCACAGTTTTGGTCCCTTTAATGTGAAATGAAAAGATGTTTCATAACTTCTCAGTTGAGCGGCTTTGATGAAGATATTTTGGACTTTAGGTAGAAAACAGCTCCCAAATGTATCTCATTGGTTATGTCCTGCTCGTGTTTCTAGGTCTACCTTGAGTTTAGCGGCTGGCCTGACGGATTAAACCTGCAGTCGTGTTTTTTAATCAAAGTGTGGTGATCCCTGCAAGACAAATTACTGCCGGAGAGAGACGAGAGCCAAACCTTCTGACGGCAGCCAATCAGAGAGGAGAATGAAGTCTTGGCACGACTCTTTGAAGAGACATCCTCGCTCCTGGATCTACAGACCTGTGGTCTGGCCTGCACACAATCTTCAGCCATGCGAGACTTTATCCTAACCTTAAATAGGAAAGAACATCTGCTACCAACATGCACGAGAGAGAATCCAATAAGGATAACAACATATGCCTGTGTAATTTACAGCCTTAAACTTTAATCTTTTGAAAATTTCCCATTCTGTTGTCAGACTTAAACTTATCCAAATCTAAAACTAAATCAATGTAAAACCCAGTGGTGGGCTGTCAGGGCCCAAGCCTTCTCTGCTGGCCTAAACACTATCTGAATCACTGATTTATATTTTCAGACCTTTTTCCATAAATATGTATTTAACTAACCCCATAGTAGGCTAGTCTATTATCTTTTTTCCCAAACTTTTTGTCTTTGTTGCACTGCTTCCAGTAGTGTTTATATATGATAGAGCATTTATCCAATCATATTTCAACCAGTGGCTGACATCATGTGTTGCCAGGGTCAAAGAAATCTGCCTAGGCCTTCAGAACGAACAGTGCAGGCGTCTGTAGCTTCAGATCAATGGCAACGAAATCATTGAATCAACCAATCAGATTTTGAGTTGGTGTCACCGGGCCATCTAGAAGGCTTACAGTGACTTCAGTACTGAACCCCTGCTATTTCAAATATACTGAAAAATATTCCCACATACTGTACAGCGCTGGTAAAACCAAAAAATCTAAAACAGTTTAAATAAAAAACAACACTGATCAGTAAGGGATTACATGAGTGTGTCAGATTATTCAACCAACATTTGAATTCTTTCTTGACATTATCATAAGTATCTGTCATTTTATCAAACAGGACAAATCAAATACTACCACAAAACATCAAATCATTTCTTAAATCTATCTCCCTTACTGATGTATCTGCTGTTATTTTCATGCAATGAAATGATGTCACTTCCTGGAAGATGATGATGTCATTAAGGCTTTGGTTTGTTGAATGTACTGCAAGAAACATTACATAATAAAATACAGTTAAAATATGAAAACATGGTTTAAAACATTTTGAATAGATAAAGGAAAATTACACTCTGAAGAAATTATGTAGTAATTTTTAACACATTGTTTTGTGTTTTCCTATAAATAAATAAAAGGTACAACATAAAATATGTTAAAACAACACACAAATAACACAGATGTGTCTAGTTAAGGACAACACATTCAATTGTTTTAACACTGTCGTTCTAAGAGCAGGCACGTGCAGAGGGGGGTGGGTGTTTGGAGGGTGCCCGAGCACATGACTCTTTACCCCTGGATGACCAAAGTGGCCTTTTTGTCAAGTCATTTTTTTTGTAATTAAATGCCTTTTTGTGAAGGCCTGACCAATCTAACTATTAGTAAAATTAATAAAAAAATAAGCCGTAAATAAAATGAGTCACATGATGACCTATTGACCTTTGACCGGACAATCTCTTCCGTGATGATCCCTAGCTCACCTCGCTCACACTCTCTTACAACGACACAGTGCACATCACCCTCGAGTCAGCAGTAATGCTTGTTAACATTACTTATTATTATTTTACAAGAGCGACGTGAAGAGAGCATGCACAGCTTTTGTTTATATACAAGTAACGTTAGCTTCAGCAGCTAAACATCTACACACAGCATACAAATAAACTATGATGCATACATTTTCACTCACTTAGGGGTTTTTTTTGGCATAAAAATAGTTTCATATCACTGTTACCAGGCTCTGATTTGTATAATTCTCTGATTTATCCTCATAAATACAGTTTTTATTATTATTTAGATAATTAAAAAGAATAAATTCAGAACAAGAATTAAAATAGAATTATATTTAAAAACCATAAAAAACAATTATATAAAAAACACTAGCCTGTAAACCTAATAATATCTTAATTTCACAATGCAATATATAATATAATATAGCCTACTATCAAAACGGCATACTGTTGACACACACACACACACACAATGTATACATTGTAATGCACTGTAAGTCGCTTTGGATAAAAGCATCTGCCACATGCATAGATATATAGATATAAAACTCTGATAAAAAAAAAGATTTTTCTGTCTCAGTCTATTTGCAGGGAAAATAAATAAAAATGTTAGATTTAAAATGGTCTTTTTATTCTGTTTTGCTTTATTATTTGTTTCAGTTGTGTGCATGCGTGTCAGCGAGGAATGTCCAATTTTATACTTTGAGCACCTGCCACTATAAGGTCTTTGCACGGCCGTGTTTAAGAGTGTAGGAGTCATTATGACAAGCAGCCACTTTCAAATAAATAATAATAATAATACATACATACTAATGTATGTGGTCAAGATAAACTCAATATATGATCTGTGGCTAACAGTGAAGATGGAGGACAATTTCTTAAAGTCGTGTTCATCTGCTCGGGTCAGACTGAGTTTCTCAATCAGAATGAAATGAAGATTCACAACCGTCTGATAAACGACAGCAAGGAATTCTGGGATTTATTATTAAGAGACAAATTCAGCCAAACAACAACCAATCAAAATAATTATTATTCCACTATTAATGAGCGTTTCAATGAGAATCAGACGCTTTGCTTGTTTAAAAATATCTGGTGACCAAATGTTTTCTCTTCCCAAAGACAAATGATTTCTTAACAATGAGAAAGTTTGGGCTGGTTTATTGTTGTGTGTTAATAATCAATTTGTTGACAGTGAAAGCGCTGCCGTTTCTAAAATGGTCAAATAATTAACAGCGCACTGATGAACATCATTTGGAAAATTAAAAATCATCAACAAGATTTTTTGTTGTTGAGCACACATCTTTTGTGCATATTAATGAAGTATTATTGTAAATAATTAGGTGTGAAATCTTCAGCGAGCAGGAGACCTGTCATTACCTCTCTGAATTTAACCTTTATGATTCCTGATGTTCATTTATTTACTCTTAATCTTCTGTTTTTGTTGTGTTTACTGTACTCAGAGTTTGTTGTGTCCAATTTAACCAGAACCTTGTGAAACTCGTCCAGAACACATTCACATTACAGTAAAAAGAAAAAAACCCAAATTTACATTTATGCATTTATCAGATGCTTTTATCTAAAGTGAATTACATCGGTACAGAAGAATGAAAGAGAAAAGAGTATAAATAATAATAATAATACACAATAATAATAATAATAATAATACACAATAATAGTAATAATTTAAAACAAACATTTTTTTACATCGTGTTGGTATTTGCTGTACTGCTCTTAATTCAGGCTGATGAAAAAAAAATGGCAATAATAAATATAAAATTTCTGCATTATCATATGAGAATAATGACTAATGACCTGTAAAAAAACTAAATTAAACCTTGATGTCTAATGTTCGGATGTTTATGACCAAAACAAAATGTGTATAATGTATGTGTCTGTAAAGGGATATCTTATGCCAAATATCACCAGCTTTCATTGTTGTAGGTATTTTTGTGTAAAATAAAGTTTGTTTCTCTCACATGGAAAAGAGAGAGAGAGCGAGAGAGAGAGAGAGCGAGAGAGAGAGCGCTCATGAATCAGTAGTAATTAGAACGGTGACAGTCTACTGCTCTCTGCCGATCTTCAGATGAATGCAGACAGGTCAAGAGTAAAAGGTTAAAGGTCAACCTGTTCAGTTAGAATGAAGAGCGATCTGAGGTGACCTACATCAAAAGATGAGGAAATACGGGAGAGAGAGAGAGAGAGAGACTCCTCATGAGGAAAAGCTGCATCACTGCCAGGCTTTAAATGGAGGTGTTTTGATCTGTTGAAGGAGTCCACTCAAAAGTGTGCAACCTTTTTAAAACAGACAGAGCAGTAAAGAGTAGAAAAGTGAGCATTAAAGAGATAAAGACCCTGTTGTTTAGGAGGTGGTAAAGGACGCATGACTCTTATGCCCACACTTACATTTCTAACAATCTGATCACCCCTGCTTTTATACAAAAACCTCCAAAATAAAAGTGTAGACTAACTTTCATATCAAATACTATTCCATCGGATTAATGACATATTGGCATCATATTTACATCTGAAACAGCATGTTTTGTTAGTTTACGTTTTGTTTAATGACTTGTTTAATTGTGTCATTAATGCATTTTGCACAACAACTGCATTATCCTATGAAATTAATGTAATTTTAAATCCATAAAGTATATAAACAATGAAAATTACATAAGCTATAGCCACGTGATTGATTTTAATGTTCACTAATGATTAAAAAAAATATGTTTAGATAAAATTATATTAGAGGAACGCATTATTGCATAAAATTTTAACTCATATGATTCTATGCCCCAGTGAACTCTGGCGAACTTTGGCGTTGTACCAAGAAGATGAATCTAGAAATCTACTAATATAACGTGTAGACGGTCACATTTTAAACCATACATTTTCTACACTACACAGAGGATGTTAACTGAACATTACCGTACTGGGGTTTGGAAATGTTGTGAGTGTTTCTTACACATTTTAATTCCTCAGATAGCAACATGCAACAGCAACAACAAAGTTTGTGAGCGCGCTCAACGCTGATGACGTCTGTGACTGCGTTGACTTCAGCGCCTGCGCCAGAATAAAGTAATGTAACACCATCAAAACACTATCAAAACGGCGAAAATCTCTGAAAAGTGACAAAGAGGCAGCACTGAATTAATAATATTGTGCATAGTAAACAGATTAAAAAACAAGTAACAGATTAATGGACGCTTCTTTGATTTTGAGGTTGCATGGAAAATCCATGTGGCCCGTGCCCCCTCAGTTTGAATGGGCATGACGCCTCTGTCACCATCACAGGTCATGTGACATCATTAAAACTCATTCATTAATTATAACATGTATATATATATATATGTTATTGCTATTAATATTATCATTAATTTTTACAGTAATTTTAAAAGTAAAATGTAAGTTTTTATCCTTTGGGGGGGTCTCTATAAACAGTGATTGTATTAAAGAACTCACCATTTTATCCTCTTCTCAGAAAAATGTCAACGAACTTGTATTTCTGCGGGTTGGATTAAGTGGATTTGAAGTGAAAGTATTTGATGATTGTCCAAGAGCATTGGGTTAATATCATTATCTCATTTTTGACGGAGGTGGCATTTAGTGGCTTTTGCATCTGAGCTTTTCATTTCTTCTCTTAAAAGCACAGTTTCTTTATTCGAACGTGTAAGAGAGAAATAAGAGCTGTATTTTTTCAGGCCCGTGTGTGTGGAGATAAGACGCCGGTCGCTCACGACTCCATACGCATGTCTTTAGAAGTAAAAGAGTTTGTTGTTTCAGCGCCTTTGACTGAGGTCATATCAAATTAACAGTCTATCTTCAGTGTAAAAATAGCATACCATTAATTTCAGCTGCGCATAAATCTTAAAGGTTGACCTGATTTTTACTCTTAAAGTCTGTGAAGAAATTAAAGAGTGCAGAGTTTTACAGTACACAGACTGAAGTAATTTTAGCTCGATCTGCGTGTCTTCATGGGTCAAACACACGCTGTCTGTCAGTCAGTCACTTTTTACAGTGATTTACTGTTGCAGTTTTAATGAAACATTGGTAAAGCGATCTTTAAACAGTTATGTTTATTAATTATCGCAATCCATACTATAGATTATTAGTCAATATAGACGCTTCACGGTTGCCATGCAGAAGAGTTTTATCAGTTTTATAATTAGGATTTTAAAATGTGTGTCATTATGCAAAGAACTTCATTTAATAAACCATTAACAAATACAGCGTAATGCTCAACAGATCACTAGTGCATGTAGATTCAGCTATAAATGTACGTATGAAAAGATATGAATCAACGTTTCTTGACATTTCTATCTTGCTGAATGTACGTTGACTAATGATCTGTTAAGCATTGTATAGCATAATAACGTTTGTTAACATTTTAACTGGTGGAGATTATTACGAAGACTTAATGGAAATCTTCAACTTTGTGTGCATGCGACAAACTGGTGCAATGCTAATGGTTTCTTCAGGTAATACAATTCTTGGTTAAGTTTAGCGGTCTCAAAGCCTTTAATTGTATCTGCAGCGGTTAACAAGCTTAAGAATGTGGTCAGCGTAGTTTAAATAGATCCTAATTATTTCTCGTTAAAGGTTTTAGATTTGTTGCCTCTTGTGCGGAGCAATGATAAACCTTCCCGCTTTCAAAAGCAGCCATTACAAGTGCATTAGCTGAGCATTAGCACTCGCTACTTTATTAGCACGTTCAGCCGCTAGCGCAGACGCCTTCACCAGCCAAAGCAGATTACGCCTCTGAATCAAGCCTGAACTAATGATAAAGTGGTACCACAGAGTCAATTATAGTATTTTCATCGGCCTTTGTGCTCGCCATTTATTGTTTGTTATTGGGAACGCTGGATGTGAAGTGACAGCGGCTTTACTGGGCTGAAGATGAGTCAGTCAGACTGCTGGAGATGGTTTTAAAAAAAAATCATTATGGTTAAATCGGGACTGTTTCCAGAAGCTGAGAGCAGAAGGCGTTTGTGTTAAGATAGCAAGAACCTTTGAAACTATAATGCATGCATGAACTAGAAAATGTACAACAATAAAGATGAAAATATGATAATATTAAAGTACAGCACTGTTAGATTGAGGACAGCGTTTATCTGGAATTACAACTCAAAAATTAATCAAAATTGTATTTACTGTATGTAGTGCTTTTTTACAATGTTGTTTCAAAGCAGCTTTACACTAAATAATTGTAAAAATAAATATCAAATTATACACCAAATATACAGAGATGGCACTAAAGAGTTTTTCTATCCAAGCTTTATGTTTAGAGATATTATCAAGCTCGACTTCAATTCATCCCAGGTCAGGTTTGTTTGACATATCTTAAAAAACGTCAGGCCTGAAACATATGAAATGAAGCAGTGATCAGGAGAAAGCTCTTTACTTCTCCAGCTGATGAATAACTTCAGTAAACCGACCCGATGGGGCTTTAACCTAATTTAACTCTATACAAGGTTAACGTCCAAAAATATGCGTCTTGCGATGATAACTTCACAAACAAGCAAACTTCACTCCCGTGGTAAAGCAATAAAGTCTTTTTAAATAGTTTCTCAATAAAAAAGCAGCTGGAGATATAGCGTTTAAGGAGGGGTTAGACTTTTTCTCATCAAAACTTGATGGCGTCGAAGACGAACAATTTAAGAAGAAAAGTGAGAGCATAAAACAGCGTGAAACGATGAGAGCCATTAATAAAACACATCTTGCGGCCGGCGACGTACAGACTGAACCTTTGAGCTTCAGAAGCGGCCGTGTCTCTTTAAACGCAGGCACCCGCTTCCAATTCTTTCATGTGGTTCAGCCCGCGAGTCTCCAGCACATCACCGCACATCGTCCCGTCCAGGAGTATTTGTATTTCCTGCGCTTTCTAAGTTTCAATCAAACCTTCAGGACGAAAGCGTTCCCCTCCCAAAGAAGTGCAGATGTTTGAGTTGAACCAGATGAAGCTCATCCGCCCCTCCTGTTTTTACCCATGCAGCGCTGCCAAGCTCGGTCTCAGGGACATCCACATTACTTTAACTGCATTCAGAAACAAAGACATTCCTCAGATTCAACCATCGGCCTTTGAAAATGATCCTGATTAGTTTGCTTCCTCTGATTTCTGCCCTTGGAAAATCCTGAGATGAGGGTGAAACCCAACCCTTGTGTATCACGCATCTGTGCTGATATCATACCATGAGTTTCAATACTGATTTCACATAACAGAGAGCAGCCGGTGAGACGGCGTAAACATTATTGATCAGTGAAAGATTTCAATTAAAGGTTTAATCCATTTTCTTTATCTTGATAATTTACTCACCCCATGTCATCCAGAATGTTTATGTCTTTGTTCAGTCGAGAAGAAAGTTTTTTAAGAAAAACATTCCAGGATTTTTCTTAATTTAATAGACTTTATTGGACCCCAACAGTTTACAGTTGTATGCGAAACTACCGCTCCATTGTTTACAAGTGTGGATAAAGAGAAGCGTTCAGATGTTGTTGTATGTGGAATGATACTAATTAATGTATTTGTGTCAGTTTATTGTTTAAAATGGTCCGCAAGTGTGCGTTTGCAACCTGATCTCACGAATTTCCGTGTCATAGTCACAGAATTTTTTGCTAATTTTTCCGTGACATTCTCACGGATTAGTTACTCAACCATTTTGTCCTATTCTCTTACCGTTGTCGCTTCGGTTTAGGGTTAGATTTACATAAAAATGACATCCCTACCCAAACCCAACTCTAACCCCAACGCCAGGTGACAATGGTTTAAAGTTTAGAAAATATAAAAGAATACATCAGAAAAAATAGTATAAACCAATACTGAAAGTGACATACTAACGCAAACACCAAATCTAACCCTAGACCGAAGTGACAATGGTTTGAAAATAGGAAAAAGCAGTTGAGTAACTAATCCGTGAGAATGAGGGCCGCGAAAAAATGCGGAGATCCGTGAGAATGCCAGGGAAAAATTCTGTGATTATCCCACGTAACTTTGTGAGATCATGTTGGCGTTTGACATATGTGTCGCGTGACCTTTCCACATGATGACGCAATCACGTGAGGTCGCGCTGGCACGTCACATGGCTAGAGAAAAATTAGAAGTTTAAAAGTGCATATTTTTATTTTTCTTGTCAAAAATCATTTTTCTATATAAGACCCTTATGCCTCATTATGGATCGTTTAGAGCAACATGATCTAACAGAAATTTGTGTTATAGTCACAAATAATTCGATTCATTTATTCGTGCCTTAAACACTAATGTCTATTTCGTGTCATTCAGCACAAATTTATAAAAATAGTTTTTTGTGTCCGTGGCACAACTTTCTTTTTCATGTCATTTTATGTATTGTTTTCTCATTTTTCTAACTATTTTTAAATCAGTGTTGCTTGGGGTTAGATTTGGGGTTTGGGTTAGGATGTACTTTTATGTTTTGGTTTCTTAATGTTTTTCTTCAACTTTTAAAACTCTTCTCGCCTGGAGTTGGGGTTTGAGTTAGGATGTCTAAAAATGTAACAGAAAGTCATTCTAACCCAAACCCCAAGCGACAATGGTAAGAAAATATGAATAAAAAAAAACAATAAGAAAACAATACATAAAATTACTCAAAAAAGAAAGTGGTGCCATGGACACAAAAAACTTTTTAAAGAAATACATTCGTGCTCAAGGCATGAAAAAAGCTGAATTTCGTGCCATGGACATAAATAAATCAATAATTTTTTTTCCTGACTTTAACACAAACACAACTTGCTGTGAGATCAGTCTGGTTTAAAGTCCTTCTAAACTGCATTGAAACTGTAAACTGTTGAGGTCCAATAAAGTCTATTAAAGTGAGAAAAATCCTGAAATGTTTGTGAGTAAATATCAGGATTTTTTAAAGTTGAGTAATCCTTTAAACACATGCAAACGTTGCAGTAGCAGAGCGACATGATCTCATTCATTTCAGTGAAAGCTTGGCAACTCCAGGCGAGATGAGTTACCGTTGATGACCGGACAGGGTGTGTCCAGTGGCGCGACTAAGTTGAGAGAAGATTAACTATATACAAGTGATGAGCAACTTTTCATGATAGTGAATTAGCCATCCATATCTCGTCAGTTACCGCAGTGGGCAGTTACTCATTTGTAACTAAAACAACCATGACCTTTGATGACCTCATTAAAATAGACAGGTGACACACAACGGTTAATACTGTAAACCACTGTGAGTGGTCACATATAGACAGAATATTCAGTGGGTTGTTGGTTTCACACAATCGACATCCATATACAACTGATGCAAAATGGAAAGAGATTTTAACTGTGTTATTTTTGCAGCAACAAACGTATGAAATAAACTAAGGCCAAAAGTGAAATAATACTTTTTTAGACTGCACCCTGTCTGGCTCAGTTGAGTTCCTAAATCAATTTGTAATTCTGTTTTGTGCAAGTGGTAAAAAAGTGTCAAACTTTATCCATAAGAAACTTTATCCACATTTAAACTAGTTCTGAAATATCAGATGGGTGTTGTTTAACTGTGATGGGTTCAATTTTAACCCCGTGATGTCATTGCTGTAGAGGCTCATATCTCATTTAAAAGCAGAAGCACTTTTATCTTTATTAAAGACATGTGAGGACATTCAGTAGCCAGAAGGTATGATTCAAATATATGTATGTCATTTAACGGCTATCAGAAGAGAAATCTGCTTTACTGATGAAAGTTAAGAACACATGTACTGAGAGCACTGATTAAACAAAACATCCAAAACTGAATACAAACACCTGTAAGAGGACTTTAATACCGTCAAGTTGTCGGTTACTGTGCAAAGATTTTAACAAAACCACAAACAGCCAATCAGAAAACACTTGCTACAGCAATGTAGGGTGGGAGGGGCTAGCCAATATAATGTCAGGGAAATAAAAAACAAAAAAATCCACCTCATGTCTTACTGCTGTTAGGACAGATTATTTTTGATAATAGAAGAACACGCCTTGTCTGCGTGTAAACCTACATAAAAGCAAATCTGTAATAGTGATGTCACGCACATGTGTTATCTCTAGCCTGATCTCACCGGTAATACCTAGTAATAATGTGTAACAAATCTGTACATCTGTATAGACGGTTTCAGCAGTAAAAATATAAACACGCAGTGGTCATCACGTTACTTCCAGTAAACTCTGCGAAGAATAAATAACAACAAAGTCCTTTTAAAGTAGTTTATTTATATAACAAGCAAAATAAACAACACATAGATTACATAGGAACCCAAAACATTTGTTATTTTCAACGAGGTATTTGTTTAAAGCTAGGATAGGTAATGTTTGAGAGCTAGCAAAATTAGAAAATGGCACCTCTTCTAAGCTACACCCCCTCTCGTTAGCACTCCGTCCAAAGCTACGCCCCCACAAACATGAACGCACATCCACAGTCGGAGTCAGCTGCAGGTCACAGGAAAACCGAGTATTTCAACACATTATAGGCATCAACCAAACGACTCCATGTCTCATTCACCTGTAACTCAACTGATTTACACCGACAGAGAATCTAATGTTAGCATTGGGCTAATACTAGCTACAAAAATAGCTACGTTGCCTAACGTAACATTTATCATGGAAATAACAAATCCCCCCGAAGCAAAACAAATTATTACCTGTTCAGCAGAAAGACCGCAACCTCGGCATCGCTTTTCAGGCCCTTCAGCTCCCTCAGTTGTCTCCACCGTTCAAATGCTCCACCGATGTTTACGCGAGTTTGTCCTCTGGCTTTATCCAGTACCTGTTTAGTTGCAGCCTTTTCTGCCTCAGATTTTCTTTTTCTAGGTTTTTTATTAGGGCGAGCAGTTACCAGCAAAGCTGGCAGTGGTAGTTTTGGCTGCTTTTTATCTTCCATTGTGCCGGTGCCGCAAACTCCTGCTTACTCGGTGTAGTGTTCAGGGTGACGATGACGTGATTAGTGCACGCAGGGCAGCGCGCGCAGTGGGGCTGGGCCACGAGACATGAAGGCATCTGATTGGTTCTTTACACACGCACCGAATGGCAGTGATTGGTCGGAGTTTTTACTGTCCTGCAGCTGCTACAGAGGTCTGATTGTTTTCATTCCGTTTTCTGAACACATAATGTATTAACTACTCTCAGGATAGAAGGACCATTTCACCCAGTATAATAAAAAATGTATCTGAACAGGATTACCTACGCTAGCTTTAAGAGTTCAGTTTCAGCAACTAGTCAGAGCATTAAACAAACAGAAACCGGAAGGAAAGTTCAGACCAGACGCGTATTGCGTCACTGCACGTGCGCCCGATGAAACCGTATATAGCTGTTAATACGTAAATAATGAACATATTAGTCCTGTCAACACATTGATATTATGGGCCCTATTTTAACGATCTGAAACGCAAGTGCGAAGCGCAATGCACAAGTGAGTTTGTGGGCAGATCTTGGGCGCTGTTGCTATTTTCCCGGCGGGAGAAATAACTCTTGCGCCAAGCGCAAATCAATAAGGGGTTGGTCTGAAGTAGGTTCATTATTCATAGGTGTGGTTTGGGCGTAACATTAAATAAACCAATCAGAACGCTATCCAACATTACCTTTAAACGCAAGGGCGCAAGTTTCATGGCGGGTTGCTATTATTATGACGGATTTACCAGGCGCACGCCAGGAGCGGTTCACAGCCGAGGAGACCGACGTTCTTTTAAGAGCAGTCAAAGACAGAGAAGTTGTTTTGTATGGGGATAGGAGAAACCTGCCCAAATCAGCATAGGTTAAACAGGCGTGAGAGGAAATAGCCACAATTGTCTCATCAGCTGGCATCCCCATCATTGCGCCAAGCACTACAATGATGTCAGGAGACGGGGGAATCCCAAGCTTGCCAGCATAAATCGGGCACGCCGTGTAACGGGAGGTGGATCTGCACCTACACAGACTCCAGCAGAGGACATCGCTGCGTCCACCCTCACCGCTGAAAGGGTTTGGGGGCTTTGAAATTGGACCCAAGAAACGCAAGCAAGGTCCAACCTCAAAGTACACTCACAAATCAAGTTCATATACATTAAGGTTTCTTATGAAAATATTTTAATCGTTATTTGCATGAGAATTTTTTAACGAAGCCACACAATAAATAAAAACTATCAACACAATGCTCACCACTATGATTCCCCCAGCCCAGTCTCACGAAATTTTGTTATATAGTCACGTATTTTTTTTATTCTTTTTTCGTGCTATTATCACGAAATTTCGTGTTTTTTCGTGATCGTATAACGAATTCCTGTTTTCGTGTGATTATCACGTATTGGTTACTCAACTGTTTTGTCCTATTTTCTTACCATTGTCGCTTCGGTTTAGGGTTAGATTTACATAAAATGACATCCCTAACCAAACCCAACTCTAACCCCAACGCCAGGCGACATATAAAAAAATAAATCAGAAAAAATAGTATAAACCAATATATAAAGGGACATTCTAATGCAAGCACCAAATCTAACCCTAAACCGAAGCGACAATGGTTTAAAAATAGGAAAAAGCAAGTTGAGTAACCAATACGTGATAATCACACGAAAACAGGAATTCGTTATACGATCACGAAAAAACACGAAATTTCGTGATAATAGCACGAAAAAAGAATCAAAAAAATACGTGACTATATCACGAAACTTTGTGAGACTGGGTAGGATTCCCCTTATCTCATGTGTTAATATTTTTTATTGTAACAATTTATGATTTGCAACACGATCCTTTTTTGCGCTGAACCGCCCAGGGAGCGCAAGTTTATTCCCTAGTTTGCCGACGTGCGTCTGTGGAGGGAAAAACCCACTGTGCGCCGGGGCAAAATACGAATGATACATGCGTCACTGACAAAGTCAATTGTGCTGGGTGCAACATACAGTAGGGCCCAAGATGTTTCAGTGTGTATTTAAACGTAAGTTAATGTGTGTGGTACAACAATACTTTATCTAAAAATACCCTCATATTCTCATGAGATCACGTTGGTTATCTCACACAAATCTCATGCACTAGTCATGCACGAGTATAACCAAAACAAACATGTTGGCCTACAGGACTGTATTTGTGCTGCTCAAGATATTAAATTAATTATTGCTTCTCCAACAAAGATTACAAAATATTGTGGCTTTATAGTCCAGGTTCACTTGTAATAATAAATCTACCATATCATCTGTCTAAACAAAACTGCTCGATGCTTTCGCCGTCTTGATTGTTTGTTTTTATCGCTCTTTAGAGTAATGCATATGTGCGCAGATGTGTAGTGTTTCTTTACAAGGTAACATCGCCATCTACTGGCCTGGCACACATTTTTGCCCCCAGCAAAAGTTCTTTTTTGGACAGAGAAGGGAACGGGACCGCCAAAGGATGCCAAACCGGGACTTGAGGTCCAGGGTAAGATGGAAATCTGGTGTGGTTTAATTTGTGTTTTCTACAAACTATGATGCAGATCACCGCAGAAGACGACTGCTGAAATGAAACCAAGAGGTTGTTTTTCTCTTCAAGCTTTCCTGAAGAACCCATGAACTCTATTAAACTCTGACAGGTCTGTTTAGGTTGAACTTAATTGTTTACAAACCTGTTCAGCTGAGGTCTGCAGGAGAGATTTCATTGAGATTAATGATATGGAGCTGCTTTCTAATGAGGCCGTTTGACAGTAGACACTTCCATTCACTCGGCCTCTGGGAAGTGTCTCTGTAGTTCAGGTAATTACACACAAAACCCTTCACAAACACTAACCTTTACACACACACACAACAGTAAATGCATTCAACCATTGGACAAAATGGTCTTCGACAGACACGAGCAATTAGCTTGAGCTCTTTTTGTGTGTTGTGCGCAGTGTGAATGCGTTCTGCTTATGATTCATTTGTTGTTTAATGTCTCAGTTGTTTCTCCTTGACAGCAAACTGAGATCAAATGAAGATTTTTGTCCCAAAATGTCTCAAACAAATGTCAGACATCTTAACATCTGAGCTATGCTTTAGGCATTCGTTTCATTGCTCTCTTACCAGGAAATATTTTACAAAATGACTCATTTAATTGTTTAAAAGTATTTGTGGATATAACTAACTCAATACCTAAATGATCTCCAGTAAGTCTCTGCACATGAACAAATACTACAGGCTGATCACCCATAATTTTGACTCGAATTTAGCTTGGCACGCATTCGGCAGAGCCGAAGGGAAAATATACGTTTAGTCCCAGTAGTTTGATGCGGTTTTGTGCTGGGAAAAACAGCAGACAAAAGATCGGGCCGGAGACGGGCCGCCATTGAGAGGCGAGAAAGTGCAGAACAAAGTGATCCGTGTGAAAGGCGAACGGAAGAAAGAGACAGATTATCTTAATTATCATTCAGAGGACGCACGCGGCAGCACCTGTGCATGAATAATAACATTTATCAGCGCTGGGAGATGTGTGAACATTCTTCAAATCACCCTCATTACCGCTGAACTGAGAGATCAGGCCTGAATTATCTGTGTCTACTCACAGACAGACTGAAAACACCTCTCTGTCTCAGAGGAACGGGCCGTGCACGGGCGGTAAAATCCCTGGCGGGCCACACCGGGACCCTCTGAGTGGGTACGGAAAACAAAACGCTCCCGGGAGAGACGCTGTGGCTTCACCTTGCATTAACTCACAGACCTCACCGCGCTCACGGCGCTCGCTTCTAATATTATCTTGATGTGAAAAGCATTTGATGGGATAAGGCCCGGTGAATGACTGAGGCTCTGTACTGTCACACACGATCACTTCTCTTTAAGACAGACGGACGTCGTCAGACACACGTTCATTTTTACAAATTACTGCATGGAAAATTGCGAAAATTCAAACAGAGCCAGTAGTATATGGTAGGAATCAGATTAACAGATGAGAAAAAAACACATAGTGAATGGTTCTGTCTAAAACATTGGTTTGTTTACAAACATTCCTCAAAATAACTTATTTTGTGTTCATCAGAACAAAGACATTTAAACAGATTTGTAACTACATGATAGTGACTGGATGATGACAGATTTTTTGTGTACTAACTCTTTAAGTGTTACAAAGAGGATTTTGGCATTTTTAGTGAATAATTTAGCAATCCCAGTGTTATGTATGGGACATTTTCAGTCAAAAATTAAAATGTAATGCATCAAATGATGAAACCATCTGTTGATGTTTTTATAAAGTCCAGACATCATAAAAATGCATGTTTTCTGTCTTCGATGAGTACATATACGTATGTTATGTATGTTATAAAAGAGGACACAAGTTTTTGGGTTGCCAACTTTGTCAGTCTGAAATATGGGACAAAAGGTGGCCTACAGCAACAGACTAGTCTGTTGGATTAGTCACTGGTTAGATCACTTAGTAGTCAAAAAACAGGACACGGGATGTCCCGTACGGCACAAATCAAATCAATTTAGCCCAAAATACAAGACATCCCGGCTAATACAAGACAGTTGGCAACCCTAAGATAACATACTTTGCAGAAATTTGGTGAATTCAAATGCACAAACCAGAAGTATTAAAATCTTTCCCCGCCATTGACAAGTTATCAATTAAGAGAAAACATTGCCATAAAAAAGTGTTCCTGATGAATTTTATGTTAGTCTGCAATACCGCAATTATCGCACTTACCCAATATATGAAAAAAAAAAATGTTATTTACTAAAACTCTGTGTATGTTTTGATAATCGTTCTAAATCTGATCTCTAACAAAATTCCTTCACAAAAATGCAATTATTTCAGCTTTATGCTAAAAAAAAATATTTTTAAAGAAAAATACCCATATTTAAGAGTTTATAAGCTGAAAAAATATATTTTTTATTTGATTTTTTTTTCGGTTTGTTTGTTTGTTGTTTGTTTGAAAGCAGAGGGTCATTATTTAAAAATAAAAAATAAAAAATTTGAAACCTGAAAATCACAAAAAGATGCTGGCAAGCAACTTTTCAAAAAATGGCTGGCGGGGAATAAGTTAATACCAAACAAATGGAGAACGGAGATTTTTATATTTATTTCATTAACATTTCCATGTGCGTATTCAACCCTGTATCACGAAATTATGTACCTACTGTATAGTCACCTAAATTTGTGAGTCTTTCTGTGACACTGACACGGTTTCCCGCCTTTTTGTGAACATGTCATGTATTTGTTACTCAACTATTTTGTCCTATTTTCAAACCATTGACGCTTCGGTTTAGGGTTAGATTGGGTGTTTGCGTTAGGATGTCACCTTAAGCATTGGTTTATACCTTTTTTTATGATTTATTTTTTATATTTTATTATTTTTAAACCATTGTCGCCTGGCATTAGGGTTAGAGTTGGGTTTGGGTAAGGATGTCATTTTATGTAAATCTAACCCTAAACCGAAACGAAAATGATAAGAAAAAAGACAGAACAGTTGAGTAACAAATATGTGACAGTGACACGTAAACAGAAATACGTGACATGTTCACACAAAAAGGTGGAAAAACGTGTCAGTGTCATGGAAAAGACTCTCAAATTTACGTGACTATAGGTATGCAATTCCGTGATACTGGGTTGGCGAGGAAAAAACAGCATTATGATTTCTCTGTACTGGAATTCTAAAATCCAACTATAGAAAATAATTTTAAAAATTGACACAAATAACTAACAAAATCTTAGGTAGCAGCACTGTTAAAAACAGTAAGGTTGGCGTTTGCATGGAATCGCTCAGCTGTACATGCACAGTAAGACTTTTCTAGTTTATAACTGCTGAATAATTTCACTGACAGATCTCAGATCATTTGAGAGTTATTCACTGAAAAAAGTCTGAATTAATTATGCTGGTGTTAATGGTGCTCTAGTCCAGAGACTACCGAGGTTTAAATAAGACTGCATTATCTGTTTCTCCACGGACTACAGCTGGTCAGTTTCTGCTGGATTCTTCAGTCACGTCATGGTGAATTGCAAGGATTCCCCAACAACCCACGTCAACAAACACGCACTACGTTTGCAAACAACCCTGTTTCTGGCAGAACCCAGAGTTCAACACGCCGGTCGCCTACGAGAGCCGCCGCTCCCGAATGTTTCATTCCCTGAGGGCTGCGACACGCAATGCCACATTCCAAAGTCACGTCGTGGGTGAGGAGGAGACCCTCATTTATCAAAGACACGTCATCTACGAGGAGGAAGGAGGTGAATAGTTGTAGAGGAGTCGCAGGGCAAGGGTTCGAGGTTGAGGAGGGAGCACCATGGGAGGGTTTGAACAAAGACGCTCAATGCAAGAAACACGGAGAAATGTGAAGAATTCAACCACTGCAATGCTGTCACCAAAACATGAGGAGATATTGAGCAGAGCTGTCAAAAGTTCAGCAACATAAGAGTCGGCTTTGTGTAAGGATACAGAATAGAAGTCTTTCATCCCAACTGAGAAACAATTCAGTTGTGTCATTTCCTTCTGACATCTCTCAAATGTCTGTCGGTTTGGCGGGTAACCTTATGGTTTTAGGTTCAAGTTTCTAAAGCGATTCCCATTAGCACGAAACCACAGAGCTATTAAATCTGTAGATAGTCACACATAAGAGAGCTTTGTCATGAAGAAAATTTTGAAAATTTCATGTTTGCATTTATGTCTTTCATCTTTTGCAATAAAATGTGATCCTGTTTGTGGCCTCGTACACACTGCATTTAAATTTGGTTGTCACTTCACCTTTTAGTGCTTAATCCTGTTCTGTGCACACACACATCAGTCATTCTACAACCAAATTCATTCCCGCAAAATGCAGGTAGTGACAACCGCATTTACAGAAACTGCATATTGTTAACATAACCCAAATGAACAACTAGTTGTTGATAAAGTATAAAAAATGCATCATGGAAATGACAGGTCTCTCTTCTGAAAAAATAAATGCATAGAAGGGGAAAAAGTATGCAGAAAATGCAAAACTGGTGTTGCCAGATCTTGCATGTAAAAAATTCAGCGAACAAGAAAAATCCAATAATAAACCGAAATATGTCCAAATGCTTTACCTCAATAATCAAATCATCGGAACCGGCAGCTTCTCACTTTAATATTGCCAAAAACTTGTTTGCTTCATGAGCCAAAAGCCATAAATGGTTAAGCGCCACAACGGTATGTACAGTAAGTACAAAAAGACGAGGACCTGGCAACACTTCAAGACAGCGCGCTGTGGAGCAGCCTCACAAATGCTTTCAACACACAACGCCAAGATGCAAAATATTATGTTTAATGCAAAACATTACGCTGTAATATTATTTTGGTCAAAGCTGTGAATGATAACCATGCGAGACGGCAGAACGTTGCTATGGTTTCTGTGTCAATCATCCCAGTTTTGGGAGTGACTCTTGTTCTACGATCATTTATGGGATTCACTACTGCATTTAAATGCGGTTGTCACTCCCAAAAGTTTGCCGTGTTTATGACCGGGGTGTAATTTAGGTTAAACTCTCGTAATCTAGTGTTGAGATTTAGAGCATCAGTGTTTGATTTCACATGATTTCATGATCTTAAAAATTTTATTTCTCAAAATATTCTCAACTCAACTTTCAAAACCATTTAAATGAACCAAAGTGCCATCCGTAAGTAATTATAAATAGTTACATTATGTAGGAAGAGTTCATGTAGAAAACAGTAAATCACTAAAACTAACCAAATAATCTCAGATGTAACGCACCTTTGACAACAACAGACTGAAATGCGAATAAAACATTTGATCAATTTGTGCATCTTGTTGAATCACATTTAATAAAACGAATCATTTTTAGCTCTATTTTTATGTGATTTTTTTCTCTTGTCTTAAAGATAAAGCCGTCTATATTCACCTCCATCAGTGTGTGTGTATGTTGAAAGAGTTTTATGAAGGTAAATGAGATGATATTATTCAGCGGTGTGATACGCTCCGGCTGTTGAATTTTTTATAGATCTCTAATAGCTCTTCAGAGTTTTGCATGCATGTGTCAACCGGTGAATGTAGTTCACTGACCTTCAGACAGCAGATTAAAGACGCCCAAATCATTTCTTATGAATATTTGCACGTCCTCCTAATATGTGAAAGATTTGCTTTTACTGTCTCTCCTACTGTTTGATTTATATAAAATATCCCATCACAATAAATTATTCATGTCAATTAGCTTTTCATCTTGCCGGATATAAATGCATTGATCCTTTTTAACAACTGTTTGTTTCAGCTGGCGAGTGTGTTTTCACAGTGGTGGGCCGGCTCCGAGCCTCGGGCCACATTTCTTTAATAAAAGCATCAGATTTTTTGCAGACCTATGATTTCCATATTAAAGGCGTGCGTGTCTCTTTAAGTGGATTTGGGCACTCGGACTTCCCCGGAACGTTCCTGGGAATTCTACAACTAATTAAAAGAAATGCTAATCTAAATGATTGTCTTACATTAAAACAAATACTGTACAACAAACACCACTACATGCTGTATTACAGTAGTGAGAAGTGGGTTTCATTTAATCTCAATAGTCTTGAATACACCGTTGCAATGAGCTGTTTGTTTTTTTAACTGGTACAGTAGATCAGGAATGAAAGCATCTGAAACAATAAAGACATTTGAAGCGTAATACTCCAGCCCGATGAATATGGATCAAGAGAAAGCAAGGAAACTTTAATCTGAATCTTTCCTGTCACCGAACATAAATTCCTCTCCGTTTCTCGGGTTGGCGTGCATCATGGGTTGAGCTTTACTTCGATAGGACAGAATGATCGTACGCTGACAGTTTGTGGGTCTCGTACAGATGTCAGATGGACAGTAATACTAACACATATGTAACACAGATCAGACATGTCCATTGGTCAGCTACAGTGAAACATCGCGTCAGGTCACGTCAGGTTTATTGTAAGAGCACATGATTTAATAAAGCTTATAAAGGCCCATATGTACGCTGGACTGTGACCTGCCACCCGTCAGTCGACTCAAACTTTGACTGCTTGTCCCTCTGGGCTCAAATGTTTGAATCACTGAAGGAAAAAGACTAAATGCTGAGGTCAACAACTGCATCATCTCCAGCCCTTCACCGTCTGACCCAATGAATCAGATGTGATTGGTTACTCAAGTAAGAAGTTTTGTGTTTGCATGTTTACTAGATTAAAAACTCATCTGTGAGAGTAAGTAGGTCAAGATTGACATCACAGCTTATTGTGTTTTTACATTCGGTTAGGGTGGTCAAAAATATTAAAGGGGACATATCATGAAAATCTGACTTCATGTTTTAGTGCTATAATTGAGTCCCCATTGCTTCTATCAACTTAAAAAATGTGAAAAAGATCAACCCAGTAACTTAGATTTGGTAAACCATTCTCTGCAAGCATGTGAAAAAATAGCTAATTGAAATTTGGCTCCCCTTGTGATGTCAGAAGGGGATCTTTTTACAATAATACCACCCCTTAATCTACACTATCCAACCACGACACTGCCATTCAGTGCATAAAGAGAGAAAATAATTGGCAGCACAAATAAGTTTCAATTTCAACAAACCACCATTATGGCAATCAGTGTTTGCATGACCAACTCATTTCCATTTTAAAGGACAGACCCAAAAATTGCAAATCTTTGCTAAAGTGTCTATTTTAACGTTATAATAAAGTATCTATATGGTAGGAGTGCGCGGGGGAAAAACAAACGCAGGGTTAGTTGTAACACGGACTGTTTACATTGTTGCACAAGGTTGAGCATTTTGCTTTTCCGGAATTTTTTCATGCTGCAAAAAAGGCAATCTCCCACAAATGATTGGAAATGTATAATGTTTTTCCAGACAGTTATTGATGAACGAAAAATTGATGTTTTGGTGGCATATAAGTAAATTTTTTTATCATATGTTTTTTTTTTTGGGGGGGGTTCTAAGTTGGGTGTGTAAGATACCAAATCCAATGCTATGTCATATTAATCAGTGTCTTGTTGACTAAAACATACCATCGTTTTAAAATATGTTTTAGCAACTTTTTTGGAGGGCTTAAAAATATTTGACCCAGCCGATTTGATTGTAACGCTGTGTTGACTAACCCCTCAGCACTTACGATATGAGGGCTACAAATAGGCTACACAGCACGAATGATTGCTGGCTGCCAACAAAATAAATGTGCCTGTCTTATCAAAAACTGTTTGTCAAATTGATTTTTGTTCATATCTTTAATATTGATTGAATAAGACCTTATTGTCAAAGATTAAAATCATAATGAAATCGGACTTTGATGCTTATTATCTCTGTAGTATAAACTGTACAAACTGTAGTATGGTTATTACAGACTGGGTCACAAATAAAAAAAAATGTTTTGTCATAATTGTGCTGCTTTTTCTCACATATTTAGGCATTTGTATCCATTTATAATTGAACTATTGTTGGAAAATGCTGGAAATATAAACAATATCCACTTCAAGTATATATACAAAATTGTATTGAAATATTTGCCTGCAAACTTAATTTTAGCAAGCGTTACAACTAACCCCCTACCTGTTATAATTAACCCCACCTATGGGGTAAGTTGTAACGTTTGCACTTCTTTTACGTTTGGTGTAATTGTCTAAGAATGGTAAATACTAAAAACAAACTTCAAATGTTCATTTGTAGCACAGATGTGTGTGTTGCTTGTGTTAAAATATAATTAATCAAACTTAAATATTTTTGAATGATTGAGCCAAAACCAAAAAGCGTTAGGTTGTGCCCCGATCTCCCCTTATTTTGAGCGTAAACTTCACATATGTAGTCAGGGGACACCAAAGATTTATTTGACATATTTAAAAAAATCTTGTGAATTGTCCCCTTTAAATGCTTTCATTTCAATATTAAGTAGTTGATAAAATATATTTAAATATTAACTTAATATTTATAAGGTTAGAGGTGTAATGGACATTTTCTCTCTTCGGGTATTCGGTAGCTCTATAAGTGAGGTACACAGAACCAGCCAATCAAAACCCATCATTTCAACAATCACCAGCTTCCCAAAATGAGGATTTTATCAATGTCTGAAACAATTCCAGTATGAAGTTTATTTATTTTTTTGCTTGTTTTTTCCGTGTTAAGGGTTGGTTTCTGCAGCGTGAGAGTTCTCGTGAGTTTTTAATGAAGTAAAAACAACTCCTACGCAAGTTCACGAGTGTTTCTGAGCAAAATCTGAGATGATTACAAGTGATGGAACCGGAGGAGGTCTCTGACTCCTGTGGCTTTTTCTTTCTCTCTTTTCTCCTGTTTAGTTTTTCTCTCTTTCACACACACGCATTCTGCTGTTTTAATCACCCTGACTTTTCATAATCGATACGTGGCTTCACGCCAGATCGCCGTTTGCAGCGAAATGAAAGAATTAAAGAAGTGGACCGCATGCAAGCACAAACAAATAAACATTTCCACCAAAACTCAAGTAAAGTATGCAGAAGAAATGATTGTCCTGGACTCGGTCCAGATCTAAAGCACATCACATCTCACAGGTCTTCAAAGATCTTCATGCAGGAGACGGTGAGCAGAATCATTTGATGTTCATCTCTCCGGGAGGTCAACACGGAATCCGGCCGGAGTCTTTAACATATCACAAACTGATTGCAGCGAATCTACAAATAAAAACTCACATCAAAACAGCGCGTGGATGCTGACCGACACCACACCAGTGCCCGCAGACGAACACGCGGCTCTCGGGCGGTTCGTGTATTTGGCTGGATAATTACCGGTGGAAATTTCTGCCTCGCCCTCAAAAATGACATGCAAATGAGATACGCATAAAATTAGGCCGGTGAATAAATGAGTAATTGAGCCTCCAAACCTTTCCTTTTGTGTGGGGACGTTTCACACTTTCTTCTCAAAGCCTTTCTGCCGTTCTCTCTATAATGGACGGGGTTGGAATCGGTTCGCTCTCGGCTCTTTGATCTGGTATTAAAGGATAAAGGAAAGTTGAATTTTTCTAGATTAAGGTTTCAAAGCAACAAAATGGCCGAGACCTTTTCTCTTCTTTTATTTCAATTGAGCGAGCCGAGAGTATCTTTGCCTCTCAAGAGTGAAACTTCATAACCGACGAGGAAAACGTCAGGAGGTTAATTATGAGACGATAATGAGCCGCTGGACGTTTGTGTCACTTTCTGTTTCACACAAATAAAAAATAGAGAGAAATTAAAGAGAGAGAAACATTTGATTTATTATTATGTGCTTTAAATGTCTACCAAATTTACAACAATGATATTTATACTGTAAGATCAGGCATGTGATGCTGTTAAAGCACCTATATATAAGCAAATATATGAAGCAAAAAAATGCTTAAATAATGTTTAATTATATAAATATTAGAGCTGAGAATATTAGTTATAATACTTGATTTGATCAGAGTTTATAAAAGCTCAGTAAAGGCTCTGAATTAAAATGAGTGTATATTTTACTGCTGTAATCCGGGTGATGAATGACAGTACTCATAAATAGTTTTTCTCCATCTCTTTTTCCTTGGATTCTTTATTTTTTTATGTGATATTAAGACATGTAATTAACATGAAGCACATTAAAGGGGCTCTTAACTATAATTTGCAGTTCATGAACTGTTTTTAAAAATTACACTTAATATAATTAACTTCTGTCATTAAGGCCTAATCCCCAGCGGCTGTGTGTAAATGCTTCGCCTTAAAAAATTACATATAGAAGAAAGAAATGAAAAGAGATTTACTGCAGATCCACAGAGTTTAAAACATATTAGACTGACTTCAGATACAACACAATATAAACTATATCTACACAAACACACACACATGCACGCACACACAATTTGTCAGTGCTTCGGAAGAATGTGCTTATAAACATTTAATAATAAAAAAAATATAAGTATTCGGATGTGTACTTTAAATATTATAAAGTATAAATCACTGACTGTTTTCATGAGGTCCCATGAGATGGTGCTTTGGGGAGTTATGACATTTGATAAAAATAAATAAATTTTTTATACATTTTGTGTGATTATATCTTAGAAGTATAAGGCTAATAACCAACAGCAATAAATTGTATCATTTAATATGTTATGTTAATACAAATTATTTTTGTTTTCACTTGGGCGGGGGCTGCGAAGGGAGGCACCCAATACAAGGGTGTGTGTTTGTGAAAATACCTTGTAATGCACTGTAAGTCACTTTGGACTAAAGCATCTGCCAAATGCATAAATGTAAATGTGTGTGTGTGTGTGTAATGTAAACAGATACAGTATGATTATAACCTGTATGACACGATCACAGCTTTGCTCCATTGGTTACACATAATGAAGGATGTTCCTGATGTCCAGCTGAGAACCTGCAGTCAGAGTCATGAGAAGATATCTAATCAGTGTTCAGATACACACACAACCATGCACACACACACACAAAGTTTGTACAGCAATCTTTGTGAGGACACTCATATGCAACCCCCTCCCCAGCCATCACAACAAGATGCCTAACCATTATCGAAACCCAATCGAGACCCAAACTCTTTCCCTCAAACACAACACAAACGCACACACACAACACAAATGCACACACACACATATTAGTTCAGCCAGCATATGGTTAAAATCGGTCAAAAAGTTCAGTCAATTGTGTGATTCCAGCAAGACTCTTGTTGATCTGCTGTGTGTCAGAATTATATCGACAATCTTTCATTTATAAACACTGTAAAATATAATTTAGTCTATTTTGATTATTTATGCTATAATACATTTATAATAATTTATTAAAGTTTAATTAAACATTTATTACATGTTTTAGTGCAACAATTGGGTCCCCAGTGCTTCTATAAACATAGAAAATGTTAAAAAGATCAACTCAGTAACTTAGATTAAGTAAACCATTCTCTGCAAGCATGTAAAAAATAGCTCATTGAAATTTGGCTCCCCTTGTGATGTCATAAGGGGATCTTATAATAATAATAACGCCCCTTAATCGGCACTATCCACAGCATTGCCATTTAGTGCAAAGATCAGTTCATTTGCATTTTAAAGGAAACACAAAAACGGCACATTTTTGCTCACACCTATAAAGTGGTAATTTTAACATGTTATATTAATATTATCTATATGATATTTTCAGCTAAAACGTACACACACACGTACTCTTGGACACCAAATTTATTTAACATTTTAAAAAAGTCTTGTGAAATGTCCCCTTTAAAACTATTTCACATTTTAAAATAATAGACATGACAGTATTTGAGTATTTTGTGTAAGCACCTGTGATCTTCAGCTCTGTACACACTGTTCAATCTCTTAAACATCATCATGAGCTTCTCATGTGTGCTGCTGGACATCTGATGATTTACTTCACTCTTGAATAAAAATAAAAAATATTAATATATTAGTTTTTGTTAATATTTATATTGTGTACTAAAGCAATTTAAATTATTTTTACACATCTTCTTTATTAATTATATTGATATATAAATTTGAGTAAATGGGTCCCTTGCTATAGGTTTATTATATGTAAGTTTAAAAACCCCTGACCTAAGGCAATGTATAAATATTAGTGCTGGTTTACACACAGGAGAAAACATAAATCCTCATGCACAAAAAGCTGTGCTTTAGTGATGTTAGATTGTGGTTTTGAAATATTACATTTCTTTATTTAAAAACTGAAATGACAACAGCGTCAGATTTTTTATTATCTACGGGAAAATGAGTGAACACAAAAAATCACAATGGCAAACATTCAAATCAACTAAATAATGAATGTAGATTTTAATTTGAATATTTTATTATATCTTCTGCAATCTAACACAATGGGTAATTACAGTGCAAACGCTTCATTGGCTGAGTAGGGTTTTTATTTTATTATATTTTGTAAAGGCTTTAAGGTTTGTAAATATACAGAAATATTCACCGGAGTTAAAACTAGCCCCAGTCTCCGGATGCATCTGTTACACGTCAATCAAAAGTATAAACAGTCAAAGGAGAAAGTTTTAATATTTGATGTATTTATATATATATATATTTTTTTTAGTTGAGCACAATTTAATTCTGCTCCTGTGATAATTGTGTTTGTTATTTCATGCTTTGGCAACAAACAGTGAATAGAGTGTAGATGTATCATCAGTTGATCAGGTAAGGAGATATAGAGACGGTCTTCTGTGTGAAAATATTTGATCTGTCTTTCATATGCATATGCTGTAAGAACTGAAGACACGTTAAGCTTCACTGTCCTCTCTCTCTTTCTCTCTCTCTGTGGCTTTGTTCGACAGGTTCTTTGCTCTTTATTTGAAGAGTTCATTGAAAACCTGCTCAGTCTTTATCGACTGTGAAGTTGTTGAATATCTAATGATGAAGGCTGTGAATCACCTCTGAAAGGTGAAATATCTGCCGCTTTGAGACAGAAGATTATAATGATGTGTGTGTGTGTGTGTGTCCTCTAAAACAAAAACACATGAATATATGGAGGACCTGCGATACATCAAACGGTCACACACGCTTACGTTCACACAGTGGCGTTCTTGGAAAAACTTCTTTAATTTGGCTACTTTTATTTGAGCATGGTCATTTCCAAGAGAAATTACAAATGAAAAAATCCATAATACTCTTACAAAGACATATTATTTTCAGGAAAGGTTGTCGTGTCTCGTCCGTTACGCTATCTTACATAGAACTCAACTGTCCCCGTTCCGCTTTAAACATCAAAGCGGATGTTAATTTTTTACGTCGTTCAGTTGAAAATACAGTGATCTTACAATATCGTATCAAAATTTCCAAATTTTGGAATTTCCAGTCACTGGAAAATAAAAGAACAGAAAAACAAATCATTTGCATTTCACAATTAAGGTAAACACAATAAATGCTCTCATTAACTTCATGTTGCATTTTACTAAAATAGATCTATTTATTGAGAACTATAATACTGTACTGTACAGTATGAAATAAATAAAATCAGGAGATACAAAAATGGGCCACATAAATAAGATGTTCTTTAAATCTACAAATAAAAAGATGCGGTTCTGGTTTGGTGTAATACTGAGAAGAAGAAAATTGCACAAACATCATTGTAAACTAAAGAGCTGCTTGGCCAAGAGAGAGAGAGAGAACGAGCTGAACGGGGTCGGCACTTCAGAAACGTGCTGAATAACAGGTTTGTCTATAAGGCAACGACCTTACAAAGGCTTCATCTGACCCCTCGCCTGTTTCTTTGCTCGTTCTCTCTTCAGCAGTCTCTTTAAGACTTCATATCATCCAAAACAAACCAAATACTGTCACGTTCCTTCACATAAATTAGGCCTTAAAGTGTGTGTCAGTGTGTGTGTGTGTATCAGTGTGTGTGTGTGTGTGTGTGTATCAGTATATGTGTGGTAAGGGCAGAAACACTGAGCATTAAATACTGACGGCCCACAGCCCGTGAGCTGCAGATTCTTTTTTAACACTGTACTGTATAATAAATATACATCGGCAAATAGTTTTCTTATTTTCGTAGTGATTATAGAAGCAGAGTGCAATTATTGTACAAGTTACTAGTTTGTGCTATAAATACTATGGAACACAGGATTTTAAGATGGTAGCACCACACATTTTTTTTAGGCCATAATACTGTACAATTTTTTAAAATTTCATTATTTCGTTTCCTTTTTTCATTTTTGCATAATGCAGCTTCTCGCACCCCTGAACGAAAACATCGCTAAACCGCGATGTCCTCCGCAACGTCCTCGTGATCCGATTTGAATTCGGCTTTCCCGTCCACGGAGCTCTCGTCCATGGACTGCTCGCAGTTTTCCTCGTCGTCCCTCATCGTGTCGCCGTCCGTGTCCATGCTTTTGTTCTCGCTCTCTTCCTCCTCCTCTTCGAAGTCCTCATCCCGCCGTCGACCCATCTCGGCGAACGTTCCCTCCACGTCCTTCAAGCGTTCTCGTATGTTCCCGTTCAGCCCGTCTCTGAGGATAGGCTCTCTCTCCGGGTGCTCTGTGTATCCGGACGGAGCCATGCCCTGCAGGTACGCCCGGTTCAGCAGCAGCTCCGTGGGCTCCAGGTGTCCCTTTTCCCGCGCCTCCCGCTCGGCCGCCTCTCGCTCCTCGGCTTCTCTCTTGCAGTAGGAGTATCTGTGGTTCATGTGCTGCGAGTACGAGCCGGAATGCGAGAAGCGTTTGCCGCATTTGTCGCACTGGTAGGGCTTTTCTCCCGAGTGCAGGCGACTGTGTTCGATCAAGTGGTGCTTGTGTTTGAAGGCCTTCTTGCAGATCTGACACTGGTGCGGCCGTTTACCTGCGGAAACACAAGACAACAGAGGAGACGCCGTGAGCGAGCGCTGCCGCGCACATGAAACATCGCACATTTTACAACCAAAATAAACTCTTAATAAAAAGGGAAACTAAACAGTTCGGATGAAAAAACAAGCGGAAATAATCGAATACGCTGGAGTGTTGTGTGTGTTTGTCTTTCTTCTCTGGCTGCAGTTCTGCTCGGTGTGCCGTCTGTGCGAGCGTTTGTGTATTTACTTTGTAACATTCCCTCACAGAAGTGAAGCGTGAAGCGGTGAGCCGGCGTCGCAACAACGCTGCAACACAAATAAACCGTCGCAAACCAAACAAACACACAGAGCTGTTGCGCAGGGACAAACAAATAAAGAGTGAGATTGAGCGAGGGTTTCCTGCAGCGTAACTCTTTTGTAAAGAGACTGAGACTGTTGCGAGCTGCATTACTCATGACGCAACACGCTCACGTCCAGAAGAAGAGCCTACACAGTGAGGACTAATGAAGAGAGAGAAAGAGAGAGAGAGAAAGAGAGAGAGAGACGTAAGGTAGAAAGTAAAAGAACAAAACATGAACAGAAGAGAGGAGAGGAGGTTTGAGGTATAAATGAAGTCTTCCTGTAGCTCATTCCTAGGGTGTTGTGTTAGCTGCACAAAAGGTCAAGGGTTCGATCGCAGGAATGTACATACTGTACTGATAAAAATGTATAGCACTGTAATGCACTGTAAAATGTAATAGTCACTTTGGATAAAAGCGTCTGCCAAATGCATAAATGTAAAAATGCACAGTAAGTGACAAAACACCCCAGAATTTTTTAATCAACGGCAAAATAGATGAAATCAGATCTTGTCTCACCACCCCAGAGCTTTAATGAAAACAATCCCAATAACATACAGTCACAAACTTTAACATGAGGACTTCAAAAAAACATTTTCCTGTTCAGTGTTTTCAGCACTATAACTTGTGTATTTTATATTAATAGAACTTAACATCCAGAAAATCTAAAACTTACACATTGCACCTTTAAATTATTATTATTTAAACTTCAATAGCAAAAACAATATTAAAGTTTCATTTGCTATAAATCAGTTCAAACATACCTAATGGGAATTTTGTTTATGGCAATTTCTGCATGGTATAACTAAATCTGGGTAATAATAATATCTATCACGGTGTAGTAAAATCCCAAAAGTTCATTCAGTAAAAATGTATATTTTACTTTCTGAATTAAACAATTATATTTGCTTGGAAACTAAGACGACACAATGTTGAATGCTCTCTCGTTTGTAAGTCACTTAGGATAAAAGCGTCTGCTAATAAAAAAACTAACAGCAAATAATTCACTTGAGAAAAATAAATCCAACTTTTAAACCAGAGGCATAAAATACATAAATATTGAGATATAAGATTGAAAATGATGTGATTGTCTGATTGTTGTAGCTCTACTGCCCAACACTAATCTGAACTTTACTGTTATTCTGCAAACACACAGCTGCAGCTGAGAGAGAGAGAGAGAGAGAGAGAGAGAGAGAGAGAGAGAGAGAGAGAGAGAGAGAGAGAGAGAGAGAGAGAGAGAGAGAGAGAGAGAGATGGGGGAATTAAGTTCATTCCAGTCTGTATGTTGTGATGCAATCAGGAGAAAGATAATGTGTGTGAGTGAGTGTGTGCGCGTTTGTGCATGTGTGCGTGCGTGCGTGTGTGTGTGTGTGTGTGTGTGTGTGTGTGTGTGTGTGTGTGTGCGTGTGTGTGTGTGTGTGTGTGTGTGAGAGAGAGATCTTCATCACATTTAATCCATCCACATGATTTACAGATGTTTTGTAACACAGTGAGTGTGTTTTTTTAGTTTTGGGGGTGAATTTAAATCCAGCTCATGATTTTTCTGTTGTAAATTTAATTTAACATCCGCAAGTCAAAATGTCCATTCTGTTCACATGACCTTTATCACACCAATCTAAACTGACACACATTTATTAAAACACTTTATACTGTAAGATGAAGATTTATATAGATTTATATTACTTCATATTAGAGATGCACCGATATATCGACCAATAATCGGTATCGTTTGCTAACAGCAGTTTTTATCTTACATTATCGGCCGATAGTTTTAAAAACAGCTGATATTCATGGCGGATATATCTTGTCAATCAAAAAGAACTGGAAAATGCAATGAATTTGAGATCTGTGTGTACAAAATGTAAAGAAACATCACTCGTTTAATGTTCAATATTAATTCTCATTATATAAATGAATAACATTAGAAAAATGTAATCTTCAGAATTTAGTTAATGCAAGTTAATATAACCACCAAAGATATCAGTCTAAATAATCAGCTATCAGTATCGGTGGAAAGATTTAATATTGGTTAATCTCTACTTAATATATCATGTTATATGTTCTATATAAAATTAAAAGATCTTTGACTTTCAAAGACTTAACATTCAGTTAACATCTATTTAATCTAATTTCACACCTTTTATTTTATACAAAATATATTTTTTTCACTTGACGTATATAATTCTACAATTTATATAATTTACGGTTGCATTTTATTACTGGTAAAGAGAGCAATTATGACAAATGTCAATTAAGTCTGAATTCTCTTGGAGGATTATTGTGAAGATATTAACTGTTCACACAATAACTATTGTGTGTCTAAAAAGCTAAATCTTCAGTCATTCAGTGTTCAGGGAGATGATATAGGTTTGTTTTTAGTTGTGTGTTTTTAATATCAGTATAACATCAGTGCTGTGTCTTTTTATATGAATTAAGTTTACTGACTGTCAAAAGGAGAGAAAGTCAAAAAGAGGAGAGAAGTCAACATGATTAAAGAAGAGAGAGAGAGAGAGAGAGAGAGAGAGAGAGAGAGAGAGAGAGAGACAGCAGCAGTGTGATTATCTGACGTGAGTTAGACAGACAGTTATTCAATGATGGTGTCTAGAACAGTATACATATACATATATATATATACCTGTGTGCTCATATTTGTGTCTGAGGAGGGAACTGCTCTTCTGGAATGTTTTGTCGCAAAGGTCACACGCGTACATACCACTTTCTGTCTTCTTAATCTTCTTCCTGGACAGACAGGCCTCGGGGTCGGCCATATCATCTAGACTGCTCAGATAATCTGCCGTCCCGTCGAGAAGTTCAGTCTGGAAAGAGAGACCATCAGCATTACTTTAGATCAGACAACATTAACAACACAACTCAAACCATATGACTGTATTTTATCTATACTGCATATTATTGTTATGTTGATTTTTAATAAGGATTGATAGTTTTACTGTTTGTTTCAAAATAGCAGATTATTTTCCCACCGATTGCAAGCATAAACATTTTATGTGCAGCGTGCCGTGCTCTGAAATACCAAACTAAGCTTATATTGTAAATGTTGGATTAGCTCATAAACGGGAACTTGCTTATTATAAATGTCACTATATTTTCAACTTTTTAGGCAATTTAAATGCCCTGCTAAAAGAGAAGCCGTTACTGGGATCAAAAGAATTAAACATTAAAATATTTGTGCGCTGAAAAGACGTGTAAAGGCAGGATATTGCAAATGAGGCCTTTCTCTCTGAGGTTTCTTAATCACACCTTATTCCATATATTTGCATTCAAATTTGGTTTAATTTCATACATGAAAGGGTGTTAGCGCAGTATTTATCTGAGCAGAGATTACCCCGATAGGCTTAAACTTAAATTAATGGGGAAAAAATATTATTACATTAGAAGCTAATAACAATACGAGGAGAGGCACGGCGGGGCATATTGCCACAGTCCTCTAATTTCAAGCGGTAATGATTAAATCAAGAGGGGCGCGAAACGGCCGAAACGGCAGCGACGATGCCCTCATTAAGGACAGTGAGGGCTCTGGACTGACAATACTTCTACGCAGTCTCTTTTAAGAAACCTCTACGCTATCGTTCCGCAATCAATTTAAGCTAAATGCCCTTAGCTGTATTTTTAAAATCTAATTTAATAACTTAGAATAGGAAACATTATTAATACTTTTTATCAGAATGGTTTCCCCGATGTTAAACAGCCTTCAGCGCCGAGATGTAATGAACATGGGGAGTGTGCATTATTAATCTTAATGCTCAAACTCATTTGAGCTTTTCTTGCTGTAGAAATCTAGAAAAAAAGAGGAGCAGAAAAAAAAGGCGAGGGGACGGAAATAAAGAGAAATGTCTCGAGCTCACTGACTCGTAATCCTTTTCTCGCACCTGAGACAGGAAAGAGGACGGCAGCACCGCAGGCGAACGTACACGAGCACTCATGAGCACTCGGAGCACCTGCCACTTTGAATCTGTTTCCTGCTCTCAGTCGAGGGCTGGCAACAGAACGCTTGGCACTATATAAGAGCCTGTGTACGGCACTAGAGGCAATGACGTCTGCTGCAGGTTCGCTCTCATCAGTCACCGGGCTTGAGGTGAACTCTCCGCTCCCACTCTGAGTGGCTTTTAATTAGTGTCTCAAAGTAGCCGAGCTCCGCTCGCAACCCACCCACCAGAGGGCTAGAAGAAAGACACACAAGGCCTGAGGCTTTTAAAAAGGACGAGACGGTTATTTACCTGGAACCCTGGTTTCCGATGGTACTTTCTCCTCTGTTGCATCTCGGCGAAGCTGGCCGCCCCCGCTGCGTATGTGTAGGCCATGTGTGGCAAAAAGCTTATCTGGTCAAGGCTGGGGTAAGGTCTAAGTCCCGGGAGACTGGCTTGCACAGGGGGCATGAACGTGGGGGGTGGAAATGCGCTTTGGGGCGGCAGGGAGGTGTACATGGGCTTGGCAGCGAAAGGGTTCAGACCGAACATGGGGCTAGAGCTTTTCTCCAGATTGTTGTTTGCATTGGGGCTGCCAAACTCCTTCTTGGAGAAATAAGCCAAGTTGAGCGGCTCGTCCACGTGCTCGCGGGGCGTCGCGACGTGGTTGTGGTCAACAGGGGTGCTGTTGAGCTTAGGTCTGCTCTTCACAGTCAATATATGCTTTGGCTCCTTCATGAGCTTTGGCAACGAGAGGTCCAGCGGTTCGCCCTGCAGGTCCTCAGAGGTGAAACTGTTGGGTGTGTAAGAACTAGTGTGAGAGTTTTTTGAGGAGGCAGACGACAGGTTAAGAGGAGATGGCGTGTTGCTTCTCGAGTGGTCCAGCTTCTCTCCCAGTGGCTTGTGGTGAGAGAAATGGGGTGTTTTGGAAAGCATGAGTGGGGTATCACAGTTGTTGATGTTGTTATGAAGCTCAGGGACGGAGGGGGACGTGATGCGGTCGGCACCTTTGACCAGGGACATAGGGGACCGCATGCCTGAAAAGTCTTTAGTGGGCGTGTGAGCGGAGATCACGTGACCCCGCTCCACAAGGTTCATGTCTAATGGAGGAGTCCTGGAATTGGCGTACTGAAAGACTTTCCTTTGTTCGAACCACTCTTTCACAAACTCCTGAGGAAGGCCGACTGCTATGGAGATTTTCAGTAGCTCTTCTGAGTTGGGCTCCATGTTCATGGCAAAATAAGCTTTTAGCACTGACATGTGGTCCTTGTACGGACTGATAGGGCCGTTGACGCCCTTCTCAGGGATGACGGAAGGGTGCAAGAGGCTGTGTTTCTCTGCGAACAAGCCGCTTTTGTTGGTCATGGCATTCTGAGTGGGTTGAAGCACTGCCTTGATCTCCTCGTTCATCTTGCAAAGGTAACGCTCATGCTGGTGCAGGGGAATGGGACCAGGGAAAGTCTCTTTGCAGTACTGACAGGAGAAAGGTGTAAACATTAGGTTACTATTCTCGTGGGCTTTTTCCTCTGTACCTATATCAAGCATGTGATTTGCCTTCTCTTTCTTGATATTGCTAATTTGTCTCTTAGAGTCCGTGGTCAAGCTCTGAAGGCAGGCTTTGGCTTCGTTGACTTTCTCTAGCGTATAATCTATGATGCTTTTGGTTGCACCGTTGTGATTGATGAGAGGAAGAGTATTCTGGGGTCCAGTGGGTAATGTGAGCCCCTGCTTCTGTTCCTCTATGTGGGTACCTAACTCCTTCATGTAAGCCTTCAACTTGGTGATCTCCTCTGGCTTGTAGTCCATTTTTTGTCGACAAACGGTGTTGTCCACGATCTGCAGGACCTTTTGCACCTCATTAAAGTTGTTTCCCAGTGACGGATATCCCAGCATCTGCCCTTCCATAGCCATACCCAAATGCTGAAGGGGACTCTGGGAGTTCTGAACGCCCAGCGGGCTGCCTCCCCTCACGCCGCCGTTCAGAAACGGACTGCCCGTACCGTATCCATGAGAAGCCATCATCAGCTTATAGTCGTTGAAGTCCAGTGGTTCAGATTTGATGTTGAGGTGGTTCGAGTGGTCCTGCAGGCCGAGAGGTTTGCCGTTCTCCAGTTTGTGTCGGAGCTGTGATATCGCAGCGTTTGTGGGTGAGGAAGACGCAGAGGTCGGAGATGAACCCGTCTTTATGTTGTTCCTCACCCTGCCGTTGATGGCGATCAGTCCGATGCACTTCTTACTGCTTATGTGCGAACTGTATGACCCCGAGTGAGAAAATCTCTTCTTACAGTTTGGACATTCATATGGCTTCTCACCTAGAATTGAGAGATAATTTATGATTAAGAACCTCATCAATTGTGCATTTTTGCAAAGCAGCAACATAGAAAAGACTTTTACAGAAAAATTATGTTTTAATTTTTTTCCGGTGCAGAAAGTTTTAGCTCATGTCTGAACAATGCTTATTTATATCACAAACCTTAAAATAATTGTCTATGGATTATGATCTAAAAGGGATTTTTCTCAATGCTAAATAACGTAGTGAGCAATAAAAGGAAAGTGACGTACCACTGTGTATCCGCAGGTGCTCCTTGAGATGATGTTTGTATTTGAAGGCCTTTCCACATTCAGTGCATTTGAACTTGCGGTTTCCAGAACTCTGGTTTAGGATCTGGTGCTGTGGAGGAAAAAATATTCACATGAACAAACACACATAACAGGAAAGATTTAAGCAAATGATTTTACGACAGGCCAAATGCAATCTTGCTTGGTTTGGGTGCATTTAAACAGTGATAATAAGCCAACATTTACCATTTAGAAACACTGCACAGGCAGCTAGTTTTTTCTTCATTAAGCAGTCAGAAATGTCCCAGTTTAACTAATGTAGGATAAACGTTCAAAACGAATCCAGCATATTTAAGCAACATATCCTTCAGATACCTGAGCAAACGGTTCATTACGCGAAAAGGTGGGTTCGCATAAATATTGCAATTTCATAATTGGACTCAAATGCGCAGACTGTTTAAAGTCTTCAAACGTCTCTTTAATAAGCCGTGAACACGGCTTGTAGGCAGGCACTTCATTTGCTGTTCAAAGGTAGAACATGAGAACTGCGCCCCTCGCATTTGCAATTCAAAGCAGAGCCTCGAAAATCAAAATATAATAACAATAACAACAACAACAATATGGGCGTCGGTGCAGAGAAGCAGAGAGCGCACCAGGCGAGCACAATTAATTCAGAGTGGGAGGTGAGCATGTCGAACGGGCAGAGAAACACAAAAGGCCTGTGAGCGCCGCCCATGATCGGCTCCGACAACTGGTGGTGAAGAGAGCGAGCGAGAGAGAGAGACAAGAGAGAGAGAGAGAGAGAGAGAGAGAGAGAGAGAGAGAGGCCCGCATTCCGCTGGAGACAGATGGCATAAAGCGCGGGACACACAGAGAGAATTGTTCAAACAGCGGCAACCTTCAAACATCAAGCAAGGAGCGAGCGGCCCACGGCGGGAGGGACCCGACCATTCGCTCATATGCTGCCGAGCCGCATAAACAAACAGCAACAGCTGCTTTCTGCCCTCCCCACCCTCCCTCTGAGGAGGGAGGCAGGTTCGGTCCCAACGCGCCACCCTCGATATGTCACCCCGCCGTCCTAATTGTGACTGGCAGCGGGGAGAGGATAGGGACCCGCCCGCCCGACATGATGCTTTTACACAGTGTCAAGCACGGTGTGGGCGGGACTTTGATTGGCTATTTGCATATGTTTGGGCTTAGCAGGTAAAAATGAGCTTGGGTTCACAAATACACATAGAGCGCTCTATTTCCGTCTCCTGCACGTTTGGACAATCACGGTCTGATTTCGAGTTTTTAACAGAATCAAGCACACAAACGAAGAGCAACAAATAGGAAGTAATTTGTGGATTAGGGAGGTCACGGGTGCAGAATGGGCCATCTGTTCATGTTTTGAGCGGCCCATGGCATCAGGTGAAAAAGTTGGCAGCTCTTCGCGTATCGAATCATTCTGTTCTCGTCACAGCGTCGTGTCTGAGAGATAAAGAGCTGCAGTATCTCATCTCACACGACCTCGGGAGTCATCCTGATCCTGAGCCGAGATGCTGCGATAAGTGGTTTTGTCTCCGGAGAGACCGTCGATTCATTGTATTGTACTTCGTCAGTCAGGAGAGAGACTCTACCTGTTTGTTGAGGGAATTGCACTCTACTGTATTCGGATATGACGGCCCATTTAACGCGTGTAAATAACGGCAGAACAGACTGTTAAGAGACAAACGTCAAGCTCTCGACGTACCCGAATCATTTACGCAAATGGAAATTGCGATGCGTTACTCTGTCACCACGGACAAACTGATTTTTAGAGAACTTAAAAAAGAAAACCTAAAGAGCGGATACGAATTCTAAATTGGAAATTAACATAGCCATTGGATCGTGAATATAAGACTGCAGTATCATATCAGAGGAGGCCATCAAAAAACCATTTAGACCTCAATTAAAGCTATAACCATTAAAAGATCTGCATCTTCAAAATGCCATGAAAAATTAATAATGATTGCCAATCAAAACGATATCTTTTCTCCGAGGGAATACAGCACATTAGACATATACTGTAGAGCGCAGGGAAAGAGAGAGAGAGAGGAAACGCAGCTCACCTGATCTCGTCCTGGCTTGTGTGTGGCCATATGTCTCTCCAGCTGAGTGCGGTAAGCAAACGTGTAGCTGCACAGAGGGCAGGCGAAGTTCTCCTCGTTCTTCTCGTGCCGGTACTTGATGTGCTCCTTTAGGGAAGTCAAGCGTTTGTAGCCTCGGTCGCAGTAGGGGCAGGTCAACAGTTGGGCAAAAGCATCTGGAGTTCCAGGTGGCAGGTCTGCGGCAGAGGGAGAAGCAGAGAGGTCAGCAAAGCGACGGCTGAGAGCGGGCACTGTGCCCGGCGTGGTATGAGGAGGTATCTGTACAATCTGCTCCACTGTGTGCCATCATCGAGGTTGGCACCGCCGCTCGTACGCGCTCACGCCAATGCATTCGAGAGCGTGCTCTCAAATTGACGTTTGACGATTTTGCTCGAGGGCTTTGTTGGTGATGAAAAAATATAACAGGATTTATAAGCTATTTTAAACTGTAGCCCTGTTAGACACTGGTGGATCAAGACCAGACCAGACAACATGTAAACCATGCTCTCAAAAATCCATTAAAATATAACAAAAACGCAATAAAACATTGAAAAATCAGCTTAAAGTAGTAACGTTCTGTCACGGCTGTATGATAAGTGGTGTCGAGAAACTTTTTTAAATTGTATTGGAATAAATGGCTATATCCTTGGCTAAAAGCAATATTTCTGGCAGCATTTGAAGCCAGTTGCGGTCATAATCGTTCCCAATGGTTCTCGCATGTCTAATCTTTCACACGTTCTTCATCAGAGAGGTATGCGCTGTAATGTCCTCAGCTCCTCCTCCACAAGAGAAATTTAGAGTTTCTAATTTCACCACGCAGACAGCTGCACCTCGCTCTAAAGGTAAACACTCGGGCATCAGGCCAATCAGACGACAGCAACAGCTGCCCGTGTTAGCGACGGCATTCTCACCGTTCTCCTCGTGTCCGTTGGCTTCGGGCGTGGCTAGGCGGGATCGGGAAAGCTCCTCGGGTGCTTCGGGGTAGATGATGGCCGTGTCGCCCCTCTGGAGGTATTCTGCGATACTGACCACGTGACTTTCGCTTTCCACCAGTTTACGCTTCCCGAAGAAATCCTCGAACTCGGGAACGCAATGCACACCCTTCACTAGAGAGAGAGAGAGAGAGCGAGAGAGCGAGATTAAATAAGACCTGGACCCCTTCTAGCATGTGAAAAATATGGTGCATTGGAAGGTGACGGAAACATGTAGCAACAGCTGTGATAAAAAGAACGCAGGAACATTAGAGAAACGTTCTGGGAAGGATACGTCTAAATTACTGCCTTATCTAGCCACCTAATGGCCACTAAAATAAGAAATATGACTTAATCTAGCTGGAGAACCATTTGAATCATGGAAAAGCTTTTAACAATAAACCCTTTTTCTACTTTTAACCGTATTAGAGGCAGTCAGACAAGTAGGAAATGATGCTTGCCGTAACCCCGACATCACTTCCTAGTTCTCTTGACCAGACGATAATTCCATTACCTTAGATAAATTTTGACGTGAACATGCATCATGATTGGTTTGTGCATTTTGGGTTATTTTCCGTTTAATATGTGATATACATGCATTACATACAAAAGAAAAATCAAGTGTTTTTTTTTTTATATCTTAAATGCAATCTCACATCACCTCAAGAGTTTTAGATAAAATCTCAGCAATGTCTGCAATCAAAAGATTTTTAATACGTTTGCATCAGAGCCACTTAAGATTCATTGAGACACCCAGTGCAGAAGCTTAAACCTCCCCTGATCTTTTAAAAATAACAATCTTTGAGTAATAAAAATGTCTTTAAAAGAAAAATGCATGTACAAAATGATTCCCTAATACTAAATCTTTAAAAGAAGAGCAGAAGGTGTGAATTCCAGCACAATGTTTGCGTATGCAGTTGTTGTATAACGTACAAGTTTATTATCTAACAGCCGTCTCCATTTCTAATTCATCAAGTGACAAGTGAAATATTCTGGAGGAGGAACCGAGCGTGTTTGACTTCACTTTTATAAGCTAGCTTTTAATTAGAACGAGCTTGTGTAAGATATAAACACTGTAGTCAGGTTTGTCTGACAGTAAACATTTTATCGTCTCATTTGTGCAAAGGTCGAGCCGCTGGGCTGCGTCGCTGTCAAAAATGTCTTGAAAATGTCAGAGAGCCGGCAGCCCTTTAACATTATTTAACACGGCGAACGGCTTGGCTCTCATTACTGTACCTGCCTCACAAACCAACACGTTCGACTCCTCGCTCCTGTGGGTTTCGCGGCGTACATGATCTAAACAAATCGAGTTTACGTGCAAATTAGATTTTGGGCTGAAATGTGATTTGGGGGAGGTAGATCTCACAGAAGATGGTCTAAAGTCAAGGATCTAATGTTTCACTTCTCCTGTTGCTCAAAGAGCCCAGCTGCAGAGGAACGTCGTGGGCTGCACAGCGGAGACGAGCTGTTTATCTCTGGAGTGCGCGTCTAACATTAGAAAGCTTTATTAAAACTACACACCCTCACAGAGAGAGAGAGAAACAGGCCTTTCCTTCTCAACCACATAGGCTTTTTATTGTGGTAAATCAATGGTCAGGCATCTATTGTACACCTCATCAGAATGAAACAAAGCAAACGTAATCTACATCGAGATTGTGATCTGACCATCAGTAGTAAATATTTCCATGTATAACTCAAAAAGAAACAGACTGTACTGCTCATTAACATCTAGTTTACATGCTAAACCTCTCTAAGATGCCACTAACTTTGTCAATTCCAGCGACTAGATCTAATGAATGGCAAGGTTCATTAACTTTATTAAAAATGTCAAGCAAATAAAGTAGACGCACGTGACTGACCTGAACCGTTCCCGACTGATGGCAAATTGGCATCAGGCCCCATGCTGTCATAGTCACCCTTCAGATCATCTGTGAATGAGACAGACAGACAGACAGACAGACAGACAGACAGATAGACAGAGAGAAAGAGAGGTGAGTCTAATGATGCACACACAGTTGGATTGAAAACATGTTGTTCTGCATCTTGTTTATAATGACAACAATCACACAAAGCAGATGAAAGAGTCAAGTGCACTGAGAAACAAACTACAGCAAACTCAAAGATCAGGGCAAGAATGTTCAGACCACCTGAACAAGCAAACAGAGAGAGAGAGAGAGAGAGAGAGAGAGAGAGAGAGATGCAGTGAATGAAGTGTTACTGCACTTGATTTCCTTTAGACTAACTATATAAGATTAATTTAAATCAAGATAAAACAGCCTGTGGTGTTACCTGTTTTAATTTATTATACAAAGACAATTTTAATGCAAAAAAAATTGCAAAAAAATGCTATAATTGCAACAAATGTTTCCATCCAAAGTTGCATGTCAAACTTACGGTCAAAATTATCCCGGGTTTCCTCATGCTGCCTTGCGCGCAAATTTATACACGCTGCAAGTCTAGCATGGAAACCATGGCCCAAATTTTCGCCTGAAATAGGGAACCAATCACAGAACGGGGAGGGGGCAGCAAGACGATGACGATGTCTTTGCAACACACCAATTGTCTATGAGCTACGTACAGATGCATTTGATAGATATTCGTAGCGCCCAATAAACGGCTTTGGGTATTCGTAAACCACGCCTCACATATGAGAAAATGAACATGTGGTTCCCAGACCACGTCTCATTCTCTATGAGACAAATTTGGAATATCGCATAAAATATTCAATATTGCGAATAAAGCCTTGCTTTCATCAAGTGAGTTGTGAGAACAGAATCGTTACTTCCTACAAAACTGCCCCAAAACATCAGTAAGAAAAGCAGGTGAAGCCACTGTATAAAATCCTTTTGGTGAATAATAAAGTATTTGCGCTTTATGATTTCGGAGGTAAATTCCTGCTGTTTGAGAATGACGTCAAGTAAGATCATTTTATTTATTTCTAATTTCAGATAAGTCATGCAATGAGATTGGTCCGCTGGTTAGTCCAGTTATGCCGTCCATCGCACAAACTTTTTTGGTGCGAATCTAGTGATTTATTCTGTTAAATTGTTTTCATTGTTTCTTTTCTTTTCGGATAAGAACTTTATTCAACTTAATTAAGTGCATGTGTTTTTATAATTAAGGCTCATCTTTCCATCCAGCGGTTTTTTATGCCACATCCCAAAATGTGCATAAAAATAGGTGGATAAAAATATAGCTACTCTTGTTACATGTCTTTAATTCTGCTGTGAGATTGGACTTTGTACCACGTTATTGTTTATACTACATCAGTATAAAACTTTAACTAAACATATATTACTTACAAAAACTCGAACATCCTGCTCTCTCTCTCTCTTTCTTTCTCTCTCATGCACACAAAGTATTTGAGTGCTGATCTAGTTGTGCTTTTGTCTCAGACAGATAAATCAGTTTGGAGGTGGTGGATATGTAAACAGAGCTCTGAAGAGATTCATGTCGAGTCTCTTTCACCTCATGATTTCACTCCATTCACTCAGTTTACTTTCAAAACACAGCCTGTCAGCTCGCTCTCTGAAAACACACGGCTCCTGTCTGAACCGAACGACTCTCTGAGGACTTCGCAGAGACCCAAAAAAAGTAAAACAGTGAGACAAGGGCAGCGAGACGGGCAGGTGATTTATTTAAAGTCTCTATCACTGATAACACACTGGTGAAGGACATTACAGGATACGAGAATGAGTAAAGGACGACAACAGCACAGAAATCTGAGCGACCGGAGAAAACACACAAGAAAGAGAGCACGAGAGAGAGGGCTGGGCTGATCTCAGGACAGAGTTATGTGCTGAGGTACCAATACAGACAGTCAGGCACCAAACGCGTGAAAAAAGTCTTAAATGCTGAAGAAGAGTGCCCACAAGTTTGAAGAAAGAAAGAGAGAGAGAGAAAGAGAGAGAAAGAGAGAGAGAGAGAGAGAGAGAGAGAGAGAGAGAGAGAGAGAGAGAGACCAGCAAAAACACAGTTGTGGTTTTTATCACACACACACACACACACACATTGAAGAATTGCAACAGAGAAATCACAGACATTCTGGCTCCACAAAGTTTTATCAAATTAAAAGAATGTTCTGGGTTCAGTATAAGTTAAACTCTATCAACAACATTTCTGCATAATGCTGATTACTGAAAATAATTTCAACCCAACCGTTAGGTTGGAAAAATGTGGTTACAGTAAAGCAGTTACGATGCAAGCAAAATGAAATATAAAACTTGTTAAAAGTGGTTTCAATTTGAAATTGAGATCCCTGTGCTTTTTGTATTCTGTTGTGCAAAATAGTTTTAAATGCAAGAACTTTTCATGTGTGATCGGTTCCTCACTTTTCTGTGTAAAATCGTAAAATGTGTAAAAAAAAAATTTGCAAGGATGATGGCCAAGTTCTCACCAGCAATGCATCGTTCTCCAATAATAAGTCATCGACCATCAGTTCATTATTTAAGTTTATAACAAAAATATTCAAATATAAAAAGGAATCGAGAGCATAAAGGGGCGTTCACATTATAACGATAACTATAACGTTAACTATAACAATAATTATATTAGCATCCACACCACCAGACGATAACGATAACTTTATGCTAATTCACCCGCTAGGCGCAAATCATTTACCTTCAATGGCATTAACTAACATTGCATACATATACGCTTGTAATTGTTCACATTAAATGTATAAATATGCTATAGTTTTTTTTCTCTAAACAGTGAATCTAATTTGTGTAATCTAATTACCTTTTGGTGTAACAGTTATTGTAGTAGAATAAAAACACTCAAATTCACTGCAAATGCATTAGCGCTGGACACCTGAAGTCATTTTATGAGCAGTGCCACAGTGCCATTTCAAATGCTTGCACTTTAGATTCAAGGAGATTTGATTGGCTGTCATTGGTTTATCATTTACTGGTTGAAAAAAAGTGTTCCCAACAATATCATTCCTTGTATCTTTATCGTACACCACTATTCTCTTAAAAAAATTATTTTAAAAACTATATTTTTATAGTTAACGTTATAATGTGAACGGCCCTTTAGTAGACTCAATTTGATGACATGTGACTACTCTATTTGTTTGATTTCAAACAGTTGGGGTCATGAAAGGGGTCTTGGGTTCAAAACATTGGAGTAAAGCAACAACGCTTGGAATTTCCAAACTGCAGCGACTGACTGTAAATTATGAATCCAGCCGCTCTCCTGCAGTAATATCAGGCTTCATGATATTCCTCCTCATGCCGACTCGAGCGCTTCTCGCTAAACGTGCAGGAAGGTTTTTTTTTTTTCGGGGGGGGGGGGCAGTATTAAATTTTTAGACTCCTGAACGCCCTCTCTCTTTCTCGGCTCTGTGCACAGCTAGTTCATTAGCACAAATGAATAGTGAAGAACTGCTCATTTAGATGGCCTGTCTTCCATGGTCTCTCACTCTGCTATGTTTCTGTCATATGCTTCCAAGAATCATTGACTCTTATTACACATGTAAATGGCTATCATAAAAATAAAAATTTCATTTAAGATTCTTAATGACTTGAGCAGCAGCCTGGCCTCCCTTAATGATTACCTCGCTCCCTCATTAAGAGTATTTATCTCCCCGCGCCTCTGACTGCGCCTCCCGCACCAATGACGCTTGCAGGAGGAGAAACCGGGAGCCGGGAGTTTACATGGACTCGCGTACACCGTTCTGCTATTACTGCAATTACAGACGATGCTCGACAAAACCAACAGAATTAGAACCAGAGGTAGAAACTGGTGTTGTGTGCTAATTAAAGAGGAAAATTACACTTTAGTTGAGAAAAGGAGAGGAGAGGAGTGTGTCTATGTAATGAGGTGCACGCATCGGAAAGGTAAGGGTGTGGCTGACATTAGAGGGGCGTGTTTAAATGATCACAAATTTGCTTGTTGCTGTGTTCAATTGCCAAATCTTCCCAACATGGGTGTTTAAACGCACTTCTCCTAATAGCAAACTTAAAATTCCAATTCAATTGAAGAAAGCATGAGACAAGCGAAATGGGTGTGTCTGAGAGGAAGGTGTATCTGAGCGAAAAGGGGTGTGTCTAAAAAGAGAGGTGTTTGCCTAAGAGTAGGGGGCGTGTCTAAGAGGAGGAATCTGCCCACAAGAAGGGGACATTTCAGAGAGGCAAGAGGGGTTTGTCTAAGATAAGAGGCCATGTCTGAGAGGAGTGTGGTGTGTCTAAAATAAGGGGCGTGTCTGAGAAAAGTGGGGTCTGTCTAAGAGAAGGGGTGTGTCTAAGAGGAGGAATCTGCCCACAAGAAGGGGACATTTCAGAGAGGCAAGAGGGGTTTGTCTAAGAGAAGGGGCCATGTCTGAAAGGAGTGGGGTGTGTCTAAAAGAAGAGGGTGTGTCTGAGAGGAGTGGGTGTGTCTAAGAGAAGGGGGCATGTTTGAGAGGAGAGGGAAGGGGTGTGTCCTAAAGAGACGTGTTCAATTCAATTCAATATTTTTTTTTATATAGCGCTTTTCACAATTGTTAATTGTTTTAAAGCAGCTTTACATTAATAGATGTAGAAAAAGCATAGAAAAGCAAGCGTAGTAATAATGTAACATATACAGTAATGTAGTAAGCTAAGCCAAAGGTGGCGGACTCTCCAGGGGATAAAAAAGACCCTAGGAGAAAAACCCTCCTGGCTAGTCCAGGGGGAAAACTCCTAGCAGTAGAAAAACCCCTGAGAGAGATACATATAAATTTATATATATAAATACTATCGGGGTATGTAAACGGGTAGTCATAGAAAAAGGACAGTACTCACCAGTGCCATCGATTGAAGTGCTCAGCAAGTCACTGTCATGCCAGACATTCTCTATTCCACTATCCTTCATGTCATCTTCCTCATCCACAGTCTTCCTCAGCAGCGTGTGATCCAGGGTCGGGGAGGGCGGAGCTACAGACTCATGATTGACGAGGCTAACGGGACTCCCCGCACCGTTGAGAAGGCCGTCCTCCTCCGACACCAGGAGTCTGTCGTCATCTTCCGTCTCCGAGCCGGTCTCCACAACGTTCTCATAGTCCACCACTGCAGAACACAACAGAGACGATCAATATTAAAGACATTTAATACACACAAGTTAATCTGACACTCTATGTTAACAACTGACTCATGCATCTATCTTTAAATCTGTCAGGAGAAACATCTGCATTAATATCAGGAGGCATCATATTCCATAAACAGAAAGCAGGCTTTAGTTTTGTACGCGTATCGTTCGGCTTTCGATGGAGCGAGCGTTGCCACCCCACACCACGCGCAGCAAAGTCTATCTTAACATTCCCCTGTGGACAAAAAGATTACACTAGGCATATCTGTTCCTAACATGATCTTTGACTAATCCACTGGTCTGCACTTGCCTCCTGAACAACTGCACAACAGGTGCAAATTAAAATGAAAACAGCGTGTGTGTGAGCGTATGTGACCTGGGCTGAATACCAATTGACAGGGGAAACAAAACCTTTTCAAGAGGTGTGACCACAAGGGTTTAGGCAAGTTCAGACTGAGTAATGCTCTCGGTGAAAGAAAGAGGAAAAGAAAAATGGGGGGGGGGGATAAGAATAGAAAAGCCACAAGAATAAGTGAGACATTCAGACATGATGTGCGGTTCACATATACCTTCAGCACAGCACATTAAAACTTAAAAAGTCCCACGATACCCCCCCACGCCTGGGCTCGACATTTCTACACACGTCACATCGCTGAGTATTAACACTTAAGAGAGTCCAAGCGGCGCTCGAGTTTCCAAAGCAGAGATTTCGTTTAAAGTAACCTTTTAAAAATAACACGACACTTAAACTGTTATAAACCAGAAAGATTCAGTTAATAGACAAATATATGCAACACTTTATGCTATCTCTCTCCGCGTCATGTATGATTAATGTGAACTACAATATTATATTTCTTAAGCATTGCATCAAAAACAGCACGCTGTAGATGTTTACAAAACTTAAAATAATGAAAGTTTGTGATGCAGTATATAGGTAAAGCTGGAAACAGGACAAAGAGACTTCAGGAGATGAAGTTAGAGAAAGATGAAGAGAGAGAGAGAGAGAGAGCTTTCACAAAGTGAAATCTTGTAAAGTTAAAAATAAAATCCATCAACTTTGCGCTGCAAGATTTGAAAAGGCCGATAAATAATGATGGGTTGGGCCGAACTTCAGATGGAGTAAAAATTCAAGAGCGAGCGCATTGTTTGGCTGACAGACAGCCTATCACGCGCCGGTATTGTGCTCTTCAACACAATAATTCCAACCTGCTAATGTCACCGCTGCCATTACAGTGATTTCTCACCTCATCTCTAATCAGTCTTTTGTGTTTCTGGAGCGCAGACACAATGAAGCGATAATGTTTACTTGCTGGCTAAGTTGGGCTCTGAAGACACGCTCTATTCGTCGGCGTCTTCGGCGAGTGTCAAAGGGAACAAAGGCGATTACGGCTGCCATTCTTGCAGCGATGCTACCTGCTACTCTGCTTTTGATTTCAAACAAATAAAAGGAACATCTCTCACTCCCATGCCACAGATAATTAAAATGACATTCCTAATTGCCCCAGTCAACGCTAATGCCGGGCTTAACCTACGCGTCTCCGGCAGACGGGCCTGTCATATCCACGCCTGCTAATCGCAGGGGCTGTGCAAGATGGTATTGATTCCGATGCTCGGTTTCTCAATGCACAACACAGATTTAGATGACTATGATTGAGGGAAAGTCATTTAGAGATGGAAAAACTGGGCCAAAACCAACCGCAGAACCTTTACACCTCTTGAAAGATGTGATGACGTTTCATTTGCAATTGCCATTTATTTCAAGACAGAAAAAGGTTTTAAAGAACTATAAAATAAAATTAAAAAAAGAGGTCTGGAGATTTTAGTCAGTGAACTGAGTCCAAGTTCATTTAGGGTTTTCGGTTCATATCTGTTGATATTTTGAGCCCAACATTTACAATGCATGCTAACGGTTCATAGAGTGAAGCCTATTGGCTATTAAAACAAAAGTCACAAGCCATGTATCCCAACCTAACTTTCTTTTTAATGTTAACACACACACAAAACAAAAAACACCCACCATATGATTTTATGAGATTTTTAAAAATGCAACTATTATACATATTTAAACTAGTTGCCACAAAGTATTACAAATAATCAAGCATATAAAGAGTAAATATTGTTTCTTCCTTTGACCTCTGACTGCAGATATAATCCTGTAATCCACACGAGTCAGAGGCGTTCCTCTGAGAAATTCCCAAAATACTCCAGGGTTTGGTCCTTACACACCATCACACAAGTGCAACCTGAGGGCTTCACAGCACATACACACATGTGGTCCAGTACAGTAACACAACTCTGTGTGTGTAATGCCCTGCAGATAACACACACACACAGTGATGGGCACGCACACAGTTATTTTCTGGTCTATATATGATAACAAAATTAGGTGAGCTCTGTGACGACTCAGTTGCTAGAATAAAATCTGCCAAAGTAAGTGCCGACTCGATTTTTGCAATGTTTTTGTAATGTTTGCAAAGAATTGTGAGTGATTTGAGGACAATCTCACTTTATGCATCCTTCAAAATAGGCCGAATGAAAAACATGAAACGAAGGCTGCCATCGAAGCATCCTTTGAACTGAGACGTTCGGCGACAATGCATGATGACATGCCAGCCAAAATGTAACACTGTAAAAAACATATATAAAAAATAATGGACTTAAAGGGGGCATCTTATTTTTGAATGCGTAAAATAAATCTTTGGTGTCCCTAGAGTACATATGTGAAGTTTTAGCTCAAAATTTCATATAGATAATCTGAAGAGTTTCGTTGTTAAACGAGATAACTCCATGTTATTATTTTGTTTAATGCTGCTACTTAGCTGTATTTTTAAGTTATGAAGGTTTAAATCAAAACAAACCAACTGCAGTTGAATTGATATTAATTGGAATGCACAACCAAAAAAACGAGATTTCTGAAAAATGAAAAAAAAAAACTTTAGTTATCTCGTTTGCAAGGAAACTCTTCATTTATTATAACATGTTAAAATTGCCACAATTGAACAAAAATCCATTTTTGGGTGTGTCTTTAAATGCAAATGAGCTGATGTAATGCAAACACTGATCACCATAATGGTGGTTTGTTGAAAATAAAACTCAATTGTGCTGTCAATTAGTTTCTATCTTTGCACTAAATAGCAGTGCTGTGATTGGATAGTGCAGATTAAGGGGCTGTATTATTAAGATCCCCTTCTGACATCACAAGGGGACAAAAATTTCAATGAGCTATTTTTTCACATGCTTGCAGAGAATGGTTTAGCAAAACTAAGTTACTAAGTTGATCTTTTTCACATTTTTCTAGGTTGGTAAAAGCACTGGGGACTCAATTATAGCACTTAAACATGGAAAAATAAGGTTTTCATCATAGGTCCCCTTTAAGTTCTTACAACTATTTTTTTAATAAAATTTATAGCAACCTTTACTAAGTCAAAAAAGTTGAAATTATTTAATTAATCAATTCAAGTTGTAAAAAATTAAGTGCAACAAGGAGTTTTTGGAGTGTAGGACGCGTCATTGACACCCACAATATACAGTATAATAAAAACACATTTTACATACCATTAATCTCATTACTGACTAAAAGAATAATCGAGATAAAACTTTATGAATACCTTCTTCCAAAATGTGTATGCATGTAAAGTTTGGTTTATATAAAACTGTAAGGTTGATGTGGGGTTTCTAGGGTGCACATCTTAAAAAAACAACACAGACAGAGAGAGAGAGAGGGGGGGGGATGAACAGAGGGTGGTGTGGTGGAGGGAGAGGACAGAAGGGTAACAGCCCCGAGCAAACAAAAGAGTAAAGCAGCTCAAAGGCCAATGAATGGAGAGAACTCAGTGATGTGTAAACCAACTTCTGCCTGGATGTGTGTATGAGAGAAAGTGTGTAGAAGAGAGAGAGAGACGGGTGTGTGTGTGTGTGTGTGTGTGTGTGTGTGTGTGTGCGTGCGTGGGTGTGGGACAGGATGAACATGTGTTTTATGTGTGTTTATCAGGAAGGGGGTGGTTATGTTCAATCACTCGCGGCAACAGTAGCCGGACTTTAATTGGACTCTCATTTATTTCGGGGAGGCCGGAGCAACAGGCTGAAGAGAGCGGGTCTGAGGGTTTAGCTGCTCGGCCCGACTCGGCCCACTTACACCATCTGTCCTCGCTCTGGGTCGCCCCTCCTCTCGCTCCATAAGCCAAGAAGAAACACAACACACACACAAAGGAAGTCTCATCTGCACAGGACCAGAAAACTCGACAGTAAGATCAGACTGACGGCCGGGCCGGTGTGACATCGCTAATACAATTATCACTGACACTATTAAACATTTACAGTTCTGTTTTATTAAATGTTATTGCAAATTGAGTAAAATGTGTCACAAAAATAATGTTATCTAGAGTAGCTGGATGATATAATAGTGATATTTTAAAAACATCCGTTTCAAGCTGTCATTAAGATATATTTACGGCCTTTTTAAAATGCGTTTGTATTTTTGTTTGACACGGTTAATACATTATAAAGCTATTGAACGTATTTGTGGTTGGGCTGGCGAAAATGTTTGCAGGGCAAATGTCGAGCCCTGCCAGAAAGAGAGGCGAGATGTCGGAGCGAGGACGGGGGCGCGTGCGTGCAGGTGAGCGCGGGGGTAACAGGGGTATCTCCGGCTCTCGCATCCGTCAAGTAAAGGAAAGGTTAAAATTAGAAAATTTAATTTATTTGATAATTTCCCAGAATAATTAGAGTTAATATGGGTTAATTAATATGCAAATCTCTCAGCAGATGTTCGGCAGTAAGAGTTGCGCGAGGAGGCAGCCCGCTTCGCTCTCCCGCATGCGTTTGGCTGTCAGTTAGTGACCGTAATTGCCGTAACTAACCAAATACACAGAAAACCTTTAGCGGGATAAAACGCTTTCTGCCCCAGTCCCGGCACACCGCCACTTCTCTCGCACAAAGACGCACAATTTCTTATTTTCTCTCGTCTGAATGGGCCTTTTATGCGGCGTTGAATGGAGCGAACGTTCAGCTCGCTTCACTTTTCTCTCTCTTCGCTTTATATTTTCCATAAACGTGTATAAATATAAAAGGCGAACAGACACGGCACCTGCTCTCGGTGTTGTTGCGGTCTTGTTACCTAAATGCGTTCAGATGGGGACGTTTACGTGCGGCTGCGGTGAATGAACAGGATGAGGGAATGTGAAAATGCTCCTCGACTCTTTTCAACCAGGTTGCTCATCAAATATTTATGCGAGTGCAAAAAGTCCTCAGCTGTGATCACTTTAGTGTGGATGTGATCTCCGAGCGGTTAAAACAGCACATTTACTCAAGTGCACACAGACGTGTGTATCTTACGCTAATGTTTACCTCAAAAAAACACGTAGGAAAACATGTAAAACACGCCATACAAAGGCCGGTAAAGTGGTAAATTTCATTTCAAGATGACGGTTTGATATATTAGCATTTCTTCTTACTTCATAAAAGCATTTCCAGGTGTCTTCTGGGAAATAGTGACAAAGTTGGAGTGTTGGTGAAGCTACTTTTGCCAAGATGTAGGATTGTATCGTTTACATAGCAAAAACAGAAATAAATTGCAGTGCCCGAGTATAATTTACATTTGATATGAGACCTAAGAAATGAGTTCATCTGCGATGGAAATCGACCACCTGAGTTTAGCATCATTATATACAAATATTTACTATAGACGTTTGCATTGACCAATCAGATTGGGGGATTCCAGAGAGCGTGTAATAAGGTCAGTAAATGTAGTTTGTCTCTCTGTGGAATACTCGAGGTCTCTTCCAGGGTAAACGCCTCCCTTCCCTCCCCACACAGACAGACACAAAGACACACACAGGCGGTGGACGCCTCCTTCATTCCCTGCCCCCTCCACGGTCTATCTATCTGTCTGTCTGTCTGTTTGCCTGTCTCTCTGTGTCTGCCTATCTGTGTCTGTCTGCCTCTCTGTGTCTATCTGTCTGTCTGTGTCTGTCTGTCTCTCTGTGGCTGTCTATCTATCTGTCTGCCTCTCTGTGTCTATCTGTCTGTCTGTTTGTGGCTGGCTGTCTATCTGTCTGTCTGTTTGTCTGTCTGTCTGTCTGTCTGTGTCTGTCTGTTTGTCTGCGTCTGTCTGTCTCTCTGTATCTATCTGTCTGTCTCTCTTTTTTCTGCCTGTCTGTCTATCTTTCTGTATGTCTCCCTGTGTCTGTCTGTCTCTCTGTCTGCCTCTCTGTCTGTCTATCTGTCTGTATGTCTGTCTGTGTCTGTCTGCCTCTCTGTGTCTATCTGTCTGTCTCTTTGTGGCTGTCTGTCTATCTGTCTGTCTGTCTGTCTCTCTGTATCTATCTGTCTCTCTCTCTTTTTTATGCCTGTCTGTCTATCTGTCTGTCTGTCTCCTTGTGTCTGTCTCTCTCTCTCTCTCTCTGTGTCTGTCTGTCTGTCTGTCTATCTGTCTGTCTGTGGCTGTCTGTCTGTCTCTCTATCTGTCTGTCTATCTATATCTCTGTGTCTGTCTGTCTTTCTGCGGCTGTCTGTCTATCTGTCTGTCTGTCTGTCTGTGTCTGTCTGTCTGTCTGCGTCTGTCTGTCTCTCTGTGTCTATCTGTCTGTCTCTCTTTTTTCTGCCTGTCTGTCTATCTTTCTGTATGTCTCCCTGTGTCTGTCTATCTGCGTCTGTCTGTCTCTGTGTGTCTGTCTATCTGCGTCTGTCTGTCTCTCTGTGTCTGTCTATCTGCGTCTGTCTGTCTCTCTGTGTCTGTCTATCTGCGTCTGTCTGTCTCTCTGTGTCTATCTGTCTGTCTCTCCTTTTTTCTGCCTGTCTGTCTATCTGTCTGTATGTCTCCCTGTGTCAGTCTGTCTCTCTGTGCCTGTCTGTCTGCCTCTCTGTGTCTGCCTCTCTGTCTATCTGTCTGTGTCTGTCTGTCTCTCATTGTCTGTCTGTCTGTCTATCTGTCTGTCTGTGGCTGCCTGTCTGTCTCTCTATCTGTCTGTCTTTCTATCTCTCTGTGTCTGTCTGTCTTTCTGTGTATGTCTGTCTATCTGTCTGTCTGTCTCTGTGTCTGTCTGTCTGTCTCTCTATCTGTCTGTCTCTCTATCTCTCTGTGTCTATCTGTCTGTCTCTCTATTTCTGCCTGTCTGTCTCTCTGTGTCTCTCTGTCTGTCCGTCTCTCGGTTGGTGACACAGGGCAGGTAGTGGAATGCGCTGACGGTCGCAGTATGTTGTGTTGTGTTGTTGTGTGGGGAGCGGCTGTCACAGTTCAGTGTTATCAGCCCAAACAAACTGTTTAATAAGAGTGAGGCATTTCTTCTGCTCTGGATCAAGATAAAAAGTTAATTATAATGACTACCCCTACCTCTCTTCACATACCTTAACTGCATGTCTAAACCTCACAGCTTGTTTTTTTATTCATCTCAAACTAAATATGGCATTTACTTGTGACTGAAACACAACACACTGAATTCAGCTGCTCTTTATTTTTAACATTCTGTATACACGGCAAAACAAATCAGGCCATGTTTTGTAGCTAAAGGGCCATATGCCTTATATTAATAAAAGAGGAATCCATAAAAATAAATAACTTGTACTAAGTAGATGCAAATTCAAATATATGAAATCGCTGCAAAATTAATTTTGCCAGAGTTGATTAAAACATTAATACATCTGTATGGAGTATTTCCCCAATCTGCTCCGGCAACCGTATTTCACCTCGTGTGAGATTAATAGTAATGCAAGAATAACACAGAGCTCTGTCAGAGTAGATTACTGTGTGTTTGCAGTAATAATGGCTAAACACAATCTAAGATGTAATTATATTCTGTAACGGGATCATTTTACTGTGAGTTGCTTTGTTATAAATAAGAAATGAACATACGGTGGAGAGGTGAGACGGGCTCTGTTTATTCACTCGCGCCTCATTTTACTCTCGTCATGTGACGGATTTAGAAGAAAAACTGGATATTTAAAGAAAGAAAACGCCACGAGGGAATGACTCGATGGTGATAAAATTGAAAGGTGAATGAAAGATAAGAGCCGGTTTATCTTTGAAGTAATCGTTCGTAAGATTTCATTTCAAATGTGACATAGGCCGCTTGTTTTTTTCAAACATATAAGTGCAAAGATTTCGATATTCTCGGTTTTAAGCCTCATTCATTTAAATTTGAAAAAAACAATAACGAATATAAATTGGATAAGCGGACAGATATTCCCATATCAAGACGTGTCGTGCGTCATTGATAATGTAAGGTCAACTCAGGTGGACACCACCTCATGACTCTTCTTAGCTTAGCTTAATGTTGAAGTTTTAAGTCTTGTTACAAAAATAAAGCTCTGTTATCTATTATAATCATTTTGTCTGTGTCCATTGCATATTGCAGCATTTTACTTGTTTCAGGTCAGTATGTCTACCTTGAATTGTTTTCCCAAGTGTTTACTGTAAATGCTGATATCGGATACGAGACGCTTTTGGATACAGGCAACAAATCAGAATTGGGCATCAAGATTTACAGGGTAAATCCAGCCATAAAGACAGAACTCCTTGTTTTCACACTAAGGTTTATAAATGTCTATTTTCTTATACCGCAGTACTAAACTATCAGGCGGAGGCTGAGATAAAGACAAGCTGAGAGCAGCATTCTGACTCCATCAAGGCTGCGGTGCATTCCTGACCCGCAGTCCAGCGCAGGATAACCTTTATCTAACAGAGACCCACCTGAAGTTCACCATGACTTCAGTCAACATTTCCCACCAAATTAAAACACATGCACAAAATCTGCAGAGGTGACACTGCTTTCAAATACTGGATTTGTCTTAAATTATGCTCACACATCAATGTCTATAGTATGAACAAATCAAACATTTCTAGTTCCCTTCTATACTCATACTTGCTGACACGGTGTGCAGTTTGAATTCTCCCGGGAGTTTTAGAAGAAACATCTGAGACAAATGTATTACTTCCAATGAAAAGTCCATAAAAGAGCAACTTGATGTTCCTCTGGGTCTGTCAGGAGTAAAGAAAAGGCGATGTCATTTATCAACCCGATGCTGTAGAATATGGAGGCTTTATTGTCCGTATGAATGGAAAATTAATAAAATAATAAAATGAGTGGAGACGAGGGGGTGAAAAAAGCCTCTTGGATGTCTTCCAAACCTCGGCGAGGGGGGTCACGGGGAGACGCATTCAGCGCGGGGCAGAATTTTCCCGATGCGTTTGGGGCACAATGAGAGGGTGAAATCCGTGTGAGGGCAGGTTTTGAAAAAAAGCATCTGTGCTCAGGTCAATTACTGTCATAAAACTCTGCCAGCACCCAGCTGGAGGTCATAGAGAGGGGCGCTTTTGGATTCGGTGGGGTCAGGGGGACGGAAAGGGGAGGAAGAGGTCCTCAGATGGTATAAAGATCAGAGCAGGACTATCCAGGTGAGAGGTAAAACCCCCCGGCCAGCCCAATCCGAGCGACTCATTCAGATGCTAATGAGAGAGGAGAACACATCTGTTCCACCCCTGCCGCTTCGGGTCTTTGTCACCTGAAAGCTCCCCACCAGGTATCAAACAAGCTGCAGGAAACAGCCTCTTTTCATCCTGTTACCTCCGTTCTCCAATCAGCAAATGAGGCCTCGGTGACAACAGGGGCCCCCGAGAGCCCGACGGGGCCACCGATGCTCCACACGCACCTGACACAGTTGCGCAACCCAATTAACCCTTAACACGCCACCAGAACTTAACCAGCTTCACTGAACGCAAACCACAAATTTCCCACATATGGTATTTTGATGTCTATTGATCATTGATATAAGACCTGTGAGTTTACAGTAAAGGAGGCATCTGGGAGTTTGTGATATCTGAAGCCGAGCGCACACGAGGAAAAACAAGTTGACTTACGCCCCTGCACTTTATTTAAAATGTCAGCATTGTGCGTAAACACGCAAGCAGATGTTTGAATTACAGCGTGTGCTTTCACCTGCCTTTTCACTGTCGTCACGAGAAACGCTGCGTGTTTAATTGGAGCGTGATGCTGCGATCGCCCCATGCGCCATCACACAAGACCTGAACGCCGTTCAGCCCGAATAACGACCTGAGACAGACAGGCCCGCGGCACGCTGACGGACCCCCCGTCGGCCTTTCTTATGCTAAATGTGCATCTCTAAAGCCTAATCTTCGGCTGGGTCGCTTAAACACAACAGCCCGCTGCACCTTTACTGCAGAACAGAAGCCGTTAGCATGACAAAGATGCTCATATTCATATGCTGAACGTTCTGCTAAAAGAAACTACATGTTTGCAATCTAAGCTTAAATCAGACGATGTGCATGATGGCTAGTTGTAAAAAATTCACTGTACTGAAAGAGTGGACACATGAGACACTTAAATGGTATGAACAGACCAGCATGAATTTGAATGCTGGTCCAAGTTGGTTAGCTTGTGCTATCTGGTTAAGCAGCATGCGATTTGTTGTTAGCATGCATACTTCAGCATACTATGGTAGACAAAAACACACACAAGCATCAAAGCTCCAGTCTTTCTGCCGGCGGTGCACTTGGCAGTAACCACAATGCAAATGCATTTCCATATAGTTTCTGTTTTCGCAAGGTGTACGGAGGAGCCGTGGAGAGTTGCACGCTACGGTTCAGTGGGTATAAAAGAAAGTTTTGATCTCGTGTCCACCTCTCCGGCTTAGTTTTCCCTGCGAGCAGCTCTCTTTTGATCAGCGGCATGAGAGCCGTTTCTCGTGCGAGCGCAGGTACCTGGGGTACGGCTAGGTGCTAATTAGCTCAGCAGGATAATTGATGTGTAGATTACACCACGAACAAATGCCTCGACTTGTTTGTTCTTCTCACTTTTACTCCCCCCACCTTTGCCCTAATGAACGGTACCTGCTTTGTTAAAACGCCCGGGCTGACGGGAGGGCGGGTGCATGTGCGGGGAGGGCTTTCCCCAGGTGAAATACCTTTTCGGAGCGATCGTGACCCGCAGAAATGCCTCCGCTGAGCGTGGGGATTTATGCCGCCAGCTCAAAGCTTTTAAAAGGGAAACAATTTCTAAATGAAAGGCCGTGCCATTAGAGCACCAATAGAGGTCTATTGTTATGCCCTGTAATGCCATTTCCTACATCTTTTGTCTCAGAGAGGCTATTATTAGCGGCCTCTCACAGCTGCGTATCCGTTCAATAGGGTTTGAATTTGGTCATTAACAAGTGAATATCAGCAAACACATTTGTGGAGCCCCTGCCACCGCTAATAAACTAACAATGAGTACAAGCCTAATTGGGAAATGCAATGAGGGAATGGGTGCGAGGTGCCTGAGGTAAGAAAGAGAAGAGGAAGAAAGGACAGGTCATTATGAGGACGGATGTGGAGGGAAAAAGGTGAACAGTTGAATTGTCGCCTCTCCGCACTTTCCACGGACAGCTATAATCCGTCTCTCGCTAGTTTACACGTTAAACATGTTATTGTGATTATAGACTCCCATATTATAGTGGAGCTCAGCAGTTAGAGCGCCTACACGCTAGAGAAAAGCTCTGACAGAGCGTTTGATGGATAGCAATGCTGGAAACTGAGTGTTTGCAAAGAGCCGGTTCATTTTAAAATCAAGCAGGATTATACTGTAGCTCACTGGATTGTCCAAAGCACAACCGAAATTCTCACCGGTCGATGGAGGCGAGTGAGTGTGTGTTTTGGCTACATACCTTCCTAACGGTTGGTCTCATAATGGGAGGTCACTTTCTTAAACCCAAAAGATTTTCTAATGTAAGCATATAGGTGACCAAACCAGGAACTTCGTCTATGCTTGTAAAGGGCCCAATTTACTTCTGCGTAGGTCCTACGCATCAGTTTTCATTCATACTTCTGCATCGTTGTTCACCTCGACATGCACATCGCTGGTAGGCAATGTCCACAAGCATTTTACAGTATCGATTGTGTACGTTTCTAGAGAAGCATCAGCAGTGATTGAGGTAAACAGATTTTTGTTGCAACCCGAATTTTAAAATATAGCTCCTCAGTTTGGTTCATCATAAGATGGGTTTCCATCCAAACGTCAAGCAAAATTCACAAAAAAGAAAAACAAAGAAATGCATATTAGGTGCGTTTCCATCAAGTTGTTCAAGCGAATGATGGTGGTATTGATAATCCAGTAACCAACAGTAAATAAATCAAGGCACGAAAATGGAAACAAGGCATTACGAAGACGTTGATCCGCATATATGGTTAAGACAACATCAGTGGATTCAGCTGCCGTAGATCGTCAGTCCATTGGGTTTTATGATCGCTAAGTCAGATTTTTTTCTGCAAATGCGTTTCCATCTCCCATTATTCGGATTTACTTCTTGTGAATGGAGGTTTTTTTTTTTTATTGTCACAAGCATATATGTTTGCTAGAAAATGCGACGCAGGGCTGCGTAGCATTGGCACGTTGTTACAATTTGGGAAAGATGCACATCAGGCTATGCTGTAGGCTACTGCGTAGGGTTTGGGTCTCTGGGTAGGCTACGCAATAACAATCGACGCAGAAGTATAAAATGCACACGTTTTTCCCAGATGTCTGATGGGTTTCCGGGTCATTCAATGTTCTTTCTGCCTGAACCAAAATCCATGTAGGCCTTCTCAGATCTTCATTCAGACCAAAAGTTTTTATTAAACATTGCGTATGAACTTGCAGAAATTTGATACAAAAAGTGAACTTTCACTCAGGTTTGGTAACTCTGAAAACACACTACTGTAAGAATAAGTTGTGGCTGATGAAAGTGTTGTGTATTTGTACTTTCTGCATTGTTTTAGCAAACATGGGCAAAAAAATCAAATGATAAATAATGTGTTGCTTTTGTACAATTTGTACCGCACATTTCCTCATCTCATCATCTCACCGTCAGGTTCTCTGAAACACAGAAAGTCTGCTCTTCTCCATCATTTGATGAATTACTGCAGCCATAATCAATAGAAATATATAAACTGATGCTTACCGTCTGCCTTTTGTGTGCATTAATAACGCAACCATGTCAAATATTCTGACATCGATAAATAAGAAGCAGTCTCAGATATTTACTGCATAAGAACGACAATAATGTCATGAACTAATTTAAATAAAGCTATATCAGTGCATTACGTGTCAGATCATACTGGACTGCAGGTGGTTGTGGTGATCGTGTTAAAATACTTTGGAGAGGTTCTAGATGGAAGTCCAGCAAAAAGTCCGTATTGCTTCTCCAAACTAAGCCAAAGGGTTTTAATCCTCCAACAAACTCCATAAATGTACTTTCTCCCATCGTAAGAAAGTGCAAGGGACCATTTTTCCTGGATATTTCTGTGCTCAGGCCGCACCATAATCATCTTATACACGCTTTTCTTTGTTTGGGGATTTTCGCGTTTCTCCTTCCAGAGAGATAAGCAACACAATAATGAAAGCTTTAATTACCCCCCCACCCGCAGAAGGACGAGAGACGTCGTGAGGTGTGGGGGGACGAGAGATTGTACAGGAGCTAAGAAAAACAGCATTTGGACTACTCGCTGAAAAAGGTTTTCGGACAACCTGGCGGTTTCTGTCTCCAACCTGATAATTCTCCTCCCATCCTTCACCCTGGAGGTTTTTTGTTTTCACCCTGATTCCTGTCACCATCACTGAATCAAACCATGGCACACTTTACTTTTTTTTCAGGAGAACGTAAGATTGAGATTTGAGACAGAGATTCGAGTACTTGAGTAGTGAGGGATGGAGTTTTACTAGACCACAGGAAACCTGCACCCAAAGTCTTTTATCTTTTTTAGTTTTAGTGAAATTTAAAACCCAAGTGTTTTAAAGGTGTCAAAGAATGCAATAATTTGTTAAATTGTTCTCTACACAGAAAGTATGTAACTTCCAAAAATGATCCAGAGACAGTTTTACATGTTCATTTACAAACCTCTTTAGAATGAAATGATCTATTATTAACTTATTTGGAAGGATCATGAATAATAATGTTGTGCTCTGCTCTGATTGGCTGTTTCTCCTTCAGTAGCTCTGTGTGTTTGTAAACAGATCTTATGTTTGAGTCTGTATCAGATGAAGATACAGATTTTGAGGAATAATCCAACGTGATCTCCATGGGATGGTCACGGAATTTTTCTGTGGCATTTTCACAGATCTCCGCATTTTTCCGTGGCCCTGCTACGGACTGTCTTTTTCCGTGGCATTCTTACGGATTGGTTACTCAACTGTTTTTCCTTTTTTTTTTTTAACCATTTTCACTTCGGTTTAGGGTTAGATTTGGTGTTTGCGTTAGTATGTCACTTTAACTATTGGTTTATACTATTATTTTCTGATTTATTCTTTTATATTTTATAAACCAAAGCGACAAAGGTAAGAAAATAGGACAAAACAGTTGAGTAACCAATCCGTGAGAATGCCACGGAAAAAGAAAGTCCATAGCAGGGCCACCGAAAAATGCGGAGATCCGTGAGAATGCTACGGAAAAATTAGCAAAAAAATTCCACGAAAATTCGTGAGATCAGGTTGGAATCATAAATTGTTTGGAGATATGATCCTCTCCCTATTAAAAACACAAAACAGGTCATGACAGTGTGTAATCTGTCCATCTGTCTCTCTGACTGTATTGTTTTCTATTTTCTTGTACTGTCAGTATCACAGGCCTCAGATCAGCAGAGCATTGTATAACAGCTGTAAATACCCCGAGCTCAACTAAAAGACAGGGAGAAAGGTTTACCTGCAGACTAAAGCTGTGAGGTGGGAGGACACACCGTGCTTTTATTTGTGACGGCCTCGTTTCTGTGTTTTCTTGTGCACTGCGTGTGTTTGTTGCCGTGTCTCTTATCAGCGCTGGTGTATGTGTAAGGTGTGAGAGGATGAAAGCCGTGTGGGTGACAGGAACTCAGCTGCGGCGTAGCAGAAAGAAACTAATCAGCCTTTTACAGCTTGAACCGAGGCGGTTAGGTAGCCTTGCGTTAACCGCGCACACACACGCGGGCGCGAGCTCTGTCACAGCTACAAATTGGCTTCTTACAGAACTCAAGGTGCCAAAAGACCATTAGACATAGAAAAGCAAGAGTTTTCCCAGCTTCTCGTGTGAGAAAACCTCCACCTCCCCGCCGAGTAAAACGCGCACGAGCTCTGGAATAGCTCTGTTCTGCCAAACCTAAGATATTTTTCACAGGCCGAAGGTTCAAAACACCTCGCCTTCAGTAGCGTCTTTCCGGTATCAAGCCGGTTTAAATATATATTTACACGCCTTTACAAGACCTGGAAATTAAATAACGCAGCCCTGATGCACAAAGGTGATTTTATTCCCTGAAAATAAATCGCGCACACACACACACCTGCGGTAAACAGGCTGACAGAGAAAGGAAGCTGTCGCCAATTAGCAGCAGCGCTAATCTGGTTGTGTCGAGAGGATTATACTCTGTCCTAGTGGGACGGGAGAGAAATTTCATTTCCTGTGCAGCGTTCGTCGACTCTACCTGAGTCAGCGGAGCTGTGTGCGTCAAATCCACACTGAGATAACAGTTAATCATCTCTAACACTGAGAAACTGTTTCCCTCCACTGGGCCGAGCGCACCGCGCTTTATTCCTTCTGAAAACACACACACGTGAAACTGTGACCTCAATGAACACCGACACGGCTAACACAAAGATACGCCGCATCCAAGAATTCCCAGAGATTTTCCACTGTGTCATTCTGTCCGACAGATATCACGCTGCCTTCCTGGGAAGATCCTTTAGAAACTGTAATGTGTTTGCATGTTTTAAAAACCTTTATCATTGCTTATACTCCTAAATAAACTGAGTTGTTTCAACTCACGGTTGAATTAAATATGGACGAACCCAACCATTAGGTTAAAATTAACACACAAATTCTAGGTGAACTGGGTTTGGTTCATATTAGACTCAATGTAGAGTTAAACAAGCTCAACTAGCTTTTGTTATTCATGACTATACTTCATTAACCATCCATAAAAAAGCTTTTATGCTGATCACGAAAGACCAATCTATAGATATTACATTTATAGTTAAAATGGCAGATTTAGTGCATTAATAACTTTTTTCTCAAATTAAACTGTTTAGACTGTTTGCAGCACGAGGGAAAAATAAAAACTTGAAGAAAACTAATGAAATATAATAATTTCCTTTTTGTTTTAAATGCATTTCAGTGGAAGGCAACTAAAAATGAATACAGCTTATTGCATTAATAAGAGATAAGTCTTTATCCAGGGAGTTTTTAGCGTGTTATGGTGTGGTTTTGTCCCTGGAAATCCAGGTGGAGTCATGCATTCATCTGTCATACAGTAGAAACATCTGCTCTCCATCACTTCACAGTCACTTTAGTGTATGAAATGATATGCAGATAAAGACTTTAAAAGCTTTCGCTGGAGACAGTATTTCCCCACACTAGATGTTTAGTGTCGTTTTCTGTCTTTATTTCATTATTTTGAGCTGATAACACACCGGCGAGAGAAAGTGTCCATCTATCTGAAATTTAAGCAGCCTACACTGACACAAATTCCCAGAGAGAGGAGTGATTTCCTCAGGTTCAACTAAATAATTTATCTTCACCTCACTTTAGCATGATGAAGCAATTTTAGCTCGTACAGCTACGCGTTCACTCACACACACACATACATACACTAAAGAGGGTGAAAGATAGAGAAAGAGACTTCCAGAATATCTGAATAATTCAAACATCCAGATGAGAAGACGAGAGAAATGTTCACACTTCAAACTGAAGTGACCCAAGAACTGGAAAGTTACTGAGGTCACAAACCCCAACATTGATCACAGCATGATCAAAATTGAACACTGGCACAATACAATGCAAACAATTCATTTCTTACTTGGTATTTTTGTCTTGTTTTCAGTACATACATCTAAAAATATTTAAATTAAGATGCATTTTCTTGATGAGCAAGAAAATAAGTCTAGTTTTTAGACAAAAAAAAAAAAAAACATAAAATTAAAGTGAATCTTAAAACAAGCACAAAAAATCTGCCAATGGGTTAGGAAAAAAATATTGAACTTTTTATTAAACACTTAATTCAAGACAATTTCAAGAAAAAACATTCTTACCCCTTACTTTATTTTCATTTTGTCATTTTGCTCATCAAGAAATGCATCTTGATTCAAGGCTTTAGATATTTGTACAAAAAAAGACCATTATTTGCAATGTACACTATTATTTTATTCAAAGTGCAACAATACAAATCTAAAACAGCAGCACTAAACATTGTTAAATGACTCCATATATAACCATCTAAATAACTTCAGCAGTTTATTTAAATAATTAGTTTTGTGCAAAATAAACTATGCACTACATAAAAAGAGTATATGCCATGTCAAACATGTCCAAACTGGATCTCTCGCTATTCATGAACAATCCATCAAGCCACAGTGCTCGAAAAGTGTACTATTTTTAAAGTAAGTGGATTTTCCGGATTACCCATAATTCCTTGCAGTCACCATACCACTGTCATTAAACCAAAGCATCAGCAAAATCACAAGTAGCTACGATTGACAAAATGAGTGTCGAAAGAGGAGAATCAGAGTCGTTTAGCTGAATGGACTCGTGCGGTCCGTTTAAGAGAACAAGAGACGGGCCGCAGACAGAAGCGGGGAAATTGGAGGTGTCGTAACTTTAGAAGGTCAGATTGGTTTTCCTCCGAGTTCTGTACGGCAGGGATTTGTGAGTCAACAGCTACTCTGGCTTCCTGTCAGCGATCAGAACGAAATCACGGGGGACCGCTGCCCCTCGAACCCGACACGACTAGCTCACAGGAACACGAAAAACAAAACTAAACTACTTTTATCAAAGTGTGGAGAAAAGTGAAACAACGACTCCTATGGTTCCAAGACAGATGTGCCTCGTAGATTATCACTAAATATTTGAATTGTCCAATTTTTAGGTACATTTTCTGCTTCAATCAGTTTATCATTTTATTAAACTCAATTTGAATCCACTTAATTGATTCAAATGAGCTATTTGTCATAAATGCACACTTTTTATACAATTAGAAAACTTAAAGGTGACATATCATTAAAATCTGTCTTTTTCCATGTTTAAGTGCTTGGGTCTCAGGTGTTTGTATTAATTTAGAAAATGTGAAAAAGATCAACCCCGTAACTTAGTTTGGGTAAACCATTCTTTGCAAGTATGTGAAAAAATAGCTAATTGAAATTTGTCTCCCCCTGTGATGTCAGAAGGGGATCTTACTATAATGATACCACCCCTTAATCTGCACTATCTAACCACAGCATTGCCATTTAGTGCAGAGAGAGACAGAGAGAAAATAATTGGCAGCTCAAATGAGATTCAATTTCAACAAACCACCATTATGGTGATCAGTGTTTGCATTATCAGCTCATTTGCATTTAAAAGGAGACACCCAAAAAAGGCAAATTTTTGCTTACACCTACAAAATGTCAATTTTAACATCTTAAATTGTCTAAACATTTTTGGGGGGGCTAAAACTTTGCCCAAAGATTATTGTTACATCCTAAAAAGCCCCCTATAAAACTGTAAAAACTTTGTAAAATTATTTCTGGCAAAAATATTTCCCGTTAAAAACAAGATAATTTTTGGCACTGGTTCGGAAACGATGAATAGGATGAACCAGGTGTGATTCCGAGCCGTACTCGACCTTGTAAAACCTTCAGAAACATGAATATTCCTGCAGGAGACACTGGGAAACGATGGATTACGAGTGAAAGGAGCTTGAACCGCCAGTAACGCAGAGGTCAGCAGAAGTTGGCCAGCGTTTGGCAGGAACATCTGAACGCGCTCTTTCCAAATAACAGCACAACTGCACAACACTCAACTACACTTGGAAGAGCGTCTACACCACCAAAACTTCTAGATGAGAGCGAGGGGGAGGAAGGATGTGTGATCGGTGTAGGTTAGTGCTGGATATTTACAGGCCACGTTGGCTAAACAAAGACTGATATACAGTGAGACCTTAATAAAAATCAATACATCAGTGAACCCCCACCTGCTTTGCCCTCTTACTGTGTGTGTGAGAGCACGGATCGTGTTTCTGAGGCGGCTGCCTACGCCAGATCGGAGAGCAAAAGAGCAAAATCCACTGGGATTCTGCACAGGACCAACCCACACTGAACAGACGTACAGTATACTGTATATGTGTGTGTGTGTGTGTCTGCGTTTGGCCTATAGCCTACAGGAACAAAGCAAGGTAATATGAACCCTTAATATCATATGCATGCATATAAACGTCTGTTTAATGGTTTATACAATTTATTCGGCTCAAGAGAGTGCTCTGCATCTTTTTTGATTTTGCATTCAAGCAATAAGGCGAAAAGAGCCAATGCAATGAAAATTTCTATTTTTTTATAAAAACAGGTTTATGAAGGTACAGCAGTAAACTGAGGTTAATATGGGTGATGTGCAGTAATAAATACAGTAGCAGGTGTTTGACGTATATATACCAGCATTTAAGGAGTTAGGAAGTTATATTATATATAGATTATATATTCTTATACTCATTCATACAAATACACTTCAGTTTATAAGTGTGTGTGTGTGTACAGTATATGTGTGTGATGTGGGCGAGGGACTGCTTTTGACCCTGAGGGGTTGTGGGATAGACACAGACAGAGAGAGAGAGAGAGAGAGAGAGAGAGAGAGAGAGAGAGAGAGAGAGAGAGAAAGCGAGAGAGAGAGAGAGATTTGGTCAAACAGTGCGGCAGATATGAACGCTGGGCTCATAAATACAGTGGGCATCATTAATATTTCAGTGTAATGCTTCAGTTCTCTAATTAAACTTGTGTCTGATAGATGTTATTGTGCCATCATTACCTTCATCAGCATGAGATGAAAAGATTTCATTAGCACTAATGACAAATGATCAGCAGTATACTGCTGCTATAACAACTCTACCTTCTATTAGCATTATCTCATAATAATATCATTTACATATAACCACACACATAACATATTACACGCTAAAATTAGACAAATCATCAAACTAAAATGTTTGGATGCTCTCTTACTTCATCTGTAAACTATTATGCTCCTAAATAAAGTTTAAGCAGATATATTCAAAATCGACAGTATTTTACTTGATAGCTATAGCATATTTTACTCTACGACGTGTTTAATATTTCATGCATTTTGATATGATAAGAATGTATCTGTCTAGCTAATACTCTGATTGTGCTAAAAGAATAAACCAGAAAACGTATGCACCTATGTAATGGGGTTGACCTGCCTGCTCTCTATTTGTTTAAGTAAAGAAATAAACAGAATATAGGTAGAAAGATCCTCCAAACACACAACACAAAGTGTGTGTGGTGTTAATGGCTAATCATTACTATAGTAAATTCTGCAGTAATAAAACAGAAAAGTTGCTGATGCAGTGAACACCCTGAAACACACTGGTGATAACCGAATAAGGATAAATAGAGACTGACAATCTAACCAATTAAAACAGAGCTAGAGCTAAAAAAGTCACTATAGAAATGTTTGCATCTATCAATTTCCAGGTTTTCCATCGCCCTGCCTCTTTGTTTGCATATAAAGAGTCAAAGGTCGGTCATATCCGGCGTGATCTCTGACTCTGACGGATATATTGACAGCTCCTTAAAGAGACGATTATTCCCATATAAAAGAAGGAACTAAAGAGTGTTTAAAGCAGGATCTCGAAGAGATTTATGGTCCAGCACACAAACAGAAAACTGACATGCATTCTGACTCTGGGGAGAAACCAAAACAAACTGGACCAGAACGGCTTTATTCTTCAGAGTTTCCCCTGATTCTGAGTGACCGGGCCGGAGCGCTCGCTCGGGGCTGAAGTCAGAATAAACCCAGCACAGCTGCAGCTGAGAAAAAACTACAGTACATGGAAACAAAGAAAAGAGGAGAAATGCTGACGGGACAACAGTTTCTGATTTATGTCAACTTAGTAACTCTTTCGAGTAAAATCAGGACGGCCGTCACTTCAGAGGTCCAAATCAAAACCATATCAGTTTAATCCAGACTTTAACTCCACACAGCAGTCGATATCCACTGGTGCATTACTGCTTTAACAGGTCATGTAGACTGCGTCCAAATACCCACACTTGAGGTCTTGGTCACTTGAGAGCGCATGCACATGACAGGAAGTAAGTGCATGAGACTGTCCCATGTATTAAAACTGCGACCAAATGCAGTGCCGTTAACCCACACGAAAGCTATATCGAAGGTTAAGCGTATCCCATCATGCATCATCTTCTGGATGTGAATCATGAGACTTTTGCCAAAACCTTGCGAGATGATGTCGCAGAAACTTTTAATTGTAAGTTAAAGATGCAGTGTGTAAATTTTAGTGGCATCTAGTGGTGAGGTTGCGAACTGCAACCAACAGCTCAGTCCACTGCTCACCCCTCGCTTTTGAAACACATAGAGAAGCTACGGTAGCTACCACCGGACAAACATGTCATCGTCGGAGACAGCTTCATAAAAAAAGTTTGTCCGTTAAGGGTTTCTGTAGAAACATGGCGGCACAAAATGGCAACTTCCATGTAAGGGGACCCTCTGTGTATGTAGATAAAAATTTCTCATTCTAAGGTAATAAACACATAACGGTTCATTATGAAAGGTCTTTATACACCCCTGATAATATAGTTTTGAATATTATTTTGCATTTCTGTCAAGAGATCTTTCAAAAAATTACACACTGCACCTTTAATAAATGAATATTACATATTTGGTAACTGAAAGTGTTGCACATGTCATTGGTGCAAACATTGTTATGTATTTTGTGTAACATCTGCAACTGTGTTTATCACATAATAAGAAACAACATTAAAGCAACACCAAAGAGTTTTTTTTACCTTAAAATATAATTTCCAAAACAGTTTCAGTCGTTCATCCACTCGAAACAGGGTGAACGGCACATTCACAATAGCTTTGCAGCCCTCTTTCGGCCAAAACCGCACTAAAGAAGTTTCCAACCGTCGGCTCGCGGTCCTGTAGTTCGAGTGAAAACTACAAAAATGTGCTTTACGACAGACCTACAAACCAATCAGAGCCAGCTATGCTGCAGTATTTACAACAGTGGTAATGGACAATTACGCTTCTAACCTGTAGGGGGAGCAAAGAGCAAAAACTCTGCGTTCATTCAGGGACTACAGAATAAACAATAAACTTAAATAAAGCTGCATGCACAAAATTGTTTTTTTACAGGTGCAAAGTGTTGATAATAATCTTTAAGTTCAGCAAAAGTTTCTTTAAAAAATGTGTTTATTTTACCTAAAGAAAAAACAAAAAATATAGATTTTAAGTAGCCTAAATAAAAAAAAAACGAATACATTTTTGTGCAAAATGCTGACACTATACCTGGATTTACACTTGCAAAGTGTCCCATCAGGTGAATAATCCTACATGCACGCTTGGGATCTTCACGCAAAGGCCGCAAGTATGGGTATTTGGACGCAGCCACAATGAGACTGCTTGCTTTCATCTAGATTAGTTCATACTGTATGAATATGAAATGAGTGACTGGACTAACTAAACGTTAGACAGTAAGATATCTTCTTTAGTCAAAATTTGAAGGACTGCATTTTTAGAGCTAATGAACAAACATAATGACTTGAAACTGCATTTATTTTTCTATTTCAGCATGCATTTCTATATAAATGGCTAAAGCATGCATGCAGTGGAGTCATTCTTTCAAACGGACACATCATCTCTGCATTTTATATCTACTCATTTATCACACAATAAACGCAAGTTTGGCACACAGCCTGATGCCAACAACACAAAGCCCCACACACTTACAGAATAAAGACGTACACCGAAGACGAAAAATGTGCAGTCATGCCCCGAACCAAAGTGAGCGATGTGGAGCGAGAGATGAGCGCGCGGGGGAAAGGTATCAGCGCTTGTCAATTTCAGGTATTTACACTTTGGTGGTTCTCTGTGTTTTGTCCCGAGGTGGCACCTTTAGTGCGGCAGATGTGCGAGAGAATGGCGTCCTGAGTCGCGCCCCAAGGGCTGCTGGGTAATTCGGTGATGTCAGGGAAGGGTTGAGGAGAGCCGAGCTGACAGACTTTAGGACCAGAGGGCACAACTTCCACTCAGCTGGATCAGAGGCCTGCAAATCGCTTATGAATAGTCATTAGAGTTTCATTACCTTCCCCTCCTGTCTCTCTCTCTCTCTCTCTCTCTCTCTCTCTCTCTCGTCACCACCAAATGTCTTTTGTCATCCTCACAAGGTGCAGCATTTAATTGCCAATTGATTTTTTCTTCCTCTCTTTCGCTGTGCCCCAATATGACAACATGTCACATGGTTAAACAGAGGCGGCGTTCCCAAGGGGGCCGAATGGAGTCTTGATCTCCAAGCTTCCTGGTCGGCAGTAATCGTTCTGTGTTGGGAACCGTTTCATTTGAACTTCTCCAAATCTCATCTATAATTAATAAGCAAACCTTTATATAACTCAGTGTGGTGAGCTACTTTCAGTCATCTTGATTCTAGTTTTACACCCCTGATCGTGTACGGTTCGCGTGGGAGCGTTCATACCACTAAAAGCAACAAACACGTCTGTTTGGGTGCTCACCGCTCGCAGGAGCCGTCAGTTACACGTGTCAGATGTGAACCCATCAGCCTCCAGTAAAGCCATCAAAAATCGCCCCGCTCTGACAGGTAAACCCCACCGATTCCCTCTCGTCCACACATTCGGCTTTAAACTCTCCATCTCTGCGCTCCGCCGTCTGACACGTTTCACGTTCGACTTGAGCAAGCAGCCAGAAAACAGAACAAAGACGAGCGCAAAAAGTAAATGTGAGTTGTGTGTCATGTTCTGGGTTGTATCTTGTTTCCGCTCAGTGATTTTTCTACCTCTCTACAATTCATTCGGTCTGCGAGTCTGTGAATGCTGCCGTGTTTCCTATTATGCCAACACATCTGAACGCACACGATTATCAGTCAGGTACACACGCTCCGTGTGTGTGTGTGTGTGAATAGCGTCTGCCCTGCTTAATAAAACACGATCCATCCTGTATTTACTAAACAATTTCTCCCGTCGCTGCGGTTCGAGGGTTCGTGCATTGTTGCCGGGATACGTGAATCGGCGCTGCTCTCCTTTGGCTCGCCGTGCAGGTTGATTACCGACTCGCTCCTTTAATACGCCGCATAATGAGCAAATCTCTGAAATGCAGGAGCGCCGTTCGAACCCAACAATGTGAGGCGGTAATGCGTGCGCGCGTGTCGGAAAGGCCAGCATGTGTGCGTGTGTAATAATAAGAGTTGTGCTGGGTAATGTTCACTCTATTGTAGAAGAGCAAACACAGCGACGATGCATTTTACTGCTCAGACGTGTTTGAAAGAATAGCCGTGCAATCTCTCTCTCTCTCTCTCTCCTGGTGTGATTGGCAGCTCTGGAGCTTGCCAGCGTTGTTACTTCAAACCTTTTTCGGTGTAGCAGGTGCGCCGTCCTGGTTAACAAGCGATAATTACACATTCTCTACCACCCAGACACGGATCAGGTCACTGCCACAATTACAGGCCTTGTTTTAGAATGCTTGACATAGAGAGAGAGACCCTCTGCTGTCTGTGACTCTCAGCGCTGATACACAAAGATTACCGCCATGAAATTGAGACTTTAACTGTTATAAAATAAACTTTGATCATGAACTACAGGCCCCTGCATGCACAAATCATCTGCTTTAATATCTATTAGGTCATCAGGAGGCCCAAACAGAACCACAGTGATATCATAAAAGATGCTGATGTTCAAAATTTTTTACATTCATCAATAATAGTAATCTTTTGAATAAGAAGTAGAGTAATGGTAAACTAGTTATGGTTGCCAAGCAGGGGTGCGTTTCCCAAAAGCATCGTTAGCCAACTACTGTCGTAAGTTATGTCGTTACTGACGAAGGTCAAGGATTTGGTGTTTCCCAAAACCATCGTTCAAACGAATATTCGCAAGCTGCATCGCAAACTTGTGCGGTTTGAAAAACAGCTCTTGACCTGTTGTTAGAAGTATCATTCCTTCTTATTATAATATGTAGACTTACGTTGATCATGCTTTTGAACAAAATAAGCAAAAAACATGTAGTACAGTCTATATCCATCAGTCTAAATATAAATATTTAAGTTTGTAAACAGAATTAAAGTGCTGCATTTGAAAACCGCACATGTGCGCAGGCCTATGAGCTTTAGGACCCTGGGGAATCCCTGGGAGGAGTGACGTAAGAGGGAACTTGCGCATGAATTAAATATCTAAAAAAAAAAAACACTAAATCACGATAACTAAATCAGTCATCCACTGCAATATATGTTATTTACAGCAGCAATGTGACATTAAATTGATTTGCACAGATTAATTAGTACTTCACCTCCCATGTGACATCATCAACTATGTGGTTAAACCAACATCGTTCAAAAGATGAATGTGCGACAAAGTTACTATGCTTTCGTAAAACAGTTCTGACAAAGTAGTTAGTTTCTCCAACTATGCATCGTACTATGTTGGTTTAGCAGCAAGTTACGTAGTTGTTCGGGAAATGCACCTCAGTGTAGCAACAATTTGCATGAATTCTAGAAGACGACGTCAGTCCAATAGAGAGAAGATAAAAAAGAAGAAGTAAAAGTAAAAGATGTTAGTTTTAAACACTGCAGAATTGCCCTAGTTGTGTTCCTTACCACAGTAAATGTTTCACTGTATATAAGAAAGTGTCAGTCGAAAGTCATTTCGAGGCCTCAAAAAGAGATTTCGGTCATCTAATAAAGATGTGCTCTTTGAAGCATGACCTGTGTTTGAGATGGCTGCATACGGTGGTTTGAAGACGCTTGAAGTGCGTGACAGAGAGGCGGATGAGAGCCACACGCATCACAGATCCATGAAAGACAGAAATAAAATCAGACTGTAAATGCAAACCTGTCTCGGTCTCAGCAGCTGTCGTGTGTACAGTGACCTTCATGATTCTGATGGTCATTAAAATAAAAGCTCATTAGTCTTCAAGGTGCTCAGCATTACAATGATCATTGCACAACACACACACACGCGCACACACACACACACACACACACACACACACACACACACAGACAGAAGCCTGTTATTGTGATTGCATCCTGCAGTGTCTAACCCACCAATCAATATTAACAGCTCGTATAAAAAACTGTGCTGGAGAGATTAGCTGCAGAAGTGGACAGACACTTAAACAAAGAGCACTGAATGCAATACCGGTGTAAACGTACCATGATTTTACCCTCCTGAGCTGCTGTGTGAGTTGATGCACACGTGTGTTGTTACAGCTGTGTGTGTGTGTTTGTGCATGGACATTAAAAACACAACCATGGAAACACAACACACATACCCATAACACAAAGAAGAAACCTGTACACATAAACTGCGCTTGTTTCTCAGCTAACAGCTTAATAAACGTGGGTAAATAATGTGGTAATGAAAGTGTAAAACAGAAAGGATTGGGTAAGGGGTCAAGACATTTCTCAGAATGAGGTCTCCATCACTATCTAGTGTTTGTTAGATTTATGTCTCTATTTAGTAAATGTGTGTGTCTGTGTCATTCCAGTGAACTGCTGTTGTCAGTGAGACTCTTAAATTATACAGGTGTTTATCTAATTGAAGGAATGTCATTCCGACCGCCACACACCTAATCCCCGTCCATCTACTCCACATTCCCAACAGTCCAGTGTAAAAACTCTCCACACACAGCAAGCGCTGTTCTCTCTGATCATAACTCAGTGTGTCAGCGTGAGATGTCTGTCCATCTCTGTCTGTCTGTCCATCCCTGTTTGTTTGTCTGTCTGTCTGTCTGTCTGTCTGTTTGTCCCTCACTCTGTCCATCTGTCAGTCTGTCTCTGTCTGTCCATCTGTCCACCACACTCTGTCTGTCTGTTTGTCTGTCTGTCTGTCCATCCATCTCTGTCTGTCTGTCTGTCTGTCTGTCTGTCTGTTTGTCCCTCACTCTCTGTCTGTCCATCTGTCCACCACACTATGTCTGTCTGTCTGTCTGTCTATCTCTGTATGTCAGTCTGTCTGTCACTGACGCTCTGTCTGTCTGTCTGTCACTCACTCTCTGTCTGTCTGTCTGTCTGTCTGTCTGTCTGTCTGTCCACCACACGCTGTCTCTGTCTGTCCATCTGTCCATCACACTATGTCTGTCTGTTTGTCTGTCTGTCCATCACACTCTGTCTGTTTGTCCATCTCTGTCTGTCTGTTTGTCCCCCACTCTCTGTCCTTCTGTCTGTCTGTCTGTCTGTCCATCACTCAGTCTCTGTTTGTCTGTCTGTCCATCTCTGTCTGTCTGTCTGTCTGTCTGTCTGTCACTTACTCTCTGTCTGTCCATCACACTATGTCTGTCTGTTTGTCTGTCTGTCTGTCCATCACACTCTGTCTGTTTGTCCATCTCTGTCTGTCTGTTTGTCCCCCACTCTCTGTCCTTCTGTCTGTCTGTCTGTCTGTCTGTCTGTCTGTCACTCACTCTCTGTCTGTCTGTCTGTCTGTCTGTCTGTCCACCACACTCTGTCTGTTTGTCCATCTCTGTCTGTCTGTTTGTCCCCCACTCTCTGTCCTTCTGTCTGTCTGTCTGTCTGTCCATCACTCAGTCTCTGTCTGTCTGTCCATCACTCAGTCTCTGTCTGTCTGTCTGTCTGTCACTCACTCTCTGTCTGTCCATCTGTCCATCACACTATGTCTGTCTGTTTGTCTGTCTGTCTGTCCATCACACTCTGTCTGTTTGTCCATCTCTGTCTGTCTGTTTGTCCCCCACTCTCTGTCCTTCTGTCTGTCTGTCTGTCTGTCTGTCTGTCTGTCTGTCCATCACTCAGTCTCTGTCTGTCTGTCTGTCTGTCTGTCTGTCTGTCCCTCACTTTCTGTTCATCTGTCTGTCTGTCTGTCCATCACTATCTGTCCATCTGTCTGTCCATCAATCTTTGTCCATCCATCTGTCTGTCTTTCATCACTCTCTGTCCATCTCTGTCTGTCTGTCTCTCAGTCTGTTTGTATGTATGTCCATCACTCTTTGTCAGTGTCCTCCAATCTGTATGTCTGTCTGTCCCTCACTTTCTGTTCATCTGTCTGTCTGTCCATCACTCTCTGTCCATCTGTCTATCCATCTCTCTGTCCATCCATCTGTCTGTCTTTCCATCACTCTCTGTCCATCTCTGTCTCTCAGTCTGTAGGTATGTCTATCACTCTTTGTCAGTGTCCTCCAATCTGTGTGTCTGTCTGTCTGTCTCTCTCTCTCTCTCTCTCTCTCTCTCTCTCTCTCTCTCTCTCTCTCTCTCTCTCTCTCACCAAAGCCTTAAAGCAACAGTTCAAATATGCAAATCCTGCCATTATTACTCATGTCGTTCAAACCTAAATTACTTTTTTCCTGACAAGGCCCTTTTGGATGTTTCTTCTCATTTATGTATATGAGAATAAATAAATAAGTTTTTGAGGTCAAGCAGTACTGGTTTTCAGACGTCTCATGACTGATTGTGACTGTCTGACGATACTTCACAGTGCATTCTGTAACACATATGAGTTTGGACAATGTAAATTTTGATGTGTGGATGAACGAGCCCTTCAAAGCATCGACTTCCTCTGATTTTACCTGTCTGTGTGCATGAAGACAGCAGTGTTGCCCGCGGGGTAAAAATGAACCCAAGGCTGTTGCCCCTGCCCTGTCAGAGCTCCTTTAGCATGAGTGATCTCTTTTCAAAGAGCCACAGACACGTACGGGATTCAAACATGGTGAAGTGGAAGCTAATCGCCTGCTCTTTTCCCACCTCGACAGATGAGACGCGATGCCCGGCAGCTGCTAGATTTCAATCAGGTGAGACGTTGCAGGAAAAGCACGTCTCTTTGAAGACCTCCAGAGAGGAGTACGTGCATTAAAGTATGTAAAAATTTGACATAAAACACTGATCGGGCCTGTAATAATTTCTATCAAAGAACGCAAAGATATTTGTCTGCACGGCTCACAGGACTTCCCCAAACTGTTCTGTCGATCCAAAATGAATCATGGATTTGGATTTTCAACTGATTCACTTGAACTTAAACTGATTCACTGAAAGGCAGTAAAAGCAGCTATTCTAATGGTGTTTTTGCTTGAATCAATTTCAATCAGAGAGAGACCCTATTAAAATATCTCTATCTTAACAATCTCCGACTCATGAGTCGCAAGAAGGACCACCAAACTAATGGCCAAATAAAAAGCCTGTTAAAATAACTGTGACTTTCACTATGCTGTTTAGTTATTTTTATATCACCACCTGAATCATTGTGAATGTATCATGAATATTCAATATATCTGGGTCAGTGACTGACACACACACACACATGCACGCTCTTTTCATTTCAACTATATGGCTACACATAAACAGAACAGGGGATCATAACTCTTATTTATGTTGTTCAATTTGCCCGCACAACTCAGCAATTCATATTCCTGATCAATTACAAATGCTTCAGGCCTCAGGAATCTATTTTCCGTGACACACCGCAGATCTCCACACGTATCCTGTCTGCTGTCCTGTCTTTTCTGTTCGTCACCTGTTCTGCTGCGTATAAGTGGTTTATTGAAGCTTTTTCATAAGGTTTTTAAGGTAAAAGAGAATAAAGTAAAAAATATAAGTTATTTTACGCAACAGGGAACATCTATTCGTTTGAAAAAACTGCATTTAAAAAAAAAACGCAGATATGTCAGGAGTGATGTGAAAGAACATAAATAAAGAAACAACAATGTGATAATGCTCGAAGAGAAACGCCGGTTATTCGGCTTTGTGGATATATTTAAACAGCAGACGATTTTGGTATATTTTCCCCAGTCTTCCTCACATAACTCGGGACGTTTTTTCCAATCATTACCCCGCTTTGGAGGAGGAGTACGCCGCCCCAAACGTCCCTTTGCTCATGGACACGAAAATTCATTTCAATATATTTACCTCCATGAATATTTTTTCTCTTTCAGTGGGAAATAATAAAGAGTAAAGTCGGTCTGCCCAATGGTGGAAGCTCCACAGACACATTAGAAAGGGAAATTGCACTCAGCAGGAAGAAAAATCATTGTGTTACCCCAGGTGAAAAATATTGTTGCTTTGCTTAAAAGTGCATGCAAGGCAAGCCGCATTATTAGAATGTTTAAATATTAATTCTTCCAGCGGGTAGTAAAGATGATCGAGACACTGTGTCAACTACTTTATTTTTCTTGCAGAGGCCACGGGATCTAACCTGCTCTCTCTCTCTCTCATTGCAAACAAACAAACAAACAAAGAACGGTTTCATTACGGCAGATTTGGGCCGCGCTTTAGACTCTAATAGTTAAAGCTGCCGGGATATGAAGATTTCATCATTTTATGGCTGTTTGCGTGCAGATGAAAAGGAATAATTTAAAGACTCTGGTTTGTTCTTGCGAGGTAGATTTAAGTGATGCTAAGAGCCAGGATGTTTCAAATCATATCATCACCGTTTCATCTTCTGTGCCACGTTAATATCTCTCATGAGCTCTCTTTGTGTGTGCGCGAGTGTGTTCAACGATCTGAAGAAACGCTAAAGCAAATTACAATTGATCCCATATGTCAGTGCGTACAGGTAACAGTCAATAATCTCCGAGCGTTTGGATCGCGAGCACATGCTTCAGAGCGACAATCTGTGTTGAGTAATTAAAACCAACAGTCTCGCTCTCTTTCAGATGTGTTTCTCCAGGGCTTTTCACCCTTCGCTCTTACAAAGAAAGCACAAATTGTGAACAGGAGCTGGCTTATTTCTCAAGATCTCATGTGCCTTTCAGGTAAACGCTAAAAAAGTTGGCTTCCTCATCGCCACCTGAGACGGATTTCTGCTCACCGTGTTCGGCTCGCTCATGCGCGCACGCAGACGGGGTGTAGAAGCACTTTAAAAGCTCATCAAGCGAGAGCTGCACTTGTAGGAAATACCTTATTCATGACGGAACAGCCCGAGTCGAGGTAATGACTCAAATCAAGGTGGCCTGGCAAATGTTTAAATCTACAAGGACGACGAGACCATGAATAATGCAAAATAATTTGCATCTAAATTTTTTAAGTGTTCTTTATTCAAAAACTAAAACGTGGCTTCGATTAAACTTTGATGACCGGGAGCCGAGACGCAGGAACCCAAAACCTTCTTATTTGCTGAAATTATTTAGAGGAGCGATAAAACAGCAGCGGCGAGGATGAGCAGAACTTCCAATAAATAGTAATTACGCGTGAGGTATTAGTGTCGCTGAACGACACGTGGACGACCCTCGTGTCTGACGACTGTAACCGTGGCACATTTACATTTATGTATTTGGCACACTTTTATTTCAAAAAATGCTTCCTGGGAATGGAGCCACACTTTGTGAACAGCAAGAAATACTACAGTACTGCATTTCTAAATATGCATTCAGAGGCTTTATCCAAAGTATATTGTTGGAATCAAACCCATGACCTTTGAGCTCCTAATGCAATGCAGGAACACGTGTATGATATCGCCGCCCAAATGCAAAAGGTGTTCAGAAGTTTGTAGTGATTAAATTATATTAATAAAACTTAAATAGATAAATATCAAATAAGCTTACCTGCTGTTGGATGTTAAGGGACAGATCCACAGTTTCACAGCCAGCAGGAGAGAAAAAGAAAGAGAGAAACATGGTATTGATTAATTTGGTGTTATCTATATCCTTTGTAAAAGCTTGCAGAGAAAGATTTCACAGCATGATGGCATTTAAGATGTGTGAAACAAACATTCAAACCCCTGGACAATGAAACTGTTATCCTAAGTGAATTATTTCTATTTCCACACGTGATCGACTATATTTCTGCGTTTTCTAAAGAAGGGACCCATGCAAAAACAATGGGTTCACACACCTTAGTTAACTTCAAATTCAAGGAACTTTCAGGGACTTTCCAGGTCCAATACCCTCAAAGTCAAGGACTAAATGTGGTGCCACATTTCAAGTGAGAGCAAGGTGTTACCTTTTAAGATACATTGTTACAGTTCCCTTTTGAGGGAACTCGCGCTGCGTCACTGCGGTGACACTTTGGAGACGCCTCCAGGGTTAAGTGCGTCTGAATGTGTATATCAAATTCAACCAATGGTGAGGCTTAACGACAAAGACAGGGTGACGCAGAGTCAGGAAGTATATCACTATCTGAAATATTGCCAAAGACGGCGTTACAGGGACGCAGGAAGTATGGCAAGAGAGACGCAGCGTCTCGTTCCCTTCTCAGGGAACAACAGTTACATACGTAACCCGAGTCATTTTCATGTGTCAAACACAACTATGCACAAATTTTGGTGTGAATTAACATTCATATACAGAAGATATAAGCATTTAAAGTGAACAGTTTAGCACGTGTGCTTATAAAGTCTAGAATTTTTATGATACTCTAAACTACTCGCAGGATGACTAGTTTTTTACCTCAAATGAAAACAATGCGTTCCCCTATTTTCTCATACAATCGGACGTGTCAAACCAGACGTGTCAATAAGCTCTTTGCTTGCTCTTATCATGTGAATTTCACACTTTAAAAAAATTGTCAACTTGCACGGAAGATGCCATTGAGGCGAGTATCACATTCAATTTGAGTCATTTGCATCTATTTGTGTCTTTGCATTGACTTTGTATTTAATCTACTCGTGCAAATAATTAAAGCTGGATGGTGTGTACATAACATGAGTTCTGGTGTGTTGCTACAGTATGTTGTTCCTTACGGTTGTTAAATATGATCTGAATGAACCATCAGTGAGCAAGCGACAGAAAAGCAACTAATGTCGAATGTACCTGTAACCAGGTGAGCAGACATACAGAGGAAAGCGTGTCTCCCTGCAGGCTCCTTTGCTCCACTGACCTCTTGCCACTCCACCATAATTATCGCTGCCTGATTCTCATTCAATTTGCATTTAACCCACATCTGAGTTCAACACAAATCCCCACACAGAGTCACTTACAATACAAACACACAGACGCACACATCTGTAATCTTCACTGGCTTATTTTGCACACCGTACATGATGTAATGATGTTTTTAGTTCGCACTCATTGAGATAACGCAAAGCAATTACACAACAAGCAGCTATTGAATTACCATTTGATAGGTGAACGTCACACAAACACACACACACACTTTCTTTCCAATGCATTTTGCTTTAGGATGTGTCTGGTGTAAGACAACCGTGTCAGTAAACCACCAACTTGTGTACAATCTGTACTATCAATGTGAAAAGAGTTTACACACTTACAGAGTCATTCATCTGTGTGTGTGACAGACGTACAGCTATTCAACAATTCGATAAGGAAAAAAATGTGTACAGTGATGAAACCCACACACAGTACAGTAGACATTCGGTGTCATGCATCCTTAAATGCTCTTCACAATTGCGTCGACTGTTGACATACAGTGAAAGCATACAGTAGCGCTAAACTATTAAAGTCTGAGACACTGTTGAGATCTCTCATGAGTCACATAAGATTATAGTGCAGAGATAAAGATTGCATTTGTGATGTTTCTCCTGTAAAACAAATTTCTCTGAGTAGGTGCTACGTTCGGTAGAGAATAACCCACGATAAGATCTCTTTGAATGAACCGATGGGTATCGCAAAACTGAAAGAGGAAGAAAACAATCAAAGACGAAATACCACCGCCACAAAAGCAGCGTGCAGAAATATCATGGATGTGATCTGCACCGATACGAGATATCCCGATAAATGGATGCTTTTGTGTTTTGATGCAGCGCTCTCATAATGAGGCAGTCCTCAAATATCTGCGCTTATTATTTGTTTAAATTATGACAGGAGAAGTGACCGGCGCAGATCGTCAGGAGTGGGCCGCATGTCGAAGTGCTGAAAGCGTCAGACACCGTCTCTGAGAACTGACTCACCTCTGATTCTCTTTCTCACTGCAAACACAAGTAATTAATTCAGTAAATATGCATGCATGTGTGTGTGTGTGTGGATGCTGAACTGTGCTCTGGCTGAGCAGTCATCCGTCCTGCGAGTACAACAGCTACAGGACGAATAATCGGGCTCTCGGTTGGAGCCCCGATGCTCCTCGCGTACACGCTAACATCTGCCGTGCATTGATAGCAGATGTCAGTCAGCGAACGCTGAATTAAAAACGCAAGCATCACCAACTTCCGCGTATTTACTTGCTGGAAAATAAACTAGTATAATAGCGAGAGGTGTTCAACAAATGCCAGCACGCCGGGCCGAGTAATTACAAGCCTTTCTCTCTCTCTCTCTCTCTCTTTCTCTCTCTTCACCACCTGCACACTTTCTCGCACAGCGTTTAGAGTCCTGCTTTCTTTCTCTACGTTTTAATTCGACAACACAAAAACGAAACCGCAGCGAGCGCTGCATTTCTGTCTGTTTGCATCAGTTTTTTCCTGCATAATTCATTTAAATTAGAGCAGAAGTAATAAAACCGAGTTGGGCTGAGCTACCGCGTAAATGAATTGTGAATATTTTACCCATGAAAATGCAGAAATGCTCTTAATCCACTTTCCTGCATTATAAATGGACGGCTTGAAGAGAGAGGAATGCTTTATTGTCTTTTCTAGGTGCACTAAAAGGTTGCGTCTAAAGAATAATTCTCAGCGCTGACAAACAATGTTTTTTTTTCTGCAGACGGCCAAACCCGGGCGGCCCTGGTTCACCCCACTTCTCCTGTACGTAATGAAACATCAACATCAAACAAACAGTCACCCTGGACCTGTACACAGACAGAATATAAGACAGGGCTCTTTTAAAACTCATCTACCCTGAAGATGTAATAAAATTGACATATTGATTCCTTTGAATTTACGAACGCCTGTTTCATAAACTCCATTTCCAAAGCTTAGAGCTCCGTTATTTTACCCCCAAATGGATCAATTATGTGCCCACGTAATCCAGTTACCTGTGAAATCCACCAATACTCACCCATCCCCGCCTCTCCAGGCCCGTCTCTCTCACACTCTTTACAAACACACGTGTGAGTGTGTTTCTCTCTCTCTCTCTCACACACACACACGTGCACACATGCATGTTCATTTATTCAAGCTATGCAGTGCTTGTTGCAGTGTAGTTAATAAAATACATTGTGACTCATGCACTTCGACTAAAAATATTGTGCTAATTCTCTCTGAATCATTATTATTATTGCATGCATTTGTACAAGCTCATATTAGTAAAAAAAGTTTTTGCAATGCTACATTTTTATTAAAAGCATAAAGATAGCAAAGCAGAAAACAGTGCTGCCCTAAAAGTTAAATCCTCCCCAGATTTATAAATGCAACACACTTCAAAGATCCACCAACATTACACAAAACCCCATGCACAATGTGTGTGTGTGTGTGTGTGTGTGTGTGTGTGTGTGTGTGTGTGTGTGCATGACAGCTGAAGTGTGTTTGGGTCACTGCGCTCTGGAATACCTGTCAGATCACACATGACCCAGACCACTGAGAGAGAGGAAGAGGATGAAATCATAATAAAGGGAAATCTGTGTGCTGTGGTCGGGGTCTTTGGAGATAAGGAGCTGTGTGTGAGCTACATTTGACAAGCTAAACATACACAACACCTTGAGTCTCAGACACGACACTACAAACACACCCTGACACAACACACCTCCAGAAAAACGCCAGATATTTGTCACACTGCTGTAAACGTTGGGTGCGAGCAGAAACACATCATATCCAATGTGTCTGTATATTACAGGCCTTTGCTTTTTTGTATCAACCAATATATTTACATTATAGATTATATATACAACCGTGGACCACTCCAGAATCATCATTTATAGATGTACTGTGATAATTTTAGTCCACTGTCTGTTGAATTTCAACAAAAGCAAACCTCGGGAGTGACATAAAGTTACCCATGACAAGATGTCACTAAAAATCTGGGTCTTTCCCCCAAAAATATTGTTTCCTCAAATGCATATAAAAACTGCTAATAAAATGAGAATTTTGTTGTTGAGAAATGAATTTGAACTTGTTTTCTCTGCAGCATTGATGATTGGAAAACACTGTTTCTTTTTTTTTACTGTTTTTCCCATTTAAATTTTTAATGAAACGAAAATGTATTGAAACACATAGTAAATGTAGAAAAACTGAATGAGACCACTAAAATTGTCTCTTAATGTTTTTTTTTCCCCGGCTGTATCTTTACATATATGAAACACACAAATATGCACATGCAAACATAAACAATAATCAATGTTTTCATCCGAGAAACTACAGCAATGACTGTTCTGTCTGATCTCACATAACTGGATTTCATTCACATTTATAAAACAAACCCTGTCATGACCGTAAAAGCAGGCAGTGTATTATTGGACGCATGATCGTCACCTCGCTGTAGACGACAGATAACCATTCCCTACATCGACTGTTAAATCCTCGTTGGAAAATGTCTGTCACAGGAGATGAGCCATCAGCCCAAGCAGAAACTGCGCAGCTCTCTGCCTTAAAACACTTCAAATATTTAGCAAACACATTGACGGTGCATGCTGGGAAACGTGCGGATGAGGCTTGTTATAAATCACCTCATCAGAGAATGAAATTAACACCGATTCTTGCAGGCAATTTCTCAATTTCCAATGCTAATTACGCTTTTTCTCTTTACTTTTAAATTCTGTACCACCTGTTTGGAGAAACACATCTTAGGCGGCGGGATGGATTTAATCACAATTTTAATTAACTGCCGCCGTACACGAGGAAAAGCGGCAATTATAATGCAGATGAATGATGATTTTTTTCCACATTAAATTGTTTTGTTTCTTGGTTATGTTGATTGCATAAATACTGACAGAGAACGGTTTTTATGTACTGTAATTTAGTAATTGTTTTGTAGGAAAAATGTTTAAGACTGACTGACTGACTTCATCTGTTTGCAAATTGTTTAATTCGGTTAACCGCGTGATTGCCGGAGCAGCGGATCTTCTCCCGCTCGTCCAGCGTCTCCGTTCCCCTCCTTCAGACGAGTGGAGACTCCGAGCCTATAAAAATATCACTGGATTTTCAGGAGTTTCTTTGGGATTTAATTGGTCGTTCTGTTGGAGAGGGCGGCTTTTATTAATGTCACACTGTGATAAACCCGGACACGCGCTCTCTAGCTCTCTGCATCAGTGTTCAACACATGTCAAAGTCTAGTTGTGCTCGGTGAACAAATGTGTCATAGTGGTTAATCTTTAGGTGAGCAAACCCACCTGACTCCTCTCAGTACGGTACTGTATGTCTGCTCATATACGAGAAACCAAACACTAATACAACTAAACCTCTCTCTCTCTCTCTCTCTCTCTCTTTCTCTCTCTCTCTCTCCTCTCCTCTTAGGGGATTTGAGGCATTTTTTTGCGATGAACTAGCAAAGTGCTTTGTAGTGCAGCAAAGACAGAACGAGAGCAGATATTCTCTAAAACTTTCAACAATTCGAGACTTATCTGCTCTCTCTAAAGCTCCTCCACGGGAACACTCCAGAAAATAATTGTGCAATATTTCCATGTCAAACACAAACCTTTTCATCTTTCATGTAGGGCCAAAGCGACCCAACAGACGCTCAGTGCTGTAATGTGTTTCACAAAGGTAAAGCTCCATTTCAATTCTGTGTGGATTTCATCTGGACTAATACCACAACTGAAATACACTGACAAGCATAAAATACACAATAGTAAATATGAACACACACACATTTAAACATATTGCTCTGCATTGGAGCTTTGGTGTGGTGGGTAGTGCATCTGTTCACGTGGATGCAGTTTCATGTGTTAATCTCAACGCATTCATGTTCCTCATAAATAAAAAATAAAGACATATTCAATGAACAAAAAATCTACTTTGTCGCTCTATACTCTCACTTATTTGAAACATGTGAGATATCTTTAATGAGATCGCTTTAAAGGGGCCATGGCACAAGACTTTTTTAAGATGTCAAAAAAATCTTTGGTGTCCCCAGATTACGTATGTGAAGTTTTAGCTCAAAATACCAGATAAATAATGTATTATAGCATGTTAAAATTACCACTTTGTAGGTGTGTGCAAAAATGTGCCGTTTTGGGTGTGTCCTTTAAAATGCAAATCAGCTGATGAAATTCAAACACTGATCACAATGATTGTGGTTTGTTGCAATTAAAACTTTTCTCTGCACTAAATGTCAATGCTGTGGTTGGATAGTGCAGGTTAAGGGGCGGTATTATTATAATAAGAGCTCCTTATGACATCATAAGGAGATCCAAATTTTAACAACCTATTTTTTCATGTGCTTGTAGAGAATGGATTACCAAAACTAAGTTACTGGGTTGATCTTTTTCACATTTTCTAGGTTGATAGTAGCGCAGGGGACCCAATCATAGCACTTAAACATGAAAAAAGTTTGATTTTCATGCCATGGCCCCTTTAATGTCTCAATTGTTTCTCTAAGAGAGCAAACATTAGATGAAGAGCAAATAGAGACTCCTTACATTTCTCCATAAATGACCAAAGCATTTAGAGATCTTAAAATAAAATGTATTAAATCAAGACCAGATCTGCTTTCCGTGTTGACTTTGTTGCTCTATACTCTTGCTTATTTGAAACATGTAAAAGAAAGATGATCCTTAACCAAAAAAAAAGAAATAAAGAAATATTCAATGAACAAAAATCTAATAAAATGATTGCTACTAATAGACGTTAAAACTCCATTACATACTTATTTTACAATGACAAAATTATTTTTTGTTGTTTTATAGGGTTCATATATATTTTTTAATTAATTAAATATTTTGCATAGTTATTTTTTTTTTAGAAATTGTTGTTCTGGGGACAATTTTGTTCATGCATATACTAAGACTGCTCGCACGATTATTTAACACGATTACTCTGTGACTTTGAAAACATGCATTTATTTAATCTTTTACTAAGTGTTGCAATAGACTATACATGTCAAATCAGTGGTGCCTTATAAACACATCAGTCCAGCAGCATGCAATTTATATTTTAATCGTACAATAATTGTTTTATCTCGATTATCTTGTTTTTGTAATTGTTTGGATTAAAAAAATTCACTGATTAATTGCACACCCCTAGCTAGCATACACAAAAGCACCCACACCTCCTCTTTGTCCTGTGAGAAGTCTTGTATTGTGTGACATGAAGAAAAACCTCTCCAGACAGACAGACAGACAGACAGAAGTGTGTGCGTGTGTCTTCTCTTGACTTTACACCCATGATGCTGTGACCCATCGTGCTCGTAGCTCTCACACCTCTGACACGCACGCCAAACACACACTTTGACCCCAAACACACACACAATCTCTCTCTCTGCTGTCGTACTTGTCATAGCTTGACTGACTTGATTTGATGCAAATACCTCGAGGTGAAATCCTGCCACTGATGAACGCTTACGTCAAGTCGATTTTGCACCGTTGGGAAAAGGTAACCTCTGCGTCGGACAGAGATCTCCCTCACAGACACACACACACACATGCGCGTGAGGTTAAAGTGAGTGAAAATCTGTGTGTGTGTGTGCGCACTAATTGTAAATGAGACTGTCTGCTATTGTAAGAGAACTGCCCACTCCTCACAGAAAAGGCAGAAATGAATATTTCATTACTTTAATTACCGATAGAAAGGCTTTCACCGGCCGTTCCTTCGCTAATTACGAGCGCTGATAACGTTTGTGAAGTAGGACAGAGTTAAAAAGCAAAGCTGAGCTGAAGAGGATCATCCACCGACGAGAAACACAGAGAAATCGTCGCATGATGTCATCGAGCGTAGGAAAGTCACAAATGAGATCTCTTTAACGTCTCGGTTGTTTCTCTAAGAGAGCAAACATTAGATGGAGAGAAAACAGAGACCATAAAAAGACCAAAGCATTTCTCCACAAACAGACTTTCACGTTGACTTTGTCGCTTTATACTCTCGCTTATTTAAAACATTTAAAAGAAAGCTGATCCTTAACCATTAAAACACCTGAGCCATGAAAGATCAACCTTTGAGCAAGTCTTTCTCAGACTAAATCATACAGGTTAATGATAACAGGTAATATTAACAGTGTCTGACACCACACACACACAGATACAGACGGGCAGGTAATGGCACTGAAACTCAGCCCCGGGGTTCGTCCTGTACGCCGGCGTCTGAGAAAGGCTGAGGACACGCTGTCTGTATGATTACTCGCTGCTACCTGAGGAGGTGTTTGTTTGACATTTGTGTGTGACAGCAGCGAGACGTCGCTTTGACGGGCGCTTCGGCACAAAGCTTTATCCGCAGTCAGACTCCATTAACGACAGCACGCGCGTCCGGGAGAAAAAGTGTGTGCGCGCGAGCGTCTCCTTGGCACACTTTTACCTAAGGTTAAAGAAACAAGCCAAACGGCAATTTCAACAATTTCCTGCCCCGCTTTGACGGTGAGATCATTAAAGACTAAATAGAAAAACCCACGTCAAAATCTCACACGTCAACCTAAACGCACTTCTCTTTCTTGAGGCCTCATAAACAGATATAGCCTGATGTGATGGTGTAATGATCTTCGTTTCTATCTTTTGAACGCACATATTTCAAGTCATTTATTTTCATGTCACAATCTGATATCTGCACATCTCCTATTGATTGTTTGAAGCTCATGACCTTGCCAGAAGAGATCCAACAATCAAAGAGAAGAACCTCAGTGTGTGTGTGTGCGCAATATCTTTATACACAATCCTTAAAAGAGACTTGATACAATGTATATATATTTATCTGTGATTGGTCAATAGGAGCATTCTGCATTACATAGTGACAGTAAACTGTATAATTGATTTGATGTCCTATGCATATCTGTGCGAGCTTCACGTTACGTTGGTTATGTAAGGGGATTTATATTGAAATGACTGTACACTTGCACATATATAACTCATGAATAATCAGATGTTTTTTTATTTTTACTCCCATCAAACATATGATATTGTATAACTTCTATAGGTTTTGATTTAATGCTCATTAATAATGCCTGCAGATTAACATAAGGTATGAATCACCATTTGTGTGATCTGGCTTCCGTCCTGAAATACCTTTAAATCGTTCGCCTGCACAATTTCTCCTGCACAGATGAGCCAAGTTAAAATGTGCAGAAATCATCCTTTTAAATCACCTTGAGAAGAGAAAAGATAAAAACGTGTTCGCGTTTCAACATAATGTGACCATCAAACTCAGCCTGCTAATTTATACAGAAGAAACCTGCGCAACATGGCAGCGTGTCCAAAAGAAGACATGCGTGTTTTCACACCTGAGCAGCACAAGAGTGGCAGTCACACCAGCCCTTCCTGCAAATTAACATGTTGACACCTGAGAGGTTTTTTCTTGCACACAATATTATGATGCACAAGCAGAGACAATGAAAAATGAATCTGAAATGAGCCGTGATATTTCACGAGGAGTCGATGCATGAAACGGAGGCCTAACATCACACAATAGAGAAAGACCAGAAGTGCGTACAATCACGCTGCCGACCGGACGATGCTCTGGTGCAGATGGTCCTATGACAAGTTTCATATGAAGTCATTTATCTACACGTGAGCAGAGACGTCCATTCACAACTTTGCCTCGATCTAAAAAATACCCCCTAAAAAAATCATAAGAGATAAGGTCCTCATCAAGCAGTGTTTATGAAATAGCACTTTATAAACATCTATCTAGATTGCAGAGAACTACATTACTCCCATTATATGCATGCTCAGTGGTAGAGCTCAGTGGTAGAGCATTGCGATCAAAAGGTTAAGAGTTGAAACATAAAATTGTTTTATAAAAGCATATTGAAAATGTATTAATAAAAATGCATGCTTACATGTAAAGTAAATCAACAAATCCTTCTACACTTCAGGTTAACAGACAGCTGATTTCTTGATGCTCAAACTGATGTAAAAAAATGTAAGTATAAATATTTTCAGGAAACTGACTGCCATACAAAACAATTTGTTATGAACTTCTTATTTGACTATTGATAAAAATTTGATATGCTAAATGTAATTAATTTTAATTACAATAAGGCTGTGATGTATTATGTTGTTTCTGGGCAAGGTTTCTGTAGCTTAATAGGTAGTGCAGTGCAAAGGTCATGTGTTCAATCCCCAACGAACACATACAAGAGAAAATGTACAAACAGTTGAGTTTGATTCCACAGTAAGTTGCTTTTAAAAAAAGTGTCTGATAAATGCATGAATTAAAATGCATAAATCTAAATGCATGAATTAAAATTGTAGGTGACGTCTTCTAGTTGTCAAATCACAGGAAATGCAAGCCAGTCTCAAAATGCTACAATTACTGTACAAAGAGGGAAATGGGTAACACAGTGCCAAAAGACTGTGACGGCACTACAGTTTTACTACAACCCATCACTAACCACCCACCATCTCACATCAAAACACGCTGGACTTTATACAAACTTCTCGTAAACAACACAAAAAAACATGTTAGATAAACTCTTGAGATGGGAAACACTGGACAGCTGGACACACACACACGCACACACACATGCATGGACACACACACCCACATGCATGCACACACACACACACACACACACATGCATGCACATACGCACAATCTCTTTCCTGTAAAAAGACTTAAACTAACTTAATGTGGGTTACATGCAATAAATTAATCTGTAAAGATCAATTTCACAACGACATAATTTCCTGTAAAGCACACATACAGAGAAAATCTCTTTTAAATCTCAATCGTTCTACTGTAAGTTAGACTACATTGAGGTCTTGTGTTGTTTTAATGATGAAAAAGAGTCGAGGTTCAGAAGAGATGTGTTTAGATGCAAAAGTCTGCAATCAGAACTCGGAAATCAAATATTTCTCATTTAATTCCAGATGTTCTTAAACGTTCTGACCTGTTTTATTTTTTTTAATTTATATTCTTACTGTATAATTGGTGAAATAAATAAAATACAACTATCAACTCCTTCTGGAGGTGTAAAATGCAACCTGTGAACAACCAACGATGTATTCAAACTGTATATTTATATGAAGATGCATCCTCTGGGAATCAAACCTGTCATGCTGGCGTTGCAAGCGTAATGCTTTGGCAGGACTTTACCAGCAGTCTTCACCTCTAACAAAGGACGCTTTTACAAACTAACCCTCTCTCACAAAGGTGTTTGCTGAAGTAAATCGGGATCAATCCCGCAGGCCGATAATCTCTCTGTTCAAAGTTCTGAGTTTGTGGAATTCTCATCACATGATTGTCGTTGGATGTGAAGCAGAAATGCTCGCATTTTGAAAATCTGTCCAAAACGGTCTGAACCATCATCGGGCTAAAATCATCAAGAAAAGAAAATTTGCTGAAAATGCTGAACGGTCAGAAAATGAAATGAAGAAATAATCAGTGAGGTGAGTTATTTACTGTCCGGCTCCGCTGAACTGACAGCATCCGTGAAATGATGTGCACTGAAATTAATGCTGACATCCGTTCAAAATAATTCACAGATTCGGTCGGGTATGCACGTTACTTTCTATAGAGCTTTAGTTTGATTATCCAACCAAGAAAAATCATTTACAAGTGTTTCTATCCTCACACACACATGCCCACACATTAAATTATCTAAACACACACACACACCTGTTTCTAGCATCATAAAGCCGCGTCTCACACACATGATTTTCTCTTAAGTGTGAAAGTGTGCATCCATGAATAGAGCTAACACACCACTGCGTAACACTATCTGTGTGTATGTGTGTGTGCGTCTATATAAGGGCCGTAACCAGGGGACGCCCAACAAACATTCACAAACACCTCAGTTATTTTGCTCTCGACACCCACCCTCCTCGGTCTTTATTCTCTCTTTATTTCTGTCGCTCTACCCCCTTCTCATGCACGCTCTCTAAAGCTGAATGCAAATGTTGTACGCTGGTAAAGAGAGCGAGCGAGCGCGAGGGACTGGGTTGTGATTAAGGAGAAAGGGTCGCGTTCTTTGTTCAGCCCGCGGGGAATGTTTACCGGTGGAGACGCAGTGAATGTGATATGAAAGGCAGTTGGGACAGCGCTGATGTGAGTGAAAGTGAAGTCACACCTAAGGCATTTCCACTGAGCTCTCGGCCTTGTGCGTGCGTGTGTGTGTGTGTGTGTGTGTGTGGGGTGGGGGGGTTCCCTTCCAAATATAAAATATCTTCACATGCAAGAACACAGAAGAAATTACTGCTGGTGTACATTAAATGATATTTGGGATTTAAATAAGGGCAGTTCATTACAAGCCTATGGACATTTTTGGCACAGATTTTGGGGGAAGCGGATTGAAACGTGCGATGGAAATTGGAGTTCTTGCTGTTAATACTGATGATCAAATTATAGTCAGAATAATGAGTAGATAAACCTGCGAGGGGCCAAGTATGTGTGGCAGGTTTTGAATGACAGGTGTTTCTATTCTGCCATGATTTAGGAAAAAAAAATATTCAGAATGCTCCCTTCTGCTTTTAATACGACAGATAAAATGTAAGGATAATTTTTGAAATGCAAATGAATATTCAAAATCATCAGCCTATCCTAGACAAAAAGAATCAGTCCAACACAACATAAAGAGCAAAGCAGATTTCAGAGCCACATCAGAGTCAAAAAATTGCTCGGGAATGCCGCTCGCGAGGAAAACTCTGGTGAGTAGCATTTAACAAACCGCAGGAAAAAAACTGAAGTCTGGAAGCTCAACAGTTTTCTTCCCGTGTAAGAAAGGCGTGCAGGGGACCAGAGGTACATGATCCCTCTCCGTTCACCTTACACACATGTAAATGAAAGACATTACGACTGACAGTCAGCTGTGAGCGGCCCCGCTCCTCCCAAACACAGAGTCAGAGGAGGGGCCGGGCGGCCAGGGAGCCGTGCGCCATAATGGGGGCACAGAAACAGTTTAGACGGGGCGGAATCTGCCATTGTTGGGGATGAAAGAGCAGCCCGAGCTAAAGCATCGCCCCCCTCCTAATTCGGCAAGCGAGGCTCAGCCGCCATAATCAAACAGTGAGATTCTCCTCTCGCCACAGAGGAGCTTTACCCAACCTGAAATGATGTAATCAATCTGGCCGAGCGGGAGCGTAGCACGCTGAATGGAGGGGCGCGTCTTTGTGCTGCAGGAAATGTGTGAAAATATGCATCTCGGGACGACCCGCGGCAGTCATCTGCTTAGGGGGAAGTGGGTCTTCCTGCGGTTTGAGGCCTCTGAAAGACTTCCCCTACATGCAAGACACACGAACACCCGTCTTGACCTCCGCGCATCACATTCAGAACCACAAACGGGTACAGTAAAGTGTTTAAAAACAACAAAAGCAAAGCTGTATCACGTACAGAGTAACCTTTACGGTGTGACAAAACTTTTACACCTGGACACAGCGGCATCCGCCATTGGATTCCAGCTCCTGAACTCTGACCTGCTCTTAACACATGAGATTCCCTATACAGTCTGATCAAACCGGGAGTTTCATCTCTATGTGATACATTGGAAACTGAAGCAATACTGTATGTTTGCAGAGAGAATTGAAATTTATCTTAGTGTTTCAAGCTTTCTTTCCTAGAGAAAACACAGCCGGACACATGCATGTAATCATTTGAATTATTTTGTCAAATTTTTGATTATCATTTTTTATGCTAAACATTTATAGGGTCGATGTAACCAATATGTACATACTTATAATTCTTCCTATTTGTATGTGCTAAATGTTTCCGCCGCACACCTGGACACAGAATCCAGCAGGTGTTTTATAATACAAACACATTTCACTCTCATTTTAAGCTCAAATCTACAGCCATCCAACATCCCTGAATATTTCATCTGTGCCCTCATTTCAGTAAGACTGTCACTTCATAGCAGGACACATTTTTACTGATGCATCTTTCATTTTTTTGTAAGCCAAAACAACACTCTTGTGTGCACGAACAATCATTCCCCCCAAAAAATGAACGCCAATTAGAAGCATTTACTTTATTTTCATGCAAAATAAGCAGGTTGTGTATAAAGCACAAAGGCGCACGCCAGCGAAGTACGCGTATGATTTTTGAATACATTTAATGAAGTGCGTTAATACGCATTATTAGTTTTTACATGCGCAAAAGTCTTATAAACGGATGTGCTGTATAAAAATATTTTTTTAACTTTGGTGCTTAAAGACACTCGTGAGGGTGAAAAGGCTCGTATTGATTTTTACGGATCAATATGAAACATTTCATAAAGGAGAGATGGAGATACATCTGAAGTGATCTGTGTTTACAGCGTTTAATCCCCGTGAAACAGATGCATTAAAACTCACATTTACGCAAATGTGCAGATAACCGAACCAACAAACCCAAACACGAGCGCACGATTCTAATGCAGTCCAGTCTATAAACTCAAATCGTTTGTTGTTTTGCGCTCATACGGCATGTCTAGTTTATGTAATTATAGAATATTTATGCATGTGCAAAACGCCCAAACACCAACTTGGCACGCATTCAACACCAGTGAATAAAATAAGTTGATCCAAACTCAATCTGCTCACCACAAAAGCATTAATGCGTTTTTATCAGACAACATTAGCGTGTTATAGCCAGCTGCACTTGTGTGACATTCACTGCGACTCACGGGGCTCTATACACACCCCACACAAAAACACACGACAAGCACAACACCGCTACAGAGGAGCACTAATTCATGCGTTAAGAATGAATGAAAATAATGCACGGCGGCTGACTATTTTCAAAAGCCCGTCGATGTCTTTGGATTGTCAACAGCTTCCTTAACAAATTAAAACGCGAGTGTAATGAATCCACAGGCATCTAACATAAGCGATAGATCACAGCGCGTGTAACGGTGCGGACGATTTACGCACAAACTTTCATTTCCAAACTCACTGTAACTTGCGCACAAATACAAAAAGAAAAACTCTCCGTGGCCTTTGTATACAACACGCCAGTTTAGTACAAATTATACTTCTGCTCTTTTCTATTATTTACAAGCATACACTAAGTCTGATTAGCCCGGTCTGATCTCACTCTGTCCTGCGTCACGCATCCATTTACGCACCGCACCAGGACACTTTCCCCAGCAGCTCTTACCGTTTTTCCTCCGCGGGTTGGCTTGCTTTCGCCTCTTACACCGGGGGCCATCCGCCATGATCAGCTCCCGCATTGATAAACGTGGATCAGATGGCAGTTTGCATGGACTCAAACCCGAGCGAACACTTGAACAATGCGCAGGGTGAGACGCGTCCTCTGGCAGCCCATCAGCCCGAGCAGAAACACAAGAGAAACACACAGGCACATGGGTGAGTGAATGTGATTGTTCACAGGGTCTGATATCATTCTGGGAGCGCGCAGCCTCTCTCTTGCCATGCATCTGATCACCAGAGACTATCGGACCAGAGTACCGACGGGTGCATTTACTTTAAGGGCGCGTGTGTCCTGTTGCTGTAATCTCTAATATACACAAAAAACTGAATGACGTGAAAAAAAAAATGTGTAGGTCAGTGTCTAGATTTATATTTGAATAGCAATGAAAAAAAAAGTAAGACAATTTTCCTTTTAAAAGCAGCTAGAGTCAGTTTTTCTAACTTATTTTTGGAAACTTCAAATAATGGTACAAGACCATTTTAAAGTAAAGGACTCTGTTTGGGGTTCTGTTCATATTTAAACATAAATATGTAGCATAATACTAAAATATTTTATTATAAACGTATTTATTTCTATGTAAAAAATAAATGTGAAAAATACAGATTTTTGACGTTTTAAGAGATTTAGTTTAAGCTGTTCGATCTGCTTTATGTGCAGGCATGAAACTTTATTTCTGTGGAGAAAACTATATTGAGAATGTTTAAAGGTTTGTTAATTATTTCTAATGATAACAAGATACATGTTTGGATAAATGTGCAGCTTTACTGTATTACAGATATCATCTGTGAATCAAATACACACTCTCATCAGCATGCAGTGAGATCTAATACTGTAAGATATATTTTATTTTTACATCAAAGTATAAAGTGCCGTTACGTATATATTTGTAATTTTATGTCCACTTAAAATTGTAGTCAAAATTGTTCTAGACAGAAATGCCCAATAAAATCTATGCATTTAATTGTACACTCTTCCATATTATTGATCTCACACAGAATAAAATATTAACCTAAAGACAAAAAATGTTTGTAAAATTTCAAATATTAAGCGTGAAGTTATCCTAAAATAAAACGTCAGTTTGAAACAAGTTCACCAAGTGTTTTAGCGCACCTGCACAGGTGAAGGCATAGGTAACTTGACACGCGCGCAGTTGTACCTGTGCTCGAGCATCCTGATTCCAGCACATGTGCTTTATTTCTAATCACGACTATTTCAACAAAAGTATGATATGAAGGTAAAAGAGTGCGTCTTACCGTGTCGTGTCGGCGGCAGGAGTGTGTGTTGTGTGTGTTAGTCTCTGGGTCCAGAATAAAGCCTGAGAAACAGACGCGCGTTATTCCTGACGCGCAGGTTTGCGACTGAATCCTCTCACAGACTCCAGGACTCAAACCTGCGCTCGGACTGACGCGTTTACACGCCTCTAATGACACTTTTTCCTCCTTTTCTTTTCGAGAGAGAGAGAAACACACGCCACCTATCAGCACAGGGAGGGATAATAGATCCACGAGCGCATGTGTGTGTGTCTATTATGACACAGACACACACACACACACACACACACACACCGCAGAGCATCACACACCTTTAAAGCGAAGACCAGAGAAACGTTTGAAGAAAGTTAAACACATTCACTCGATTCTTCTTCAGCTACGACCGCAGATCGACTGAAGCTGAAACAAAAGAGGATGAATTTGCAAGAGAAAAACTGACTTTTATGAAGAAACACATCCTGTCAGGAGAGACGAGGAAAGCGCGTTCGGGTTTCTGCAGGAAGGGACGCGCGCGTGCGTGCGCTCCGGCGTGACAGGTGAGTCTGCAGGTATGCAGGTAAGTTTAAGTAAGGATTGTTATTTTAACAAAAACATTGGAGATCATAAAACAACATTTAAAACAAAGCTATTTCCGTTTCTATTCAAAAATAAAATATTGAAAGTCGGTCATGCGACGCATTGAAGGGCGTGAATGAGCTTCTGTCGTTTGATTCATTTTTTTTCTGTTGTTTTAATGCTTTAGTGCGATGTTTTCTAGTGGTTTATGTGTATAAAATATTTTTTTTCAGCATTTATCTACAGTATAAGACTATTAAGACATCTGATTCATGCATTTATTTATAGATAATCTGACTTTTATAATTTATAGATGATCAGATATGTATCATAAAAATGCTAAAAGCTTTTGATTTTTACATTATACTACAATAATAGCATTACAGCTTGTAAAATACGATTTTAAAATGATTTTTATTGTATAGCCTATTTGATGAAACTATGCGGATAATAGTGCACGATGTGATCTTCATTTATTCACTACAGGGCGAGTGACAAAATAATAATTTTATCACAGTAAACAAGATTCTTGTTGATTTCTGTCTGATTATAAAATTCTGACTCAAAAGTATTTTATTGGTTAAACTGTAACCTGATGTTGTAAGGTTAATTGTAATTTAAATAAATATAATTTTGACTCGTACATAACCAGCTCATATATAAATGTTACAAAAGGAATCACATTTGCTCTTAATTTTTAATTTGAATTTTTTTGTTAGTCAGCCTACATCATTATAGGTGTTGTGAATGAGACAAACCCTGTGTAGGTTCGTGAATCTGTTTTTTTTTTTAAGGGGGGAATCAGACGCCCCCTCTCTGCGCGTGCTCTCCTTACACTCTCTTCTTCATTTCTGACCTGTCACATATTTGTACTGTATTGCATTTTGCTACTGTAAAGCAGTTTTATTAAACAGTTATCATTGCATTGCAACATACAGTGTTACATTTACAAAGTAAGCAATAATATAAATTGTTACTTTATAAAAAGGGGAAGAATAAAATATAATATGTGCTTATGTGTGTGAAATATACAAAAGTAATAGTAATTAAAGGAGCATCAATTTGACCTTTGCTATAAAATGTGTTTAGAAAAAGGTTTAAAAATTAAATAAAAAAATGTAGGCTATAATTAATATATATATATATATATTTTTTTTTTTTAATCCACAGAACAAATGCCATTTTACCGTATAAACTGCTGGGGTCTCTGTCACGTGTGGATCTTAGGCCGAGTTGTAAACCGCTCAACAGTACCGGAGATTCATGCGTGTATGTCATTAGCATAATTATCACATCTTCATGTGTGCCTGTTCATCACCAGCCAAAAAAAGCCCGTCCGGCTCTTCACAGATCCACCTCTGTGCAAATACACCAATGCATGCACACACATTACATGCAGTAGCGATTTCTCATCTGTACTTATTAATTATGCATTTACCCAACAAACCTGTTCAATTCACAGCCAAATGTTAATGTGAATGACAGCTGTACAGAACGAGTGTGTCGCACACACACACACACACACAAACGCACACAGTCTAAAGAAAGAAAGAAAGAAAGAGAACGGATGACGGATTGATGGACAATTAGAGAGCACTGTTACTGGCGAGTGATTTCAAAGTCTCTCAAACATATGAAATGAGGTCTTTTACTGTAGCCGCAGGGCCTGAGCCTCGCCGATGGGCTTCGTTCATCTGTATATAACAGCACGCTGGACTACTCACTGTATGCTTCAAACACATATTGATTTCCACATGTAGCACTTGTTCTGTACAGAGGAAGAACACCAATGATGTGATTATTATCAGACACTCTTCATTTGCACGAGACGACAGCGATTCTGTGTCTGATCCTGTAAAGAGGTCAGGCCTCCAGTGAGGTAAAGGAACAATGGCGCTCCAAACCGGCAGACATATATTTTAAACTATTTTGACGTTGAAAAAGAAATGTTAAACATTCACAATTAATTCTGACATCAGGAAAGTTCACACACACAGAGAGAGAGAGAGGGAGAGAGAGAGAGAGAGAGAAAGGTAAGGTCCGCTTAAATGAAAAACTCTGCCTACAGAAACATGGCTTATTGTTCCTGTGGAATTAATAATTGACGGTTGTTAAATGAATAATTTATCACGAACTGGAATAATCGTTGTATCTCTAATCTCAATGCACATTTGCATATGAATCTTGTAAAAATCTGCTGCTATGTGCTGTATAAACTTTGCAGGAATGTGAAATGTAATTTAAACTATGACGTAAAATGTGACTTTCTTCTTTCAGCATTCAGGCTGCTCGGATGAGAGGCGCTGCACACAGAAATGTGTTTTAAACCACTTACTGTACCGCACAAACATGCTTCATATTTCTGTGTTCAAATCTGTGTATGTTTGCAAAGAGTTTCTCAATGGCATCAGTCAAATCATTCAATAGATATCAGACATTAACAGTTCATAATAAAAGTAATACGTACAGTCTGGGATGCTTATTGGTCAATAATGTTCTCCAATTACTGTGGTGTACGTCACTGCACGGCACCCATAGAGAGCAGTTATAAACCTCTACATCTACTGGTGAAAATATAATTCATAAAAATGAATTAATGATTTGAATGAAACAATGAGGTGTCCATTGTGTAGTAACAGTTTTATAAAGCAATATGGCCCTGGAGTAATCAACACTATTCAGATCTCAGACATGAAATGAGCAAAATGAAAAATATTTATATGCAAACGTGTGATGCAAATAAACACCCATTGCCTTGGCAACAAACCTCACTGTCTGTCTGTCTGTCTGTCTGTCTCATGCGAGCAGGGTTTATAGGGTTGATCTGTGTTTTATCCGGGTGTGTATTAAATTAAAGAAGAAAACATTGTACGCAAAAATGACGGCAACAATTAGCTGCGAATTTAAGCTCTTGAGCGCAACATTTACACTCAAATTTACACATCAGTGTGTTGAATAAAAAATGGAAGCTGCAGGAGATCTCTTTTCTGTGTTTGCTGTATAATTTGTTGAGATTTGAGAAAGAGGACGTATATGTAGAGATGCTCATTAACATGTGAAAAGAAGGCAATCACAGGACACTGCTGAGACTATTGTCCATACTTATCCAGAGAGAGAGAGATAGAGAGAGAGAGAGATTTTACCTATGACTATAAATTGTAACATACTCTAATAAAAGGTTTTTTCATTGCAGGTCAAAGTGGACTTGAAGATGCTTTAGGATTTTTGTTTGATACAGGAAATAAAATTGATGTTTATCAGTAAGAACACTTATATGGGCACAAGCTATGACGAACACACTACTAAACACTGACTCGTATAAATGCGTTTATATGAGATTAGTTGAATTAGGTTGAATTATTGCTTTAGTAGCGCACTTCTAACACTTCTTCTTATGAAAAGCCATATTCTTACTGTACGGCTTTTATAGTTATGACTCTTCACCATCATTACAGGTTCTTTAGATCAGCATTGTGTTTTTATCTTTAAAGCACCCACCGGTGCATAGATTGAAAATGATTGCAACATTGCAATGTTATTTGTTTTCTAAATAGTGAACGGTCTGTGAACAGTAAAATACACAAGGGGAACACTTTTCTTTAGTCAATCAAAAATCTGTCATGGTCAGCATGTCATGTCATTATGGCAGGGTTTGGAAGAGATACCTTTAATGTATCTGTTTATTATATTTACAGCAAAATGCATAAAGAAAAATAAGCAGCTACAAAAAATAATACTACTAATAAAACTACTTAAGAAGCAACATTAGGTAAAAAATAAAGGAGAGATACAGTCAGTGAATACTGAACAATTGGCCTAGATTCATAAAATCTCAACGTTCTGTAAAAGTGACACATTTAACAGACGCTCCCTATCTGTGTTGTGTGTGTGTTGAATCAAATTTTAAAGATGTTTTTAATGCAGAGTGATTGTTTGATTTCTTGCTATATCAGTTTGAATAAAAGAAGTTTCTGTCTGTGAATGTAAGACAGACACATGAGCCCTGTTTGGACGGGATTAGTAGGGTAGACGGCAAACCAGGCTTACTCGCCATACGAACCTTTGCCTACATTTCTGCACAACCTGCTGTAGGTACATCTCGCTGCATATTTCATTTTAAAACTTGCAAAGCAGACACATGCACAAATTAAAGCCTGCTCATCATTGCTAAGTAGATTTGGGGACTTATTTAACCCTGGAGAACCCACGGCCAATCTTAATTGATGCTAAGAAAAGGTTTCTTGGGTTGTCCTGGGTTAAAGTCAAATGTGTGCAAATGCACGGCACATCTGAACTTGAATTAAACACAGCTGACTTAAACATACAGATGTATCTTGATCATTCATTACTGTCCTTTTCGTAACCACTATGTTCCTGTAAACAAGTTCTTGACATACCTCGACCAAACACGATCAATCCTGACAGTAAAAACATCAGACGATTAAATCAGCCACAATCACACAAGCATGAACTGAATTATAATATTAAGGCTCAACATGTAGGATTGCCCGGTGGCCCGGGGCAAGCGTGAAAGACGTTCGGGCCAGTAAAAAGTATTGCACTTGCCCGATTGGGCCGGTGCTTCAGACTCAGTCACTAAAATATATTTTTATTAATGTATATTATTTAACATCTTGGAAGCAGACATTTACTTGGGTAAAACATGACAAAAGAACAACCAATGCAAAATTTTGCACAGTTTGCTGTCAGTTTACAGGTAAAGCAGAAAAGTTGGGAGCCTTTTTTCGTCGGAACATGTCTGTTGTATATGAATACAAATATATTTGACTTTTGAATTATTATTTTTAAATATGTGACACTGTATAAACCGGGCCAGTATAAAAAATATACACCAATAATGTTCAGTAATATGTCTGCTTTTAAAAAACAAGCACCTCCAGTGCCTCTAGTGGACAGAAAACACATTTCAGGTTATGTAGAAATGTAGGCGGAGGTACATAATTCAAATGAGCTGTGCAGGTAGATGGTTATCACAGGAGGATGGTATAAAACATCTCAGAAGCGGGAGATGTAACTCGATTTGGGCACTGCCATCACCTATGTGCGTATTACGTTGCTTCCTAAAATCACAAATGCACAAACAGACCTAATATATGTTTGACTTCAGGTGGTGCCGCAAGGACCAACTTATAATTTTGATTATATAACTGCAGGATGTCCAAAGTCATTATTTTCTCTGCTTTTTTCAAATGGTTTTATTATTTCAATAATTTAGTACTCATTGTAAAAAAAAAACTGAAAACTTTGAATAGCAAATGACCTAATATTAACATACATAATTACAGCTGGTCTACTCGCACAGGATTAGTGTTACCTAAGGTCATTTTTCTGACCTTTTTACAGAATGCATAAGTCAGCGCAATCTTTACTGACATGGTAAGTAATGATTACTGAGATAGCAGATTCAGACGGGACTGAAATCAGTGAGAAGCTCTGGTAATAATTACTTTACCCCATCTCTCCATGTAAGACTAATCCGTCCAAATAGGCCGATACACATACTGTACAGACAATCATGTCAATAATATTGTATGCAAAAATCATGGAAAATAAAACTAAAACTTAAGAGTTGGAGTTGAACAGACTCAAATGTGGACTGACATACAAATAATTAAGTGTTAAGGTCAAACATGAACTTCAGCATCTGTGTTACACCTGTGAACCTGAGATGTCATGTAATCAAATTCGGCCCGTGAAGGTGAGTTAACCTTTATATCTTCCTGTCATCTGAGACACACAACAGCTCAAACTCAACACACTGAATGCGTACACATGCACTCATTAAGTTTAATAAAACTATCAAAAATCTGCATATTATAGAAATCTGTTTTTATGCATTTACATGCAAATCAATAAACCGGATATGCAATTGGAGATTTGTCAGGTTTCTTGCAGGCAGTGACGTCACGGCAAAAAAAAGCAGAAGGCATATCTGTCTTGTATCTCTTCTCATGTTTGCAGAACCTGTAAGTGTAATATGAGCTTTTATTTTTGCAGTTTCTCTTCCAACTGCTTGAGTCGAGCGCAGACTTTTATGCGCTTACTTCATTGTGTGACGCTTATCTTTCACACGTGGAGACATGCACACATGAACAAAACTGTGAGAAAGCGTTTTCATGCAATGCAAAATCGGGGTAATGAGCAAAAAACGACCATCCTGATTTTTGCTTACACCATCTATGGGCTTTCCCCAATAAAAGAAAAAACATTTAACGCGTTTACATGACCTCACATCTTATTCATTTATTAAGCATAATCGCCGTAAGACATTTAAACATTTAAAATATACTTCTTCACATAACAAACATCAGTGATGACCTCAACTATTTAACCCTCACACAAACCTGTTTGTGAGTCCTCTGACAGTCTGACTATATACAGTAAAGTGAAGATAGATTTGATCATGGCATTAAAGGTGAGGTGTGAACAGCTCATTTGATCTTCAGCTTCTGTAAACAAACACAGAGATTCAAGCTCTTCACGCTAAAGAGATTCATGTTATCAGTTCACTGGCTGAAATAAACCTGTACGTGATTTATAAGAGCCGACCCTCATACTGCCGAGTTAAAGCGTGTCTCGGATCGACCTCTGACCTCGTGATTAGATTTCCAGAGGAACACTTTAACCAACAGAGTACTCCGTTACTGCGGCTGTCACATTCAACTAAAGTCGACATTATTAAAGATCCGCTGGCTCTACAGAAGCACTCCTTAAGTGATGTGCATTAGATGCAGAGGCTGAAAGAGCGCAGTTAACACGCCTGTAGCATGAAGGTGCGTGAATATACGCGGCCTCCGATGACCCCCCATCAAACCTCTGAAGCACAAATCTCTCCACTCGTTTTAAACCAGCAGAGGCTGTGATTGGTCATTACACCAATATACCATACAGTAGTACAGACTCACACGCTTCATCTGACGTGCACACGCTCACGGTTTATTCAGGCAGCTGACGATGGACTTGAATGTGAAGTGTGTCATTGTTCTGATTATAAAAACACTTTTTCATCTGCCAACAGTACATAAATATATACATTTTCTGTCATAATGTGTGTTCCCTGGGAATCAAACCCATGACCTTTGCACTTCTAACGCAATGTTCTAGCAGTTACACAACTTTATTTAAGTTTAATGTTCAGAGTAACTGTGAAGGTTTTCGACACACTGATTTTATGCACATTTTATCGCATAAGAAACGAGTGTGGAAACGCCAAATCTTGAATAAAACTCCCTTAAAGGGACAGTAAAATATTTTATTTATCAAAATCAATGTCTTTATTCATAAATATGTCCTCATTGGTGTCAAATGACCTCTGCCAATCATCTGACTTTTCTTTGTAAGCTTAAAATTTCTTCTCTTTACTTACATTGAACGAGTAAGTCCAAGGAGGCTTCCATGTCGTTCCACCATGCGGATAAAATATAATAACAGAGAGGGACAAAAAGCACTAGCCTACCAACGCGTTTCCACAATGCGTTTTCATATGAACAAGCTGAAACGGAAAAGGAGATCAGTGAGTACATAACGGCTACCGTAGTTGCAACCTGCATTTGGAAAAGCGAGGCGCTAGAGAGCACTGTTCGTTTGGATGCAAAATACAATTTCACCACTAGATGGGGGAAAATCCTACTTGATGTCCCTTTAATTCGCAAAAAAGTGTTTCTGTACGTTTGAGGATTTTTTTGACTTAAGAGTAAATGCGAATAATGGGAGATGGAAACATATTTTCCATATAAATTCTGACGTAGTGAACATTACGGTACATTCACATGGGGCGTAAGTGTTAACGCTTCTTATTTACTTTGAATGGGTGACGTCATGCGTTGCCGAACTGAATTGTGGACATTGCGTCACTGCTGTTGCTCGATGCAGAAGTTGGACATTTCTCAATTTTTCAAGCACCAACACGTGCATCAGCCAATAAGATCACCTTATGCAAATAACCTAGTGTGAGCCAGCCAATTACGTTTATGGAGACCAGAGCAAGTTTTGCGGCCACTGTGATTGGCTGTTGGCCACGCTTCAGCGTTAACGTTTCCGTCCCGTGTGAATGTACAGTTAAACCAGGGACTGACTCAAGATGTATCAGCTGTCATTATCTTTACCATATATGAGTCTCAACGTCATCGTCTGCTAGTAAAATTCAGCATTTCTTCTTCTGTGCGCATTTAGTTTGGCATAAAAAACTGCACTGCTAGTAAATTTGTCAAATCATAACTAAATGCAGTCCTGTCTTTATTTTCTAAGCGTGCCTTGTTTTATTTACTGTTGGTTATTAGGTTACCAATTCCACTGTCAATTCAATTCAATTCAATTCAATTTTATTAATATAGTGCTTTTCACAATAGTTAATTGTTTCAAAGCAGCTTTACATTAATAGAAGCAGTGAAAAGCACAGAAATAGCACAACAAAATACACGATAGCATAAGCAGTTAAATTTTCTGCGACTATGACTCAACATTATAAGCAAGCGTATTACTAATGTAACGTCTAGAAGAGGAAGCTAAGTTAAGCCCAAGAAGGCTGCCTCCCCGGGGTAAAAAACCCCAGAAGAAAAAAACCCTTGGGAGATATAATATATATATACACATGTAAATGGATACGGAGATTAAGCGGAGATTATCATTCGCTGTCATTCGCTCTAACAACTTGATGCACATAATTCACATTTGTTTGTTTTTCTTTTTTTGTGAATTTTGAAAAGATTCACTTCAGGTTTGGACGGAAACCCCACTATTACTGAACTTTCAAACCTGATCTGTCAATTTCCAACTCAACCAATATGGTAAATATGTCGGTCTAATGGAGGAGTGACTGAAAGCCATTAATCGTGCTTGTCACTTTTAATTGTGCACATTTCTGAGGACAGGGATGCTGTCACCTCATTACAATTAAGATTTTGGTCTGGCAGATCACATTTAGAGAACATCAGAAATTTGGATCTTTTGACTTGGCCTGGTAATCAACCACCCAAGATCAACCATTCTCGCAACCATTTATCAACCTATTAAAAGCCACAGAGAAGACAAAGAACAGCATCTGTACTGTAGATAGTAAAGTATTTTCTTTCAAGGGAGGCACAAGTGTGCTTTAGTGAAGGTCGTGTTAATAAGGTCATCTATTGTCAGACAGAAGAGTCGCACAGGAGTTTTGCGTGTGGGGTATTTAGGACTGTTAGGGGCATGAGGACGTGCGACAGCCCTGTGGTTCTGTTGGACTCATGAGGGGTTCTGAGCTTTATGTTGAGTTACAGCTGTGGGTCACAGATAACCTCAGTACCTTCAAACACAAGCAGGATAAAAGAACGACATTCCCTAAAACACAGCACAGACCGGAGCGTGAGCAGAGGGAAAACGCACTCTCATTTAAAGTTTGATTGTTCCCCAAACCATTCACTGAATTAAAACTGCAACTAAACATCTTGTTATAAAAGTACAAGACCGTGTATTACAATTCTAACACCATTGGAAATGAAATTGTCAATCATACAAATCATAAGTGGACCTTGGGGACTTAAAGTCAAAAATGTTTTCTTTTCCACAAATCATCTAAAAACAAGAATACGCACACACAGCACACATCTCCTGTAGACTTTGTGTGATGTAAGGTTGGAAAAGTGTGTAAATGTGCAGAGAAGTGTGTCGGTGGTCTCGGTCAGCCCTCATAAAACATCGTTTCACAAATCACCTCTGAATTACTGCCCGCTGAACTCTCGGCAGGAGCAGACGACTGCGTTCAAACAGTCCGAAGCTTATTTTAGACACGAGGGTCGAGCCGCCCAGGTTTGGACTCTAATTAGAAACATCGGTGCAGAACATTTACAGACGGCAGTAAAGTCAATTCCCCAGAGCAGAATTACTCCTGAACGCATACATCACCTGCCCTCCTGCCCCGGAGACCACGCTAAAACCATCAACCACTTTGTGTCGGGACCTCCAAATCATGGAAAAAATTCATTATTTGCTCTTAACGTCCTTCAGCAACACACATAACAACTGATGCAGTGTGACACAAGATCACTCTTTATAACCTTTAGCTCTTCATTCAATGATATTTTATAACTTCTAAAGAAATAATGCATGATTTGTATTTTGTATGTCTTTAACTTATATTATATTATATTTTGACAATATCTCTATTCGTTTTTAATGTAGAAAACTTTTTTGTCAGAAAGTCATGATGGTGAGAAACATTTTTATTTCGTTTTTTTTTTAATACTTTTTTATTAAAAATAAAAACAGAACAGACAAACAATGACATACGCAGTCTCGTAAATAGTTGAAGCAAATAAGGAATGAATAAATTAATATGAAAAAAAATCCCTTTCATACAGTGCATGGAGATATTGTAAGATGTACAATAAAGGCACAATGTTTTACAAAGGTGTATGATTTGGGGTTTTGTCAGGCTCGTGGACCTCTGTTAGTTGGTTAGTTTATCCAAATGGTCAATAAAAAGCTCCAGGTAATTGAACATTTCTATATGGATTTGGTTCTCAACAATCTGAGTCTTTCCATTTGTACAACAGAGATGGTGTCTGCTATCCACATCGGGAAGGCGGGAGGTAAGGATGATTTCCAGTTCTTTAACACAAGTCGCTTGGCCACGACCTTGCCCACGTTTAATGATTGTTAAAGCCTCACTGGGGAGAGGTAGTATATTCTGAAAATCCAAAGACAGCTTGACAATACAAACATGTGACCTCTGACCTTGAGGCATTATCCCAGACAGTTACTACAGGACTGTAAAAATAGGTGGATCGACTTAAAATGTTTCCTTGTTGCCTTAAATTTTTAAGTTAATTCAATTAAAACAAATATTAAATGACAAAACTTTTTTAAGTTAAAACCCCTTAGCATTAGGGATGGGCACAAGTACTCAATTGCTCGATTACTTGAACGTGGCATCGATGATCGATCACGGAAACGATTATAATGTCGGTTTATTAATTAATTTATTTATTTATTTGTGGTTATTGCGGCTTTTGGAATGTCATGGTTAGCATTACAAGCGCCTGTGGTAGTAAAGAGTGGGCGCATGTTTGACGTTGTGTTGAGGTACGCAGACCGGCGTATGACATCAGTAATGTTGCCATGCATGATTAAAAAACAAACAGATAAATTCCGCTCACCCGCACCGCTGCAACCCACCACTCCACACAATGCTGTGAAGCCTAAACTGAGGCACTATGGTTTAAAAGGATGCTGTGAGTTTGGGATTCACTTCGGTAGGACAAAATACAGTCAGTCAGATGCAAAAAGTACAGCGCTGTCACAAGTTCCCTCATATCATCTCATGTTTAAACATCAAATGTCAAGAGATACCAGAGAGCCATACAAGCATTAACATTACATCCTGACTGAGAACAGGTGAGAGGACGACACGACACAGCTAATCCCTAAAATGACAGCAAAAGCTGCTTAATGTTATCACGCTTGTGCTTTGACTGGACGTGTTTTAAAGCGCGCTGTTATGGTGCACATCAACAACAGAAGTTAAACTTTTTCTCAAGTACATAACTTAGTTTAAGTCTTGCATTTTGAGCAGATATATGCACGTTGTGTAATAAATTTACGTTGTATATAAGACTTAAAGGGATAGTTGGGCCAAAAATGATATTAAACCCATGATTTACTCACCCCCAAGCTGTCCGAGTTGCATATGTCCATCGTTTTTCAGATAAACACATTTTCGGATATTTTAGAAAATGTTTTAGATCTTTCAGTTGATTAAATGTAATGTTACGGGGTCCACCCATAGTCCACGACCTTCAAGTCCAAAAAAAGTGCGTCCATCTTTCACAAAATAAATCCAAACGGCTCCAGGATGATAAACAAAGGTCTTCTGAGGGTAATCTGCGCGGTGTTGTTGTAGAAATATCCATATTTAAAACTTTATTAACGTAAATAAATACCTTCCGGTAGCGCCGCCATCTTAGTCGCGTCCGCATTCAGGATGAGCGCTTACGCAGCCTACGGAGGCTACTCTGCTGCTGCTCTGTGCCCCCGCCCTCCGAATTTGTCATACGTCACTTAGAAAAGTGCTTACACTACGCTAATACTCTCTCCTGAGTCTAAGATGGCATATTAAAAATAAAGTTTTAAATATGGATATTTCTACAACAACACCGCGCGGATTACCCTCAGAAGACCTTTGTTTATCATCCTGGAGCCGTTTGGATTTAATTTGTGAAAGATGGACGCACTTTTTTTGGACTTGAAGGTCGTGGACTATGGGTGGACCCCGTAACATTACATTTAATCAACTGAAAGATCTAAAACATTTTCTAAAATATCCGAAAATGTGTTTGTCTGAAAAACGATGGACATATGCAACTCGGACAGCTTGGGGGTGAGTAAATCATGGGTTTAATATCGTTTTTGGCCAAACTATCCCTTTAATATTATGTAGAGTGTGTCACATAGAAAGTGCATCAGTTTGTGTTTATTAACTAATATGTTTAAATTGAATTAACTTTCAAATTTAAGGCAACTTATTTTTTTCAAGCGGAACCAACAAATCTTTATTTACAGTGAGTAAGGGGGAGATTTCTGTAGTTTTAGCTCCAGTAATATTTGTTTTATTAAAAATGAATATTTAAATATTTACTGAAAGTTACACTTCATTTCAATAGTTCACTAATTCTAATTAATTTAAATGCATGTCAACTAACTCTCAATTGAGTATTAGTATATGGGAAGAATTAGCAAAGGGTATTAAAATAAAGGATTTCCTCAGATTCCAATATTTCATAACCGTAAAAGGTCTGTTCAGAGGATTGAGTACTTATATTAACTGACCCCACAACTGACCCTTGATCTGTAGATCTGTCAGTGTTTCTACAACTGTAAACCGTCATCCAGTTTAACTCCTACCTACACACAAACTCTTTCCAGAAATACCACAACATTCAGATCTGCCTACCTACACAAACTTTTCTCTAGCGCTGAAGTGAGCGTTTGTGTGAGCCGATCAGTCAGAATAAAGCGCTCACTTTTTCTCCACCTTGAAACACGTCTTTTAAACGGTTGCATAATGTGAGAGGAGGGATTTTATAAATATCTTTGGAGCATCAGTGTTGAGCGCTGTGAAAGCGTGCCGGAGTTAACCGGCTCTCATGTTCCCGTGCCTTTGAAATGCAGATTATGAGTCTATCAACTGTCACCTGTGCGGAGCGAAGCGCCGGGGAGAAGCAGGTTAGATAGCTATCGTCGCTCTGCTAAATTGCTCCTGATGTCTGGATCGTTCTGTAACGCCGGTTTGATGTCTTTATCCTCGAGTCAGACGTCTGAGGTACGTTCACCTTAGAAAAGAATCAATTTTAAGGACAAAACATCAATCCGACACACTCTCTGCTTTTTTCTTCAGCGATGATTCGGGTTTTATCCAAATGCGATTATGTAAGAGTGAGCGTGTGACGGTACGGGAGAGAGAGAGAGAAAGAGCAGATTCAGATAAAGTCTCTATTTTCACCTGAGACTCACCGTATGAAAGCAGAATCGTTCCCTTCGGCCGCTCTTCACATTCACTGTTTTATTCAACACATCATTGAAGCGTGTGAGAATTCTGCTCTCAAATTTGATCGAGTTAACAAAGGTTAAGCAGTGAATTAAATACCGAAATCCCACAGCAGTAGACATTTAACGAATACCTGTGAGACGCGTTTACACCTGCCATCGGCACTGTCGGCTCCATGAACCAAAAATCTACAACTCAGAAACTCAGCAGGGGTTTTCATACTGTTGGTCGTACGGTGGGTCACTTAACTGTTACGGTCAATTACACAAATAAATTAAGTTTGGTTTAATTAATAACTGGGAATGACAGTGATTTTGACATGATATAACTTATACACTAGCAAGAAAAAGTTTGTGAACCCATAGGACTTAACTGGTTTTGTACAGTGATTTGCCATAAAATGTGATTTGATCCTCATCTAGGTCACAATAATAGACAAACCCAATGTGCATGAGCTGACAACACATAAATAATTCTAGAAAACACACATTTGCTGAAGGAAAATGTAAGTGAACCCTTGGATTTAATCGCTTGTTGAACCTCATTTGGCAGCATTGACTTCAAGCAAACACTTTCAGTAGATCTGAATCAGACATGCACATTGTTCAGAAGGAATTTTTACCCATTCCTCTTTACAAAACCGCTTCAACTCAGACACATTTGTAGGATGTCTGGTGTGAACCGCTCTCTTGAGGTCATTTCTATGAGGTTAAGGTCTGGGCTTTGACTAGGCCACTGTGGTGGATTTACTTCAATGCTTAAGGTCATTGTCCTGCTGCATCAACTAACTTCTACTGAGCCTCAACTGGTGGACAGCCATCTTGACATTGTCCTGTAGGAGATTTTGTTAAACTTTGGAATTCATTTTCCCCTTGATGATGGTAAGTGGTCCAGGGTCTGAGGCAGCAAAGCAAGCCCAAATCATGATGTTCCCTCCACCATACTTCACTGTTGGGATGATGTTTTTAATGTTGGTAAGCTGTGCCCTTTCTGCCCCAAAGTATTTTTCCTGAACAATTAAACCTTTGTTTCATCAGTCCATAAAATATTTTCCCGGTAGCAGTGGGGATTGCCAATGTGCTCTTTAGACTCACAACAATGTTTTTCGGCATAGCAACAGCCTCCTCTGTGGTGTTTTCAGCAATAGACACCATGCCTTTTTAAAGTAGGGGTGCACTGAAAATGGCATTATCGGTTTTTGGGCCAAAATAAAAAAACTGAGATGAATGTCACCCCCCAATCCTTGAGAAGGCACTTAGGTTCCCCCCTCCATACTCCCCCAGACACACACACATACTTTAATTGATATGAGCCCGGGCACGCTAGTGTCATTAGGGTGCTATTGTTTTAAACAAAGCAGTAAGTAAAGCACTCTCTAAATACTGAAACTCATCTAAGGTTAAGTCTGTGTTTTTATTGGGAGTCATTTGGTACGCAATGACACACAGCCCTCTCACATGCCTATCATATTGCTTAGTTGATCTGTCGCTTGTGCAGCTCAGACATTCACGTAACCCTGTTGTGCACACCACAGACTGCACACAGGTATTTATTTATCTGCCCCAGACAGTGAGAGACCAATCAGTGCAGCATCTCATGTTCTTAATGAGAAGAGCAACCATCTTTCCAGTCGAAAAGCTAAGAAATTCTGCATTGTGCCTTAGGAGTCATTTTGGCTGTGCATCACTTCTAGGAAGGGAGGGCATCTAGAGTTTTAAATAGGTCTCCATTTATAGACAATTTGTCGAACTGTTGACTGATGGATGACAATTTTTTGGGGGATTGTTTTGTATCCCTTTTCAGCCATTTGGAGTGCAACAACTCGTGATCACATATCTTTAGAGAGGTGTGGTTCATAAGATCTGATGCTTCTTAAGGACAGCAATCTTAAAATGTTTGCGTGTCTTTGAATAAATCAAAGTTGCACTAAAACACACAGATAAACTCATTTTATTAATTGGACTTCAGTTTGCCAGCTTCTGACAAGAATGAGCTTTCATTAAAGTAATTAGTCTATGGATTCACTTACATTTTCCTCCAGCACTGGGTGTTTTCAAAAAAGACACAAGAAACTAGATTTATTTGTGTGTTGTCAGCTTATACACATTGTGTTTGCCTCTTGTTGTGACCTAGATGAGGTTTAAATCACATTTTATGGCAATTCCCTGTAGAAACACAGTTTATTCCTAGGGGTTCACATGCTTTTTCCTGCCACTGTAAGTAGTGTTGGGTACGTTACTAAAAAAGTATTTTTATTACTTGTTACTAATTACATCTACAATCTACATCTACATGTAATTAGATTACTGTACGCATTACTCTCTCCAAAAAGTATTTAATGATTATTACTTATCACTTTTCTAAATCCTATTTAGTAAATGATACAAAGATAAACTTGAAACAGCTCAAATAAATCATATAAAAATACATCAATTATTCTGCTCACACTTTTTAAGGTCAATTCTCAATATTATCAACTAACTAATTTATTAATACTTGGTAAAGTAGTGGGGTTAAGTTTAAGTATTGGTAGGATTAAGGATGTAGAATAGGGTGTTGCAGAATCAGGCATTAATATGTGCTTTAAGTACTTATAAACAGCCAATATCTCAGTAATGTCATAATGCTAAGAACCAACCGGTTAATAGTGAGAATTGTAAACTACACTGGAGTGTTATTTTAACCTTAGACTGTTGATGTTAAAACAACTATTGCATTATATATCATTAATCTACAGTCCATACACAGCATTTACTTCAATTGGATAAATGTGTTTGCTGGATGAGGGTCAGGTGATAATGTTCTGGAATGTATGGTGGGGGGTATAGGTGATATTAGCATTATAAATAGAGGACAGTAAGCTTGCCAAGACAGTATTGTGTGAATTCTGTGAAATTGGTAAATCATTTGAAATGTGTAAGTGTGATTGAAATTGATTTGCATCAAGATTAATAAGCATGGAAATAATCAGTGTGTTTTTATTTCAGAGTTCTACCAGACAGGACTGTCTTATCTACAATGCATATGATGTCATTTATATCATCTAAATTTGGAAAAAGTGACTTTGAGATGGGACTCTGATATAACTGATGAGGAGGATTGTGATGATGCCTCTCAACTATAAAAGAGAAATTAAAAACTTTATGTCTGCCTATATGATGAATATGTTGACATGACGGCAACACATTCAAGACATTCAAGAACACAGACCGTGCCCCATGAAAAAAAGGATTTTATCAGTCTCAATGCTGATATTTCTGTAATTGCCATCAATAAGATTGATGCCATCTCCCTCCATATACCACTGGAGTACCTGAAGACATGATCACGGCTCTGACAGAAAACACCAATGTGTACGGTTTCCAAAAGAGATGAGTTTTCATAAACAACAAAACAGGACTACTATCATTGAACATGTCTTTAAACACAGCTAAACACAGTAAATACCAGATTTCTTTCAGTTTATCTGTGTAAATACAAACTAAGCATATTTTTATAATAAATGAATTTTCATAAAAACATGGTTTGTCTGGTTATTATGTATTGTGTGATTATGTACAGTATATTGATATAGGATACTATTATTGGGGTACATAAGCAGTATACCCTGCAGAGTAACTCTTAGATGTTATTAACATTTGTTCAGACAGTGAGTGAAATCACAGCAATTCTGCTACACCAAAGGTATTACAACATTTCCATAAAAACTTACCAAAATGTAAAAAATTTAAAAACCCATTTATTTTTAAATTAGAGGACTCCTACAGCAACATACAAAAGGTTACATATTTTTTTCAAAGTTTTTTTATATTTGAGTCTTACAGGGTTAACTGTCATTAAATTACTGAGTAATCCCTTACTTTACTGTTTCAAAGGAAAAGTTTATTAAATTACAGTAACTAATTACTTGGTAACTAGTAACACCCGACACTGCATATAAGTCTTTTTAATACTGCAATTAAAAACGTACATTTCATTAATAAAAAATACTCAATTATAAAAGAGATAAAATTGTGTTTTCCTCACATTTACATAAAAAATATGTTGGTGGGTCCCAGGATAGACTTTACCTATCTGAGTGGGTCGTTTGGCAACCTCTGGGTTACAGGAACAGTGCCAGTATAAAACTGATACAATGTAGCAAACCTTCAACACCGAATTCTAACTAAAGATACAATGTAGACACGACCTCATGCCTCTAGTGAAACGTCTGGCTTCACGGATGTGCATAAAACATCTGATGTTCAGATTCCTTCATCAATCCAACTAAAGCAAGACCTGACCAATCCAAACTCCTCAGGCTCTTCAAACACACACACAAACCTCTGTGACCTCTTCATTCAGACACACTACCTGCACACACACACACACACACACACACACACACACACACACACACAAACACACAAACAAGCACTGAAGTACCTGCTTGTCTGGGACTGAAGCCAGAACTGTGTTCCCAGAATTCTCTTCCCTCGCTCTGGCACACGAGTCGTAAAGCTGTCAGCTCTCTTGTAGGTCACTCACCTCTGCTATTGTTACATGGAGGAACAAGCCACCTTCACACACAACCACACAGAGCTACACACACACACACACATGTGCACGTGCACACACACACAAACACAGATCTACACACTCAAAACACGCACGCATGCATGCACACACAGATGTCTGTTAACACCATGTTTTACTATTAGAATAACTGTACCTGTGCTATACGCAGAAACTGTTTAATTTTTTTAGACATCATTGATTGTGTTCTCTTAACTACACAAAAACCACAGAAAGAAGAAACGTACACTTTAACGTAATTAAATGTTTACACTCTGTACAGATGTGTAATATCAGCACACACACACATACACACAATGCTCTTCCTGTTTAACCCGTTTAATCCCAAATTTTTTCTTGGAATTTGAATACATGCAATTTACTCCTTAGACCTCCCTAACACACAAACTTTATGCCTTTTTTGATTTTATGTTGGTTAAGTTAGTGAAATATTAGGTTTTATACCCGGTCACAAAAGTGACCGGTGGGAAACATCATAACCGGACTTCATTAAAATTCAATTAGACATATTTACATTAGAAACAGTGTGTTATACTACCGGTCACAATTGTGACCGTTAAAAAAATTATCAAAATATATCTGTAAGTGACCCCACGTATAAAATTGATAGTTCTATTTGTTAATTAAGATGTTTTAACTCTTTTTGTAGTAGTCTGAGGTAGACATCTTCTTCTAGATGTGCAAGCAAGAAGTAAACTGATCTGGTCATGTGACCTTTCACCCTAGTCACATGACATTGATACATTTTAATCAAGACAATCTATTTTTTCATTTAAAAGTTTAATTTCTTGCCCAGAGCCAACATCAACACTTTTAGAGCTTTCAGAAAGAAGAAAAAAAACACGGTCACAAATGTGACCGGTGGGATTAAACGGGTTAATTGCTGTGTTATTATAATACTGGCATTACTATGAAACCAATGTGATTTCTTGGAGTCTAATGCAGGTGCTAATGCACACGAGAGGCTTATGTTATGAAATATTATTACGCTCTATTTAAACATCCTGTAGATGTTGTATTTCTCCCCTGATTCGTGCGCTCTCAGGTTTTACGAGTGGCCGGCGGTGAAGCGTGTCTTATAGTGTTATTCAAGACTTGGCTTGGAGACTGTGATAAAACACAACACTATACTCCCTCTGCTCTCATTCACAGATCAGACAAAAACACACACATTCATTTCTGTGGAGTGTAACATGTCAGATTCTCTCCAAACTAAATGAGCTGAAGTTTCAGATGTCTGACGATGAGCGTAAGGTCTCATCCACTGTGATTCTCAAACACTAACACAACTCATCACAATAAATGCTTTTTACATGCCTATTAAAGGATTACTCAACCTTCATAAAAAATCCTGAAAATTTCCTTACCCCTATGTCATCAAGATGTTTGTCTTTGAAATTATTTTTTTTTTTTTTGAGGAAAACATTCCAGGATTTTTCTCCATATAGTGGACTTTAGTGGACCTCAACAGTTTACAGTTTCAATGCAGCTTCATATGACTCTAAATGATCACAACCGAGTCATAAGGGTCTTATCTAAATAAACCATCATCGATCGACAAAAATGTACTTTTTAACCACAACTCCTCATCTTGCAGTAGTCGTGTGATGTGCCAGCGCGACCTTACGTATTATGTCATCTCCGTTGGGCAACTTTCCAATTTCTCTGATGAAGCCAATACCAAAAGACGTAAACTGCAGTTCATCGACTGGCCACTAGAGGCTCCAAAAGGGAGTCAATTCCATAGACCTCCATGTTAAAATGTCCAACTTTACAATAGAAAATAATATGTTTACAGCCTGGTACAAAAAAGTGTTTTTGGTCTGTATAGCTAATTTTGCCCTTCATGACAACTGTGAGGGTGGTGAATTTTTTTGTTCCTCATCTGTTTCATTTATATTAAGCCTTAAAAAAACTGCATAATTAAGGGCGTGGCCGCTTGAATGATGGGTGAACTGCCACTGGCCACTAGAGTCGAGCTAGGGGGGTGTGGTTTCAGCAACCAGTCACCTCAGCTTCACCCACGTCCCGCCTCTTTATCCATTTTCAGTTATCCACGAGTGATGCACGATGACGCACGGCCAAGATGGGGATGGCAGGCACCACCTTCTAATGGCTTCAAAAACGATCTTCAGAAACCAATGGGTGATGTCACGGACACTACGTCCATCTATTTTTACAGTCTATGATCATCACATGGAAAGGTCAAACGTTACATACGTCAAACGCACACTTGTGGACCATTTTAAACAATAAACTGACACAAAGACATGAATTAGTATCATTCCACATACAACAACATCTGAACGGTCCTCTTTCTCCACACTTGTATACACTAGAGCGGTAGTTTCGCATACGTCATGCGTGACCTTTCCATGTGAACACGTGACTACGTAACACACAAGGTTGTGTTGGCACATCACACGGCTAGTGCAAGAAGATAAGTTGAGATTTAAAAGTAGTTTTTTTTTTTTTTAGGAAAATCAGGATGGTTTTACTAGATTAGACCCTTATGCCTCGGTTGGGATCGTTTAGAGTCCTATGAAGCTGCATTGAAACTGTAAACTGTTGAGGTCCACTAAAGTCCACTATATGAAGAAAAATCCTGGAATGTTTTCCTCAAAAAACTTAATTTCTTCTCGACTGAACAAAGAAAGACATAAACATCTTGATGACATGGGGGTGAGTAATTTTTTAATGAAAGTGGAGTAATCTTTTAAGCTTGAGAAAACCTGAAACAACAGAACAGTGAAGAAAAGTGTGTGTGTGTGTGTGGTCAGCAGCTGGTTAACACAAACCAAATATGTGTTTACTTGGAATAACTTATACGGATATCAATAGTTTTGCTTTTTATTCCTTTTATATTATGATGTTGTGAAATCCTAGAAGTGTGACCCCATTATCACACAGTTCTAACGCATTTATCCGCTACAATGTCAGAATATAATCTACCCTGAATCTTTTGCAGATTTGAGCCTACAACTCAGTGATTAGTTCTTCCTCTCAAGCAACCCATTCTATTTTAAAACCAGATCTATATTATAAAACCAGATCTTGTTTCCTAATAAACATCTGGACAACTAGAATCACGCATTGGATTTAAGTAATCTGATTCAAAGTGGATAGGAGACGTCAGGAAAAACCTGCAACCAACTAAAGTTCTTTTTCAGCAAAAGGCTGTGACAGCGTTTTATAAAGCCAGACAAAAGACATCATTTACTACGATAACAAACGGCTGCAACATCAAGCCAAGGGTTCACAAACTCAACTATTATATTATCACCCATTCAGCAGTTTTAAAATAAAACCAATTGAAAGGTAAAAAGCTTGATGGCTTTCAGCGCGATCATAACTCTTGCATTGTTACTGGCTGCTGACGGCGATATTGACGGCGTAATCGCGGGCCAGACTTTATATTGTTACTCAAACACAGGAATGAAGTGAAATGTGCTCTATTCTCATGGCAAATAATATGTTATTTATTCCTGGCTTTCACTGGCAGCCGCGCCGTCTTACGTCGGCCGTGATATATAGCGGAGAGGTGGTGTCGTGTGGAGCGTCTGGGGATGAGACGGCCTCTTTCTCTCACTGCTCACTGACAGCTCACCTAAATCTCACTCTGAGGGGTATTACTAAAGCAAAGACCGCACACACGGGAGGGAGGAATATTTCCCCGTCCTGTCAGGTTCTTTAAGCATTTTGTAATTCCTCTTTAATTCCAGGAGTAGATGTGATGGATCCGTCACTGTGGCTGGCAGCACTAACAGCTCTCACCGCACAGTTTGATACTCAAAGTCTCCAGGAGAGACGCTTCAATCTCTGGCAAACGCTTCTCATTTACAACTTATGATAAATACAAGACGTCATCTTATAAATCTATTGTTTGGGCCGTTGCCTTCATGCATTTGAGAATGACAGGAAACTACTGGGCTGACATTCAATGGAATCTGGAGATGGTGTAGCCCAGATTCAAACCTGCGTGAGCACCTCAATGATTTCCCCAAAATACATACAGTAGCTTGAATGCACTGTAAGCTGCTTTAGATAAATGTAAACTCAAACTGGCAGAAGAATGCACTGCGCTTTGTTCATGAAATAATGAATAGCTTGTTAATTAATTTTGGATAAAGTGTAATCCTGATCAGATGTTTAGTGTCTATACACCTGACTATCAGCATCACTGCTCAATGTGAACTCTGAACACACACACTGCACAAACAAAATTCATGAAGTCAAAGCCAGAATGAGCTTCAGCGACTTTAATTACCTAAATAAAGCAAACACTGTAAGTTAGAGTTATAATTGAGGCTTAAGGGAGGCGAGGGGAGTCGTCTGTGGAACAGTTAGGAAAAGCAGCACCGCTCAAATCATCCACCTGTTGGTAATTACAAACTCCTGAGTCCCAGAGGAGCACACAAGCACAGAACATGTTGTAGAGCGCCATCAGCTATTCTAACATACACCTAAGAGAGACAGACAGACACAAAAACAGACACAGAAACAGAAAGACACACACACACACACCCACACACACACACACCGACACACATTCAGAAAGTCAGACAAAAACCCAGTCAGACACACAGACAGAAAGACAGACAGACAGACGCACAGTCAGACAGACAGTCTGACACACAGACATACGCACAGGAAGACAGACAGACGCACAGTCAGACAGACAGACGCTCAGACAGACAGACAGACAGACAGATGCACAGGCAGACAGACAGACGCACAGACAGATGCACAGGCAGACAGACAGACGCACAGACAGATGCACAGAGAGACGCACAGAAAGACAGATGCAGACAGACAGGCGCACAGTCAGACACACAGACAGACATGCAGTTAGACAGACAAACGCACAGGCAGACAGACAGATGCACAGACAGATGCACAGGCAGACAGACGCACAGACAGACAGATGCTCAGACAGACAGACGCACAGGCAGACAGACATATGCACAGATAGACACACCGAAAGACAGATGCAGACAGACAGACGCACAGTCAGACAGACACACAGACAGACACACACACACACAGTCAGTCAGATAGATACACAGACAGACAGACAGACAGACACACACACACACACACAGACAGACAGACAGACAGTCGGACGCACAGTCAGACAGAGACGCACAGACAGACAGACAGACAGACACACACACACACACACACACACACACAGTCAAATAGATAGACAGACAGACAGACAGACAGACAGACAGACAGACAGACAGAGACAGACAGACAGACACAGACAGAGGCAGACAGACAGACAGACAATACACGGTCAGTCAGACAGACACACAGACATACACACACAGACACACAAACAGGCAGACAGACAGACAGATGCAGAGTCAGACGCACAGTTGTATTTTTTACTTAAAGGAACACGCCCAGATTTAGTTTATTCACCGTATCCCCCAGAGTTAGATAAGTCCATACATACCTTTCTCATCTCTGTGCGTGCTGTAACTCTGTCTGACACAGCCCCCGCTAGCTTAGCTTAGCACAAAGACTGGAAGTGAATGGCTCCAGCTAGCAAACTGCTCCCAATAAGTGACAAAATAACGCCAACATTTTCCTATGTATGTGTTGTGATTTGTATAGTCACACTGTGTACAAATAACAAGGTGATATAAGACACAGCGATCTTTTAACAGTATACATACTTGGAACAATATTCTCAGAAGACGAAGCACTGCTACTTGGGCGGAGTGATTTGCTCGCAGCACCCGGGAAGCCCCTGGTGAGGAGCAGAGAGTTCAGTCAGAGTTTTGCAAATCACTCCGCCCATGTAGCAGTGCTTCGTCTTCTGAGAATATAGTTCCAAGTATGTATAGAGTTAAAAGATCGCTGTGTCTCATATGACCTTGTTATGTACACGGTGTGACTTTACAAATCACAACACATAAATAGGAAAATGTTGGCGTTATTTTGTCACTTATTGGGAGCAGTTTGCTAGCTGGAGCCATTCACGTTCAGTCTTTGTGCTAAGCTAAGCTAGCGGGGGCTGCGTCAGACAGAGTTACAGCACGCACAGAGATGAGAAAGGTACGTATGGACTTATCTAACTCTGGGGAATATGGTGAATAAGCTAAATTCCCAAAATCTGGGCGTGTTCCTTTAAGTGTTACCTTTTACAATTACTACATCTTTCCACACGAACCAAACCCTAAGTAGTTAAACACCCAAACACCTCTAATAACAAAACAAAACAAAAAAAAATTATACAAAACCCATCTTTACAACTGACATGTGGTTCAACATTTGATCAGTAGGGGTTCTCTGGAATCAAACCTGTGAGTTTTCAGTTAACGCCATGATCTCCTCTCATCTCATGATTAACATGTCAACTTAGACAACAAACAGCCAATCAGATCAAGACAACTACATTACACACACTGCATCCAAAATCACCTATGTCCATACTATATAACAGGTGAAAAAAGTATGCAAGGCGAGTAGTATGACTAAATTCACAGTATTCGAGAAACACTAGGCTAAAAGTACATGGGCGATCAACTACTTCTGGCTAAATTTTTAAGTGTGAATTCAATGGAAGTGAAAGAAACAGCGGATATAATTAAATTAATTGAATAATTGAATAATAATCAATTGAATCATCGTTATTTAAGTGTACTTGTTAAACAAACGCATACAGTACCTACTGTAAATGGCGGTCATGGTTGAGTTTACATGACCATGAAAAAATGGTGGATGCAGTATGTCCAAACTGTATTCCCACACATAATATATAGAAACATACTGTTTAAACTGTATAAAGCAGTGGATACTTCATCTAATTTAGTATGTACTGATTTTGGACGCAGCGACACACTCAACAAAGCAGAACACCTTTATACATCATTGACAAAGCAGCCAAGCAGCATTATGACCCGTGAGACACATGCATGCGTAAAGAACGCTCTTAACATTACCCATGTTAACCCATGCACACCACACTGTTTACCCCGGGCCATCTGAATGTCCATTGTCTCCTAATGAGAAGACGGAGTCACCTGGTGAGGGAGCGCAGAGGAGCGTGACTCCCTGTATACACGGGCCATTGTCTGGTTCACAGCTCCTTTCCTTCTCCTCCTCCTCCTCACGCCTCACTCTTTCTTTTAAAGAAGGCAGTCATTAACGGAGGAGAACGTGAGGCCCTCGGCGGGATCCGCTCCTTTTTAAAAACACGCCTCGTCTTTTGTTTTGGTGTCCTGTCAAAAACGCTCACCTAATTAAAGACGAGATCTCAAGCCCGCAGAAGAGCCTCATTAATGACTGTCGGAGAATTTACTTAATGAGTTTAGATGTGCATTGTGGGACAGAGATCCAGGAACAACGCAGAGGGACGAGAAAAACGGTAATGCGGCGAAAAGAGCAACGGGCCGTTGAATTTATGACTGAGGGCTGAAGAGAAAAAGGTGTGGAAGATGAATCAAAGCAGGCCATTACTAGAGAGAGAGAGAAAGTTCACCTTGATCATTCTGCATCATTGATGCATTTTCTTGCTCCACCGGGCTTGTTTTAGGCCCTTTCTTCTGGTTTTGGACTCGGTGTAGCGAGCGAGGAACAGGGCTTGTTAACATGAGCACTGAAACTGACCGCAGATACAAAACTCAACCTGGTGTAATTGTCATAGCTGGAGTCCTAAGAGACAGATATCAAACACTTCTCTCATCTCACAATCTTTTGACACATGGCCTTTTCTGGCAAGAAAAACTTCTTAGTGTAAGAAGTCGTCTTTGCTTTGCTTTCTTTCTATCGTTTATGTCCCAGAACTTTTCATCATATGTCTGCAGTTGTAAGATGATCTGCAGTATATAAACCTGTTTACTACTAACAACCAGAACCATAAACATCACATATGGCCTTCAGTGGCTTATTACTTCTCTAAAACTTTAAAATATCTGTCAGTCCGTCCATCCATCTATTTACAGTTATGAAAGGGATAATGTATAGGCAGCAGGTTGTTATTGCAGAAAGCCCCGACAGGACCCAACAAAAAGCGGAGGCTTATTTCGCAATAACAACCTGCTGCCTTATTATTATCCTGATAATTGCACGGCTATTTAATATTGATTTGAAATATTTTATTTGCTCATTTTTAACAAATACAGACCTTCCATGTGAAAAACACGTATACTTTTGGTCTTCCGAAGACGTTCAAATGTCATGAACACACAATTTGGTTTAATCATTTGTAAATATAATGTTATAGATGATATTTAAAGACATATTTTTATTTATTTTTGTGTAATATTAAACTCTACCTGTCAAAATTATTGTTTTATTTCTGTGTTATTTGTTTTAAGCGTAGTTATCTAAAAAGAACAAACCTTGGAATGGTGCAACTAGCCAATCAGAATCAACCATTTTAGCTGGGGAATAAATAAAGATATCAAGGTTATATTTTCACTGAATATTCTTTACATTCTGTACCTGAAAGTTGAATAAATAAGCTTTCCAGTGATGTATGGTTTGTTAGGATTGGTACAACTTTAAAAATCAGGGGCCACATTTATCAACATTGCGCAGAAAATGTTCTATATTTTTACCTATGAATGAAATTTAGTATGTGTGCAAGTACAAAAAATTGGGATTTTTCAAACGTGCGCACGTGGTTCGTACGCACATAAGTAAGTAATCATTGTTGATAAATTCCATGTGTTCTTAAGCACTATCCTCCGCACGTTCATGGTCATTTGCATTCCAAAACGCCTCCAATGAACCATATATGGTCACGTCACGTGGTTGTGCTTTTCCCTCATTGCAATAATGGCAAAGAGAGTGAAAAAGAGGAACTTTACAGACACCGAAATTAAGTTACTGTTTGGTTCACTTGGTTCGGGAGGAATGACTAACAAAAGAAAACAAATCTGCATGGGAACATGTTACCAGTGCGTTTAATTCCGTTGAATATGAGGAGAGAACACTTCCAGAAATAATAAAAGTGGTTTGAGAATAAATTATCAGCCGAAAAAACACGTCACAGCACATTGACTTGAAATTGGTCAAAAAAGGACAGACAATGACAGAACTTTCCACCTTGGACAGCTGCATATAATCAGCATCATTGGCGCGATCTTTGAAAATGCACTCCGCTGGCTGGCAACTTTTTTAAAAAACGCTGGCGGTGAAAGAGTTAACGCCTGCTTGTGGATAATAAATACACACTTCTTTACAAACTGTGTAGTATCGCTATTCTACTAGCGATTCGTCTCGGTTACGGATGTAACCCTCGTTCCCTGAAGGAGGGAACGGAGACGTCACGTCGTGACCGACGAATTGGGAACTCGCTTAGAGAGACCAATCTGCTTCGTATACTACTAAAACGCCAATGAACTTGGCATTGAGATATTTGCATAATGCTGGCGCCGCCCCGCCAGGTGCCTTTATAAGCAGCAGGTGCAAATAGGGAAATTAGCTTCTTTTCGCTGAGAAAGCCGGGAAAATGAGACCGGCCGATAAACAGCAGGTGGCAGCACCTGTGGCGACGGGACGTGACGTCTCCGTTCCCTCCTTCAGGGAACGAGGGTTACATCCGTAACCGAGACGTTCCCTTTCAGTCGGTCACTACGACGTCACGTCGTGACCGACGAATTGGGAATCCCTACCAAAACGCCACTAGGGGCTGACCTCTTCCAGTGTCTGCGTAAAGCCCTCCGGTTCCACTTAAGGAGGAGGAGGGCACTAGATGTTCCTTTAACCCCACAGAAGTGCCAGCGACTGGGAAGCGCCCTACCTGAGCGGGATAGGAACGCTGCGGAAGCCACCGCCCGTCTTAAGGGCTAATGGTGGGCGAAGTCAACCGTAGTTGAGGAATAAAGACAGCCGTGGCTGTGTAAGCAAAGCAGTGCTCTGCTAAGGGAAACGTGGGCTGGTAGGATTAACCCCACGGAAAAAATACTCACAAAGGAACCCGGTGGGACACAATGTGGAGCCCGAGCCAGACACGTAGGTTCGCGAGGATACAGCTAGTGAAAGGCTGACAGCCAATGCTCCGCAACAAAGGCTGCCAAGGCAGCGGAGGAAAGAACAATTCAAACCATTACGCATTTTTGTTCTGAAGGCCTTCCATACTGACACAGTTATGAAGCATCAGTTGGAGGCTGCAAGCCGACCTGCGAGACTGCTCTCCGTGCTCCCCCTGGTGAGGAAAGAACACGAGAGGATACAGGCTCGATACGAACACTGTAAAATCTAGTGAACGTATTAGGTGTCGCCCAACCAGCAGCTCTACAGATGTCTGTTAGCGAGGAACCACGAGCTAAAGCCCAAGATGAGGCAACGCTCCGTGTGGAGTGCGCTCTCAGATTAAAGGGGCAAGGAATACCCTGAAGATTATAAGCCAGGGCGATAGTATCAACTATCCAATGAGACATCCTCTGCTTAGTGACAGCTTTCCCTTTCTGCTGGCCACCATAACAAACAAAGAGCTGGTCTGAGGTCCTGAGGCTTTGCGTGCGATCCACGTAGAGTCGCAGTGCGCGTACGGGGCACAACAAAAGCCATGGTTGGGTCTGCGTCCTCCGGGGGCAGCGCTTGCAAGCTCACCACCTTATCTCTGAAGGGAGTGGTGGGAACTTTGGGCACGTAGCCTGGTCTGGGTCTCAGTGAGACAGCAGGACCAAACTAAAGCACGAATCGTCAACAGAGAATGCATGTAAATCCCCTACTCTTTTCATGGAGGCCAATGCTATCAGGGTCAGAGTTTTCATTGATAAAAGCATCAGACTCGTAGACTGCAAAGGCTCAAAAGGGAGACCTGAAGGCTTCAGCACCATGGACAGGTCTCAGGCGAAAGAGGGAGGGCGCGAGGGGTTTAGCCTGCGAGCGCCTCTTAAAATGTAATAATTAAATCATGCTGGCCAACTGATCTGCCGTTGATAAGTGAGTGATAAGCAGAAATAGCGGCGATATCAACTTTAATGGCGGAGGGACAGCCTACCATCTAACCTATGTTAAAGATATAAAAGCACAATGTTAATGGGCATTCTCTGGGGTCCTCGCGTTTGCGAAGAGCACCGGGTGACGAAAAAGGTTTCATTAAGCGCGTAAGCCCGTCTTGTGGACGGTGCTCGAACCGCGTCGATGGTGTTAGATACCGCTTGCGATAAATCACCTAAACCTTGCGCGCGCTCAACGACCATACATGGAATCCCACAGGTCGGGGCGCGGGTGCCATAATGTGCCCCTTCCTTGAGAAAGAAAGTCTTTCCGCAGGGGAAATCGTCAGGGAGGGGCTGTCGCGAGGAGCATTAACTCTGAAAACCAATTCCTGGTAGTCCAGTACGGGCGACTAATAAAAAGGCTCTCCTCGTCCTGCCTGACTTTGCACAGTGTCTGCGCAATAAAGCTCACTGGAAGGAATGCGTATTTACGCACCCCCCGCGGCCAGCTGTGTGCCAACGCATCCACGCCGAGGCTGCCCTCGGTTAGTGAATAAAATAGGCGACAGTGGGTATCGTCCGGCGACGCAAACATATCCATCTACGCACAACCGAACTTCTTCCAAATTAGCTGGACCGTCTGGAGGTGGAGTCGCCATTCGCCGGGGGCGCAGCTCGGGAAGCGCGTCTGCCGCTGCATTAGCGAACCCGGGATGTAAATGGCACGAAGGGACCTCAGATGCTTCTGACTCCAAAGGAGGAGATGACGAGCGAGATGCGACAGGTGACGAGAGCGCAAAACCGCCTTAACGGTAAATAACGCAACAGTCGCAATGTTATTGGTGTCGGCTAATACATCCTTCCCTCGCATCTCCATAGCGGAGCGTACAAGTCCCAGATATACAGCGCACCGCTCGCGGCAGTTGGGGTGCTATGCACACCCCTGAGACTGCAAGCCCGTCATACGTGGCTGATCATCCCGTGCTGAGGGCATTGCAATATACAGAATGCCAGGAGACCCCTCAGGGGCACATCTTCTATCGGAAATGCCGGGTCTACCACGGGGAAAAATTGAGATGACACGCAGGTGTAATGTTTACACGGTGTATGTCGGTGTGCCACGCTCTCCTCGAGACTCGATCGTAAGCCAACGCTGAAGCGGTCTCATATGAAGCAGCTCGGGCGGATGTCACAGCCGCAGCATGCTGTCATATGTCCAGGAGCTTCTGAAATTGTTTCAGAGGGACCGCGTACTTCCCTCGAATTAAACCGAGGCAAGTCAGAACTGACTAGGTTGCGCGCTCTTATAAAACACGCCAATTAGTCGATCGAGTCTTATTTCCATACTGAGAAAAAGGATCCTCTGCACGGGGCAAAGTTGCTCTTTCCCAGCCGACCTGAAGACTTAAACGAGCGAGATGCCGAAGCATTAACTCTCTGTGTTCGCGCACGTCTGCTAAGAACGGGCTATTATAAGTCGACGTACATAAAAGCAGAATGCGAACAACGCTCTCTCTCTGATATTTTAATGCCGTGACTAGCACACGGAGACACGGAGAGAGAGAGACAGCTCGAATGGTGTACTCAGTATTAATATGCCCACCCCACGACGCAGAGCGAAAAAACGGTCTAAAGCGAGGGGAGATGGACACATAAAGTACACGTCTTACAGGTCTAAGGCTGCAAACCGATCTGAATATTGAAATACGAGCCTCGGCGTTATCATCCAAAAAGAACACCTTCGTAGAGCCGGTGCGTAAATCAAATCGATCTTAACGCGCCGCGTATTTTGGGTACTATGAGATAAAGGCTGGAAAAACCCTATCATCATCATCATCTCGGTAAGAGGGACCGGCTCGAACATCCTTCGCCAACAGGATATCGACCTTTGCACGCAATTCATGTGCATCGGACGCTTTCACCACAGTGAAACGAAAGCCCGAATTTTGGGGAGTGCCGGATTCGTAACCGAGGCGGATCGTGCGTAAAACCCAACGAAACGGGCTGGGAACTGAAGCCAAGCACCCAGGCACCGTACGAGGAGAAATAACGACACTACCGAAGTACCCGCGGTGGGGCAGCGAAGCGAGACAGGTGGGACTGCCGGTGCGTCTGCTGTGACAGCATAAACATCTACAGTATGTGTGTGTGACACTGACCTGAGCCCGCTGAGGGTAACGGTCGTCTGGTCTCCTCTACGGAGAGCGCAGACTCCGATGAGGGTGCTGGTGGTCCGGTCTCCTCAGCGGAGAGCTCGGACTCCTCAGGTCACCCGCTGGCGATAGAGGAGAGGTAGGGGAGCTGGTGTGTACCCGCTCACGGCTCTCTCGATCCTCCGGAGACCTAGAGAGGGAAGAGGAATGCACTCTTATGTGTGGTTAAGTGGGTACCGGCCGAACAGCCGGTGGAACATATGCAAACCAAGGATTTTCCACCCGACCCTCTATCGGGGGAAGGAGCTCCATCTCCTGAAGAGTGATCCTCTGCCAATCCGGGTCGCCCTTCACTGGCCACTTAAACTCCCGAATTTCACGGGAAGCGGCTAAGCGGGCGGGGCGAGCTGCTGACGACCGGTTCCCCTGCGCTGCCGAGATGGGGTCCGAGGAGGGGAACGGAGGTGGTCGCCGCAGGACGCCGACGGCGAGAGGCAGACTGAGGAGCCGGCGTGGTGGACCAAGGGCAGCTCTCTTCCGCCGGGGCATGACCTAGGAGATCGCCTCAGTCTGCGCAGCGGAGCTGTACGACTCCCCTGGCTCGCCGAAGAGGCCGGTCTGTGAGACAGGAGCATTCAAGTTGTTCTCGTCTGCGTCCGTCATGTCAGCCAGACACAGCCAAAGGTGGCGATCTTGAACCACTGTGGTGGACATCGCACGACTGAAGGTCGCGGGCTCCCTCGTAAATCCTTGTGAGCCTGCAGCAACGTTATTGCGTGCAGGGCCGAAGCCGCCTCTCCGGCATGCCTGATGGGCAGCGTCCGTGACCGGACGACTGTCTACAAACACGGGAGGGAAGGGTTGGCTGGTCCCTCCAGGAACGTATCCCGCTCCACTGAAGGGGTCCCCGCCCTTAGCGGCTCCATTGGTGAGGGAGGTGAGGGGTGAAGCTGAACGGCCGGACGGCCGCAAATCACGTCAGCTCTTCGTGCCGTCGGGAAAGAAAGGCACAGGAGGAGAGGACCGAGAGGCCCGAGCAGCTCCGAAGTACCAATCATGTGGGCGGGACGGTTCGGGCGGAGAGGGGTTAACCTTTCCAACTCTACCGTCTCCGCCGCTCGCGGGCACGGCCGCCATCTCCGGAACGACTCTGCCTCGGAGGAAAAATGGACACCCCTCTGATGCTGCAGAAGTGACGGGACCAGAAGGAGGTCCAATGGATTCGGCAGACATCGTAGAACACGACTCTGCAGTCTCCACCGGAGCCTCAACCGGCTGAGGATGAGAAGGCCGGTAGGTGGAGGACGCATCCTCCGTCCTACTCAGCGTAGTGACGCGAAGGGCGCCCTGCGAGCGCTTGACAGCCGCACCATGGCGGCGTCAGCACTGCAAAGGCGCGGACAGCGTTCCCGTAGAAACGACAGTCGTCTCCGCAATCCAAGAGGGTTATGCTCTCACAGAGAGAACAGAAACTCTCCACGAACGCAGCCCCGGAGTGCTCGATGCCTGAGCACGAAGACAGCGCTCGTGACCGTCACTGGAACCCTTATACTTCTCGCATCCAAGATCGCACGGCGAAAAGCTATCCTGAAAAGGACGCTGATCTCCGCATATACGAGAGAGTGGCTGCCTTTAACAAGGCACAAAGCTCTCTCGTATCACTCTTTTAGGGAAATTCACTCAGATGCTTAGTTGATGAGCGCACAGGAAGGCAACGCACACACTAAACTCAAAACAATAAACAGATGTAGAGCCGTGGAATAAGCGAAGCGTCCGCTGTGATACTGCTAGTTCAACCAACTTCAGCAATCAAATCCCAACAGAGTAAAGTAGCTTCTCAGTAGCAGATAAAGCCGGCTTTCGAAGCGAAAAAGCTAATTTCCCTATTTGCACCTGCTGCTTATAAAGGCACCTGGCGGGGCGGCGCCAGCATTATGCAAATATCTCAATGCCAAGTTCATTGGCGTTTTAGTAGTATACGAAGCAGATTGGTCTCTCTAAGCGAGTTCCCAATTCGTCGGTCACGACGTGACGTCGTAGTGACCGACTGAAAGGGAACTACTAGATTCTGTGCGTAAGCATGCTCTTATATTTACACATTTATTTCTCTGTATAAGTGCAATTTGATAAATTCCACACTTTGCGTAAAACTGTTCCTACGCACACTTTACGCACACTTCTGTTCGTACGCACGCTTGATAAATGAGGCCCCTGGAATCTAAGGGTGCCAAAAATTCTAAACATTGAGATGGAAAAAAAATGTATTTGAAACCACAATTTCTTGTCTTGTGCTAGCTGTGTGATCCACCAGTGCGACCTCACGTAAATGCATGATGTATGTGAAACTACCGCCCCAGTGTTTACAAGTGTGGAGAAAGAGGAGCGTTCCTACGTATGTGGAATGATACAAACTAATGTCTTTGTGTCAGTTATTGTTTAAAAGATCCGCAAGTGTGCATTTTACATATAGTAGGTAATACATGACCTTTCAATGTGATTGCGTAATACACAAGGTCACATTAGCGCGTTACATGGCTAGTCCGAGACGAGAAGTTGTGGTTTAAAAATAAATATTTTTTGTCGAAAATGACCCTCATGGCTTGTTTGGAATTGTTTAGAGGCATTTAAAGGTCCGTTGAAACTGCAATTTTGGTTCCAATAAAGTCTTCAAAAAATGTATTTCTTCTCGACTGAACATAGAAAGACATCAACATTTTGGATGACATGTGGGTGAGTAAATTATCAGGATTTATTTTTAAGAAAGTGAAGTAATCTTTTAAGCTTCACAAAATGGGCTGAAGAAAAACAAAAGCAGCTATTAGGAAATTGCAAACGCATTGAATTTCTACAATCTGAGCAATGAAAAGTCAATTCCAATCTCACAAAAATATGTACCTATAGTCACGTAATTTTTTCATTCCTTTTCGTGATACTGTCACAAATTTCCACGGTTTTTCATGATCGTGTCACGAATTTCTGTTTTTGTGTGATTATTACGTATTGGTTACTCAACTGCTTTTTCCTATTTTCATACCATTTTCGCTTCGGTTTAGGGTTAGATTTGGTGTTTTTTAATTAGGATGTCACTTTAAGTATTGGTTTTCCAATAAATTTTTTTATATTTTCTAAATTTTAAACCATTGTCGCCTGGCTTTAGGATTACAGTTGGTTTTGGGTAAACCAAAGCGAAAGACAAAACAGTTGAGTAACCAAAACATAACATTGACACATAAACAGAAATTCGTGACAGTATCACGAAAAAGAATTAAAAATTATGTGACTATAGCTACATAATTTCGTGTGGCTAGGCTGTGTATTTACTAAGGGTGTTAATTAGAGGTCTTTTCGGGTCCAAAGAAATGTAGTCTATCCGACCTGAAATGTTCCGAATCACTTTTTACCCGAAACCGACGTCATTAATAATTTTTTTAAAAGAAAGACCCGACCCGAGACAAACCCAGAAAATAAGTCCCGAGTCCGACCCGAACCAGTGTCATTTTTTTTTAACCCGACTGTACCTGAATGTAAACGGCACCAAGATGTGTACAGTCTGCAGCCCCGCACGAACCAATCAGACAGAAAGAAACCCAGCTGGCGTCGCAACCAGTTTGGCGAGCTGCTCCATTTGTTTTCATTCGTTATCTGACAACGAAACCAAGGTAACCGCTAAAATGTACATTTAAAATTGACTGACATGTCTGTCTCAACAAAAGCCACACAATGTCACAAGCGCTCTTGAGAGGTTTGAAAAGGAGATTGACGCACAAACGCAAGATAGTTCGTGTCAACTTGGGTCCATTTGGCAAAAACACATTCATTTTAAATTACCCGATGCAGCTATTATTCTACCTGACCCATGTCCCAGGTACACGTGAAACTTTTAGACCCGATCCGGTCTCGGGTCCGACCTCAGGTTTTCGGATCTAAGTGGACCCGTGAAGACCTCGTGTCGATATTAGAAGTACACTAAAGATATGCTCACATATGTGTATTTATTTGCTTGTACACATTTTAGCTCATCAAAAAATGTAGGAAAGTACTTTAGATGATCTATTTTAAAAGTTGTATATGTCAAAGTTTAAAAAGCACTGTGTACGTATTACAATAATAACAAGGAAACAGAAGGAAATGAATGTTCTCCTGGAAATATTGCAGAAACGGTGTATAGAGAATATGAGGTGATTAGATTCTTCAGATTGAGCTGGAAAATGATCTATCATGTTGTTTTTGGATGGTGGCTCATGTTTGACAGTACACGCCGCAGATATTCCAACATTCAGTAACGCACAACAGATTGATGGATGGTATAATACAGGCCTGCTCTATACTGAAGGACATTAACGTGTGAATGATGTCTAGCCGACACATATTTAATATTTCATAACTCTGCAGTGAACACTATGTCAACATCTCTCTGACCCGGCCCAGTACGCAGGGCTCATTTCAGAAAGCTGATTACTGACCTCAGAACAGTAATGGGCATGTTATCGATGACAAAATCCTTCCCTGTGGAACGCGCACGCTCGCGCTGCTATACCGAAAACTCACACAATTCACTAACAACATTTCAACGCGACCAGAGGAGAATTTAATTGCTCGTCTCGTATCTCAGGAGACATAATGGAGTTTGTGTCGTTCATTCAACTTTCAACGTCTTTTCAACTTCATATGAGACATAAAAGAGAAACAAGCGAGCCAGTTGTTGTTAAGCATCCACTATGCAAACTAAAAGAAGAGGAACAAGTGAGATATTAAAGAGATGTGATGTGTGTTATAGATATAGAGAGAAAGATTTCAGTGTCAGATTGATGTTTACTCTGTGCTACAGCTGTTTACATCAGCTATTGTGCTGTTTTATGTACTCGGAGCGATTCAATTATTTGTTCGTGTGAGTGAACTGTGATGATTCACATAAATCCAGCGGATGAATCCCGGCGGATATCTAAACGACTCTTTCTGAATGATGCTCTTGTTGGGAATGATGTGTCACAGCGTGCTGAAGAAACGTTTTGATGAATGTGACGTGATAAAAGTCAAGACTGCCAAAATGGTACGGCGGAGGACTTTTATTCATCAAATTAAATCCTGATTGTTTCTCTCTTTGGAACAATCAATCTATGTATTTTATTTATGTTAGCAGGGTTATTTCTGTCCTCATCATAGATACAAACATGAAGACTGTTGAATGTAGGGTTAATTTATAATCTTTGGTTTAATGAAACTTTAAAATGAAATATTTCAGGTTTCTTTATTAATTAGCGTTTTTAAACAAAACATCTTCTATGGGAATTTTCTTTATCATAAAAAACTTTTTATTACTTAAACAAATCTCAGTTAGTATCTGACGTCAATGGGTTTAAAATCAGGGCTTGCTCATGAATTTGATGCTTTGTGCACTTTAAAAAAATTTTGTTAAATCAACTCAGATTTACGAGTCATGACAACTTATTTAATTATTTATCTTGACAAGAGATTTTGTTTGAATAACAGAGACCTCTCTTCAGATGTTTAACTAGTAAAGTGTGTTTCAGATGACTGAGTTTCTGATTTCTTGAATGAGTATACACTACATGAGTTAATAGATTCCTGGAGTCAGATCCAGGTAAACACATCCGGATGCTGAGGACTTTAAACATTAAATTATTACCTTTGTGTCGAGGTCATAGTGTGTACTGTATAAAGACTGTCAGCAGTTTTGTCCTGAAGATTTCATCAGACACACCTGAGTTAAGATGAGTTACCTGGAAAAAAAACAAAACAAGTTACTGATGAACAAAGAGACGGCAATCACTGAACCTAAAGAGAAACCTAAAGTAAATAAATGACTGAAAATGTTATTTTGCTCAGATGCAAAACCCTCTATGTGCATCTGACATGTTTTCTTTTAAATGAGCAGACTTTAATGGCTCGGTGCAGTCATTTCACTTTAATGGCAATAAAAAGGTTATTAGTAAATAATTGAAATGCCCCATTTCGAGAAATCCTGTAATACGCAAAAAAGTTTTTACGCTCGCTTGAGGTGGTTTTTGACTTATGCGAAAAACGGTAAATGAGAATAATGAGAATAATAATAAATTCTGTATGCAGACAGTGTACAACTTGCTGAGGGTGATTACTCTTGTAATGCAGGACTGTCAGTCAGTGGCTGTGGGTGGAGCCTCATCAGTGTGACATCACATTAACAAGAGAATCGAAACACCATGTCTAATGAGTCTGCTTTGGTTTAATGAGGATTAAAAAACAAAAGTACAATATTAGGACTCCAGTGGCTATGTTTACATGCACAACATTTTGCCAATCCGACTGAATTTAATCCGATTACAGGTTACGACAGTATAGTTTACATGCACCCTAAATATTGCAATCTGAATAAAATGTTAGTTTACATGTACATTGTATATAATCTGAACCAAACGTCTGCGCAAGTGCACAGCCAGGGTTGCCAGATTCCCGTATCAGAACCAGGTCAATTGACATTCAAAACTAGCCCAAAAGCATCCCAATGACTTTTCACAGCCCAAATGCCAATAACTAATGAACGAAATCCTTTTATCTTTAACCCGCAGAAAAAAAAAAACTTTAGCCCAAATCTAAAATGAGAGGACTTGGCAACGCTGCACACAGAAGATTTTAAGATGTTTTTAAGATATGCAAAGAAAACACACTTTCTTAAAGGCACAACGCTATTTTATTGCATAATGTAATGTTATGAAAGACATGAACCCCATTACCTTAATAATGTGTGTTGACATTGCCTTGCTATTGCATGTTTCTGTTACGAGAATCATGTGATACGTAAATGAAAGGGTACATTTTTATTTTTGCATCCGATTTAGAAAGTACTAAGATTCACACGTTTAAATGCATACTTTTCTCCTGATGATCGGATCACGGATCGGACTTCACCACCCCTTTCAATACGACCCAAATTTGCATCCGCTCAACCTCTGTCTCATTGATTAAGGTGTTTACATGAAGTCTTTTCAATACGATTGAGCCATCAATATGATTACAAACAGATCATTTGATTGCATGTAAACGTAAGTATTGAAAGTGGTTCTAAAACTGTTTTTGCAAAATAAACTTGACAGAAAAGTGAGCAGGAAATGTTTTGTGAGATGAACTCCCTTGGAAAGAAGCCTGTCAAAGTTCTTGTGCTTTTAGTTACAGAATAAACTCAATCTCTCACTGGCCAGGTGTTTCTGTACACATTCACCAGGTCACCTCTATCACCTGAATTTTCCACAGGTTATAAGGTAAATCATTCTCACTTAACTCCACTAAATCAACGTTCAGCCGTGTTATTTTTATCCTCTCCTCTGTCAGGCAAATGTGCAATTGAGAAACGTCAGCAAGCTGTAATTTGGTTGTGTCTAACACATCTGAGCGTCTCGAGCTCATACCTTGATTTACCACAGGTACCGAATTAACCGCTGAATGCTACAAACATCCAATTTAACACAACACGCGCACGGCAGATGCCGGGAAATCCCAGAATGAGCTTCAGGTATTGGAATGTAAATCGAATGTTTTCCATCCGATCAGCAAAGTCACCTGAGCATTCGATGTGTTTTAGTAAAAGACAGCAGGCGTCGGGGGTTCGGCGACACTTACACGCTCGGTTCATTTCATAGGGCTTGTAAACACGCTCCTGAATTGATGTTATCAATTGTGATGTTGGCAAATAGCAGCGACGCCTCCACCTCAGTGTTTATCTCCTCTCGCACACAACCACCTGCTAAGAGGTGACACACTTTAATGAAATTGTTTGAATATCCCCGGCGTGTTGCTAAGAAACAGCGACGGCGCTCGTACCGCCGTAACGCACGCAGACTTCTGTCATCAAATAATGATTAGGGACGAGGCGAGGTGTACGGGCTCTGCGGGAGCCGACGGGCCGCGAGCTGCAGACGGGGTTCTGCGTGCCGTCCTGGCAGCGGTTCTGTCGCATTTCAGAGGAGATGTTAACGCTCGCCGTGGGAGCTTCGCTCTGATGGCTTTATAATACCTAACAGGACCGGCACGTCAAACACGTCTGTGAAGCTAGAACCCGTGGATTTCTCAGGTTACGGGATTATGACAACTGATGGAAATATAAACCGATCGTTTGAACGGCACCTTTCGCTTCACCGGACACATTGAAGTTCAGATAAACGGGTTTCTATCATCTCAAGCTTTCATCCGTCTGTCGCGAGGTGTTTGAGATAGGCCCGTGTCGGACGGCCAGGTGCAATTATCACACGGTCGGACGCCGTTGCTCTTTTCAGATCTTTTCCTAATGCCTGAATCAAAAAAGAAAGTCTATTTTCGTATTTACATGCTGCTTCTTAGGTGCAGAAAGACGGTTTATGAGCATGGTGGGTTGCTGCGGGGGGCCGGTGGGATTTCGATAACCGGTCAGCGGAGACGACGTCACGGCACGGCCCGTTCCCTCGGCGGGTGTCCAATCGGGCTGCGGTGGGACGGCAGACGCCACGCGGGTACAGACAGACGGTCCGCTGGAGGCGTCCACTCTCTGTCTATTAGAAATGAGATTATTGAGTTTTTCTCCACAGGTTCAGATCAATCCGCTCCTTTTAACACCGCATGCAACAGAACAACATTCAGAACACATAACTGAAGACTAACTAACACATAAACACACACTTATTAACATACACACACCTGCTCAAGAGACGGACATCCTGAGCATTAGATGTCTTCTCTAAAAATCCCTTAGGAGAAATAAAACAAGACCAATGAGTAAACATATAGCAAGACTGACATGAAACAAACTAACTATATGCTTTTATGTAAAAAAAAAAAAAAGATTATTTAGTCTTTACATATCTGAGAACAATTTAGGATAATATGGAGACTCCGATCGGGATTTTTGCAGCCGATACCGAGAACCGATTTCTTGTGATCATGATTGGCCAATACCAATGCCCAATACTGATTCTTTAAGCTGATATGTGCACTCTTTAATGACTGTAACTGTTAACATTTCTCTAAATAAAGTAATACCACAGATGTTGTCTTTGTTATATTATTTAATCAAGTATATTATTATTGTTTTATTAGAGAATCAAATAAATTAGCACAACAAATATTTAAAAGAGCAATTTAATATGCCTTTAGTTCAGTCATGAGTTATTTTCTCTTTAAAAATATTAACAAATTAATTAGGATACTGTAGCTTTAAGATGTGAGTGAGATCTTTGCTCTGTACTTGTGCTGAATGACAGGCTGTGTCTGTGTGCGTGGATCGGTGTACTCGTCACGGACAAGAGCAGCTGCAAGTAAATAAAAGTTTAAAATATCAAAACTGTCAAATGCATGCAAAAAAAAAAAAAAAAATGAAAATGGAATGTTAGCGATAGATATACATGTTGTATACGCTGTTTGATGGGAATGTGAAGACGCATCATGCTGCATGTTAGGACTGGATCGCGCCCTCATAGAAAATACACAGATCTTAGAGAATACAAATTTCTTAAAGATTATTTTGTTCTGTTTATCAATTAGAGCTGTATAGAGATGAGAAACATATTGTCTGATCTGGTGTCAGGGTTTAAAGAAGCATTTTCTGTAAGGACCAAATACACCAATGACACAGAGGTCTCCAGGTCTCCATACTGGAAACATCACACACATACGCACACACACACATGCTGTAAAACATCAGGAAAGTGTCAGGTGCATTAAGCTGGAGGACATGCTGTAGTTTACCAACAGAAAGAGCTCACAATAGAGACACTGAACCACTGACTCGAGCCGAGCGTTTAACAGGAACAGATTGAGTAACTCTGACCGCTGTAAGCCTCCGGCCGCAAACAAAAACACCTGTAACAAATAGAGAGAGAGAACTGAACTGAATACACAGAGATCTCAGTTACATAATCTCTGTGTCACATGTGTCTGATCTTCACAGGATGTCTGTAAATGCATGCACAGATTCCAGAAAATCATTGGCAGTTTGAATAAACCAAAATCAAACCATCCCAAACGCTTTTTCTGTCTATTTTCCGTAATCTCTGAAAAGGGCTATAGTTTGTGTTCTTCTAGAGAGATGATTACACAAACTCATTAGTGGAATGTTTAGTGGATCAGATTAATCTACAGTGATCCACTGGCAGTCCTGTTGTTACAGTATTAATTACTCATGGTTAGCAGCACAGCTCTGGGCTTGACTCAGTTCAGTCTCTCGGTTAATTAACCTCAAACCCGAGGCCTTTCTCAACCCCCACCATCAGCCCGCGGGTCACTATACTAACCAACTTCAGCCCACGTGAGCCGAAACGATGTCCGGTGAGGAAGAGGAGGTCAAAGCCTAAGACTTCTACGGAAACTGAGCCGCCGTCGTCTCACGTCTCCATTACCTGCTGATGAAGGTTAAGCAGTAAATCTGAACCTCCCTCGGGTGTCTCCATGTAGGTGGCTTTCCGAGAGCACGGCAGGAAAAAAGGCTGGCGGTATCAGCAGCTGTGTTGTTTACAGAGAGATCAGCATAAATAAAGCAAACGCAGTTACCTGCTCTCACAGGAACGCTCGCTCTCACCCCACCAATAACCTTTAATATTTCATATCTCACTCTGATCTGTACGAGAGCTTCTTTCTCTCAAAGCAGAGGGCACAGGAGATAGATGGAGAAACAAGATTATTTTTGTACCTGTTCAAACACGGCACCTTAAATTATTCAGCGTGTTGATCTCCTCTCGCCCGCTTTTACCTCCGTACTGAAAATGCACCTACAACCTCAGACAAAAAGGGGACACGTCGAGGAAAGAAATCTCGCCTGAGGGAAGACGAAACAAGAAACAAACGAGGAGAAAACAAGCGGCACTCCTCGCAACCTGCGCGGGCCGCTCCGGCTTCCATCATTTATAATTCATGAGCCGTGCTCTCGCCAAATGGATCATGATACCGTGGTGCATGTATCCCGGGCAGATATAAGCTGATATGACATCTCTCTGACCCTCTTCTCTGTATACTCTGTTATTTTTAGTCTGGATTAAAAAATGCAGAAGCTCTTCAGCGAGGTCTGAACCAGCGGCCCTCACCTGCTCCCGAAGAACATCTTCATGAAATCGGAGACATCGGAAGATGGAGATACAGCTGAATCACACACACTAAAAAAATGCAAAAAAATCTGCAACTTTCTTGCAAAGAATTTACTCCATATCTAAGGTAATGTACTGGGTTCAAAGCAAGTTAAGCTCTACAACAGCAAATAGTTGACTGGTTTCTCAGATTGTTAAATATGTAGAACTGAGAATGAGATTTATAAACTGATTTCAGGCTGTTTCACCTCTGGGTAAACTTTTTCTTAAAAATGCTGTGTGATATTTTAGCTCTAAATTATCTTTAAACGTCTTGGCCTGGTTTCACAGACAGGGTTTAGATTAAGCCAGGAGTAAATCATGCAAAACATGCAAATCAATAAACCGGCTTTGCAGAGAAATGCAGATTGGAGATTTGAAAGAAAAAGTTTTATGCATTTACCTTACAATGCAAGTTTTCAGTTACGACATCTCAAGCATGCATTTAAGTCTTGACCTAAGCTTAGGTTTGTTTGTGAAATGGAGTCCTTATGTTTTATCAACTTAAGCCCTACTTGGACGGTTATTGTTAGGGATGCACCGAATATACCGAAAATTTTCGGCCGAAAATGGCCCATAAGTTAGGTCTAATAGAAAGTAAAGGGCATTAAGACTTTAAAACAGACTTCATGATCATCACATCATAGCACCTGTTATATTTATAATATCTAGAGCTTCGTCTCTCATATACAGGTATTCATCCTAGGTTTTTGCATATATTTACCTGTTCATTTTACATATTGCATGTGTTTAATGTACTGTATGCATAAAGCCAAAATACAATGAAGGCATACTATAGCTTCAATAGTCTATAAAATTAATAACTCCATTAAAAACAAGATTCTGTCTTATCAAGACTTAATCTGTTGTTATCTTCTGGGCATTTTCACTTTAACATTATTAACTTTAAATTGCTCATATTTAAAATTTAAATTGCTCATATATACCGTGAAATATACCGTTCCGTGGAATAAAATGACTCATTCCGTGAAATAGATTTTTGGTCATTCCGCACACCCCTAGTTCCTTATAATCGTAAATTATAATTTGAATAAATCCTAAAAACAAGAGATGATGATCTGTGGCCTTTCTCTCTGGTTTTAGTGGGCCACAGAAAGATTTTGCCCTGTGGTGATAGTGGTTGTAGTGGATCTTCATACATGAGATTTCTGCTGGACTGTGTAAGTGTTTCTCAGATTAATTAAATTAACCAGGATCAGAGGAACTGAAGAGCTCTGTGCTGGACACAACATTCAGACACATGCTTGAAGCTCAGGGACAAATTTGTGCCATTTAAAGCCATGCGTGCCCTGAAGCAGCATCCACCGGACCGCCACTCACAACCTTAATCTGTCTAAGTGAGAGAGAGAGAGAGAGAGAATTATCAACTGATAATAACTGAGACACAAGGGGAGAGTCAGGGGCGACCGAGACAGGGAGAAGTTAAGACTCAAAGCACCTGAAGCGAGTATGACTGTTATTAAATCCTGCCTGAAACAAAGCATTCAGGAGTAAAAAGACGACTGGAAGAATTAGAAAAGTGATTTCTCTCTTCAGAAACTCTCTTTGTTTTTAAACCAGAACTGGATAAGTTAACACAGTAATGTATCAGACCATCCACAGCGATTTGCAGTCACAGACAGATATCTGTATGAATATGCAGACAGCAATGTAAACCCAGTTAAAATTAAAAGTGCGTCTGACATGTTTTCTCATAAATGAGCATTTTTTATCAGGCTCCTAACGGTTGAGCTTCTCGTTTTTCTTATGAATCTTCTGGTGATGGATCAAAAGGTTTGTGAGGTACCAGCACAGATGAGTGAGTTTAGGACTCAAACACAAACCCATAGCAGAGATTTAAGAAAGACTTGACATCCAGATCAGACCAGGAAGAGTCTCTTAATCATTTATGTGAGTGTGTAATGCTGGGTACACACCAAAAGATAATCGGGCTGATTTTGGGCAATCCTAGCTATGTCCCGATTATCTTCTACAGATTATTTATCAGATTTTCCCTTGGTGTGAGGTGGATTAAAGAGTGTCTGAACCTGATCGGAAGAACGTCGGGGCCGCTCTGATCACAAATTGTAAATATTAAACATGTTTAATTTTTATGACCAGAACTCCTGATGTGCTTGAGATTATCACGTGATACGAAACAATATCCAATCAGAAAGCGAGATGAAGATGGAGCAGTCATGGCGCAACACAAAGTAAAGTTGACGTGGACAGCAGAGATGGGCCATGTTCCCGCTGTCTCCACGACTTCACCCAAACCTTCTTCTTTATGTCCCTTGAATTTTCTGTGAAAATCATTCCAATCCAAACATTGAAATTTCCTCCTGCATATCGTCTGCCATGCTTATTCTGAAGTCTTCCGAGATTTTGCGAGCTTTCCTATGTTCACAATCTAGACATCATGGCACACCACAAACTATAGGTTCAAAACGGTTAAACCTAGGATTTTTTATCCTCATGTTTGTGGTCTGTCACATTTTGAAAATCTTTTAAGATGTAAAAAATCTTTTGGTGTTCTGGCATTACATACAAAAGATTTGTCAACATTGGTCTCTAAAGTTGTAGATAAAGAACAGGTGTTTTTTCTAGCTCAACTGTTAAAGTGGAACTTACATAAAACACATAAAACATACAGCTTATAATTCAAAATATAGAAAAGAAAGTAATGCAAGTCACTTTGGATAAGACTGTCTAATGTGTAAATGTAAATAACAGAGTTTATGTTTTAGATCCAGTCGACACATTACGCTTAGGTTACTCACGTAACCCCGGTTCCCTGAAATAACGGGAACGAAGCATTGCGTCAGTTTGCTGACGCTATGGGGGGAAACTCCTGTTTACTCCGTGATTGAAGCCTATTGGTTAACGTCTGTAGAAAATACAGACCAATGACGTTTGAGCCCGCGCGGGGGCGTGGCACACGTCCCTATATAAGCCGGTGAAATACGTCAAGAGCTCATTATTATTCGACTGAAGCGCGCAGCCGAATAACACTCGCTGCGTAGACGTTTGTAGCACGGCCAGCGACGCAATGCTTTGTTCCCGTTATTTCAGGGAACCGGGGTTACGTGAGTAACCTAAGCGTTCCCTTTCAATACGGTTCACTTCGCATTGCGTCAGTTTGCTGACGCTATGGGGGAACGTAATCCCATCCCGCCGTGCATACACAACGGACTGAGGTGCCCTTACCGGAGAGACACTGCATGTGGCCCTAACCCAGCATATACATAGCTCTAGCGAGCGCAAGTGTAAGCACCATATATGAGACAGTAATACGCATACAGTGAAGTTTCTAAACGCACCATGATGCATATACAATAGAGCACGAGACGGCGGGTTCCCTGAGCGCGCCGCGAGCTGTGCATGATTTATTAATAGGTAGCCATGACGGTGAGCTAGCAACGCACCGTGAAGGCATACAGAAACGCAATCGCGTGAATCATTAAGCCGATAAGACCTGTGCTTGTAAGGCAGGGACATCCAGGCTATAAAATCTGACAAACGTAGACGGCGAGGACCAGCCGGCCGCGTTACAAATGTCAACGATAGAAATCCCCGTAGACCAAGCCCAAGATGAAGCCATACCCCTCGTGGAGTGAGCTTTTAAACCAACTGGACAATGTTCATTCAGGGAGGCGTAAGCCAAAGCAATGGCTTCGACGATCCATTTAGATAGCCTCTGTTTAGTGAGCGGCATACCTAAGGAATGTTGTGCGAAGCTTACGAACAGCTGATCTGACTTGCGGTATGAGGCAGAACGGTCCGTGTATATTCTTAACGCTCTGACGGGGCAGAGCGTGTTCGGGGTTTGTTCGCCGTCCGCCGTTGGAAGGGCGAGAAGTGAAACCACCTGAACTCTAAATGGCGTGGTCAAAACTTTAGGAATGTATCCCGCTCTCGGTCTAAGGATCACTTTGCTATCGTTAGGACCGAATTCCAGACACGACGGGTCAATTGAAAACGCGTGTAAATCGCCCACTCGTTTAACCGATGCCAACGCCAGGAGGAGAGCGGTTTTAAACGAGAGAGCGCGCAGGTCAGCCTGCTCGAGGGGCTCGAAAGGGGGACCGCGCAGCGCTTTCAGGACCGTGGACAGATCCCAAGACGGGACCGTGTTAGGTCGCGGTGGGTGTAGTCTGCGAGCGCCTCTGAGGAATTTAATGATTAGATCATGTTTTCCCACGGTGCGACCGGCGATAAGGGCGTGATTCGCCGTTATCGCCGCCACATACACTTTAAGCGTCGAGGGCGCGCGACCGCTGTCCAGCATTTCCTGCAGAAAGGAGAGAATATGCTCCACTTCACAGGTGTTTGGGTTTAAGTCTTTCGTCGTGCACCAATCAGAAAAAATAGACCACTTTTGAGCGTAAAGGCGCCTGGTAGATGGGGCCCTAGCTTCAGTTAGAGTATTTAACACTCGTCCTGAAAGGCGTGAAGGTTGCCGTTCAGAGACCAAACGTGTAGATTCCATAGCTCCGGCTGTGGATGCCATATCGTCCCTCTCGCCTGAGATAGGAGGTCTTTCCTCAGCGGTACTGGCCATGGTGCTGATGTTTTCAGCTGCCATAGGTCGGGGAGCCACGGTTGATTGTGCCAAAACGGAGCGACCAGAATTATCGCGCATTTCGTCTCTCTTATCCTCTGAAGGACCTGTGGTAACAGGGCCACCGGAGGAAAAGCATACAGAAGACACGCCGGCCATGCTTGCGACAGGGCATCGTGATGTCTCGAGAAGAAGATCGGGCAATGCGCGTTCTCGTCTGATGCAAACAGATCGATCTCCGCCCGGCCGAAGACGGTCCATATTCTCTCGACCGTCTGAGGATGCAGTCTCCATTCTCCCGGCGGCGGACCGTTGCGCGAGAGAATGTCTGCACCCGTATTGGCTACACCCGGTACGTGAGTCGCTTTTAAAGAACGTACGTTCGCGTGAGCCCATAATAAAAGCCGTTTCGCCAGCCTGGATAGGGAGCGAGATCTCAGCCCTCCTTGGTGGTTTATGAACGAAACCACCGTCATACTGTCCGACCGCACTAGAACGTGTTGATGTTGGAGTTTCGGTCGAAAGTGTCGTAGCGCTAAGATAACCGCCCACATCTCGAGGTGGTTGATATGTAGCTGAGACAACTGGTTGTTCCACGCACCGAAGGCGAGCTCGCCGTCGCAGTGAGCGCCCCAACCCGTCGCAGACGCATCCGTAGTCACCACTTTCCTCCTGCTCACGGAGCCGAGCTCCGTGCCCGAGAGGAAAAGGTGAGGGGATGTCCATATCGAAAGCGCTTTCACGCAGCTGTACGTGATTTTGATTAATAAGCGGCCCGACAACCAAGCACGGGGCGGAACTTTCGCTTTCAACCAAAACTGAAGCGGCCTCATGAACAGCATTCCCAACGGTATTAGTGGGGATGCTGCTGCCATCAGACCCAGCATTTTCTGGAATCGTTTGAGAGGGAGATGTGAACCCGCTTTGAACGATGCCGCCTCGCGTCTGACCGTGAGCGCGCGTTCCTGTGTAAGCCATGCCCGCATCTTTAATGAGTCGAGCGTCGTGCCTAAGAACGTGATTCGCTGCGTGGGGGTGAGCAAACTCTTCTGGAGGTTGATTTTGAACCCCAAATTCTCCAAATGCTGGAGTACAACGGTCTTGTGCGCAGTAATTTCCCTCTCTGACTGTGCCAGAATAAGCCAATCGTCGAGGTAATTCAATATGCGGATGCCGCTCTGTCTGAGAGGGGCGAGAGCCGCATCCGCACATTTGGTAAATGTGCGTGGTGCCAGAGATAATCCGAAGGGCAGAACTTTGTACTGGTATGCTGTCCCGTCGAACGCGAATCTTAGGAACGGCCTGTGACGTGGCGCTATCGGAATGTGAAAGTAAGCGTCTTTCAGATCCACTGATATGAACCAATCGCCCGGTCGAATTAACGCCATGATTCGTCTGGCTGTAAGCATTTTGAACGGCCGTTTGGCAAGAGCGCGATTCAAAACGCGTAGATCCAATATCGGTCTGAGGCCGCCGTCTTTCTTTGGAACGAGAAAATAACGACTGTAAAAGCCTGATTCGCTTTGATCCGCCGGGACCGTCTCTATCGCGTCTTTTAGTAATAAAGAACGCACCTCTTCCCTGAGGATCTGTATACGATCGTCTGGGACAGTGGTGTAGAGAACGCCGCGAAACCGGGGTGGTCTCCGGGCGAATTGAAGTGAATAACCGTGTTGGATTACGTTTAGAATCCAGCCCTGCATACCGGGGGTGGATTGCCAAACGTGAAATTTGACGGCGAGCGTCGATATGCTTATGGACGTTAAGCCGTGTGTGTGTGTTTGTGTGTACAGAGGAGGAAATTTGCTCTTTTTGTGAAAAGGTAAAAATTTGTGTTTCGCTGTTACAGCGAGGGTGTGTCCAGCGCCCGAGGGGACTGAAACACGCAGAACTTTCGAGGGCGGGCCGGCCGAAGCGGGACCAGAGCCTCTTTTCCTCCTCAGACTCTCTTCAGGGAGGCGGTGCCGGCGTCGGGTCCAGCGTAATCCTAGGACGGGGACCGCGGCGTCGAGGCGGGCCAGCCGGTCGTGCAGGACGCTGGCGCTTGACCTCCGGTTCAGCTCTCGGCTGGGGCTGAGCTGGTGCTGGCTTAGGGCGTTGAGTTGGCGGCGGTTTTGGGCGGCCGGTCTCAGACGCTGAGGCAGATCGTTTCGGTAGAAAATGCCGCATAGCCTGCGACGATTTCTGTGCCTCAGTGAAGCGCTGGGTGAACCCCTCCACAGCGGAGCCGAAGAGCCCCGACGGTGACACGGGCGAGTCAAGAAGGGCAACCCGGTCCGTGTCCTTGATTTCCGTCAAGTTCAGCCACAGATGTCTCTCCAGAACAACCAGGCTGGCCATGGCTCTTCCTACAGCCTGAGTGGCGACTTTAGTGGCGCGAAGGGCCAGATCAGTCGCGCTGCGCAGGTTTTGAAAGGTCGACGGGTCCGGACCTGACTCGTCCATGTCACGGAGGAGTTTTGCCTGGTATACCTGCAGTACCGCCATCGTATGGAGAGCGGATGCAGCGTGTCCGTCGGCGGCGTAGGATTTCGACGCCAGGGTCGATGTCAGGCGACAGGGCTTCGACGGATGGTTCAACTTAGCCCTCCATCCGCCGGCTGAAGACGGGCAGAGATGGGCGGCGACAGTTTCCTCGAGCGGCGGCATCTTAGAGTAGCCGTGTTCGTCGGCGCCGTCCACTACGGAGAGGACGTGGGAGACGGCGCTCTGAGCTCGGGTGGAGTGGGGAGCACGCCAGGATTTGGTGAGCTCCTGGTGAACCTCAGGGAAAAACGGCGCCTGCCGTTGGCGGGATGATTGACGGCGCCCGGGCTGCAGAAACCACTCGTCCAACCGGCTGAGTTGAGGCTCTGACGGCGGCGACCACTTGATATTGAGCTCCGCCGTAGCTTGCGTCAAGATGCGGATGAGCTCAGAGTCGTGAGGACGCGACTCGGTAGGTTCATCGGCGGCGGCTGCGTGGGCGTCGTCATCCGAAGCCGCCCAATCCTCCAACTCCTCAGAGGATGACATCATCTCCAAGTTGTCACCGGACCCAAAGGAAACCATGCCGCTAGCACTCGGCAGGGGGCGTAAGTCCTCACGGGCGAAGGTGACAGGATGACGGCGGGGAGACAGAGCACGCGGGGGATGAGCCGGCGTGGACTCGGTCTCAGGGCGTCTTCCAGCTTCACGGCTCCGCTGCTGTTTAGGCGGGAGAGCACGGGAAGCCTTCCGTTTAAAGATCTCGAGGCGGGAGCGCAGCACCGCGATAGGAAGGAGCTCGCAGTGGGCGCAGCCCGCCTCAGTGAGTACGGCCTCGGCGTGGGCAGGACCCAGACAGATGACGCACTCTTTGTGGAAATCCTCCACGGGCAAAGGGGCTCGGCAGGAGCCGCAATGCCGAAGCGACATTATCTCAACGCGCTTCTGCTCTTTTAGATACTCTTGTAGGCTCACCGGAAAGCGGCAGGGGAACACGCTGGTGTGTTGTAGTCCGCTGCAGTGCTTGGATCGACGGCGAGTAAGGGCTTCTTCTTCGGAGCAGCGAGAAGGTTCGCGCTGAAGGAGAAAAGTAAAGAGCTCTTGACGTATTTCACCGGCTTATATAGGGACGTGTGCCACGCCCCCGCGCGGGCTCAAACGTCATTGGTCTGTATTTTCTACAGACGTTAACCAATAGGCTTCAATCACGGAGTAAACAGGAGTTTCCCCCCATAGCGTCAGCAAACTGACGCAATGCGAAGTGAACCGTATTGAAAGGGAACTACAGATACACACTTAGGGGCAGTTTCCCAGACAGGGTTTAGGTTAATGTCTTACCCCTTCCCCTTCCCCTTAGTTTTGCATGTTCACGTGAGGGTAAGGACCAATTGGGATAGCCCTTTTGCTCTCATGAACGTGCAAAACTAAGGGGAAGGGGTAAGACAGAGAAATGGGATTGGGCCTTAGCCTTAGTTATAGGACATTTAAGTAGGTTTTACAAACATACCTAACAAAAAACATTACTGGTGTGCATCTTGAGACAAAACAATGGCACTGATATATGTTAAGATATGTCAGTAGGTGTTTTTTTAAATTAAGGCAGCTCAAACATGCATTTGAGTCAAGGATTAGGATAAATCAATCCTTAAATGTTCATGTGACAGATGATATCAGGACGAGGCTGAAACAAGCTTTAATCTGTTACAGAGGGTCAGCGATCTTCATAAAGCATTTGTAAATGTGCATAAATACACTTTACCTCTCTGACATACAGAAACATCTGTTCATTTACCTGTGTCAGATCCACAGAGGATTCATCTGCATACACCTGCTATAACATCTGTTTCAGCACGCTCAGTGCACACCTCTCTCTCTCTCTCTCTCTCTCTCTCTCTCTCTCTCTCTCTCTCTCTCTCTCTCTCTCTCTCTCTCTCTCTCTCTCTCTCTCTCTCGCTCTCTCTCTCTCTCTCTCTCTCTCTCTCTCTCTCTCTCTCTCAAAGTATATTTGAATTGATAGTCGCTCACATCCATTGGTTTGAGCTGGTCTGAACGGTTCAGATTAAGAGAAACGTCTTAAAAACCTTCTTTACGTTCTAAAAGCTTTTATTCAGGGATATAAATCATGCATGTTGACTTTCTGTGGACTACAATTAAAGCAGAGATTACTGAACTATTAGCATAAAGTCAAACACACATAGTGAAGGTGTAACTCTCCTTATATCAAAGGCTCAGAATGGTAATATAGCAGAACATAAATCTGACAGGGAAATATTCACATGAAACATTCAAATCCATCTGACTTTCTTTCTTCTGTGGAACACAAGAGGACAAACTTTACTCACACAATCACAATTCACCACTTTCATTTTGATCTCTTCAAACAACACCTGACTGGAAATATAGTGCACGAATCCCACAAACACATTCATGACATAGACTGTCCAGCTGTAAATGCTGATAAAGACACATGTAGTGAATGTAAGGAGCAGGTGAAAGTGTGTGACTATAGCAGATGTGTATGAGGAAACATCAGCAGGACGTCTGACTCCAGGATTAAACCTCTGAAATGATGGATGATTGAGGTCACAGCTGTTCAACCAAAACACACACAGAATAAAAACATACAGAGCGACTGAGGTTTAAGTTTCACCTGCAGCAAATAAACACAAGTGAACACAGACACCATAATCTGACACAAACATAACAGATCATAAACTCATCATCATATAAAACACATCTACATGTAAAATGGCGGCACCACATCGGTACACAAAATGATTATTGGTTCTAGCATGTGTGATGAGTAGTCATTAAACACATAGGGCTCTATTTTAACGATCTGAAACGCAAGTGCGAAGCGCAACGCGCAAGTGAGTTTGTGGGCGGATCTTGGGCTCTGTTGCTATTTTCCCGGCGTGAGAAATAACTCTTGCGCTGGGCGCAAATCAATAAGGGGCTGGTCTGAAGTAGGTTCATTATTCATAGGTGTGGTTTGGGCGTAACGTCAAATAAACCAATCAGAACGCTAGCCAACATTCCCTTTAAACGCAAGGGCGCAAGTTCCATGGCGGGTTGCTATTATTATGACGGATTTACCAGGCGCACGCCAGGAGCGGTTCACAGCCGAGGAGACCGACGTCCTTGTACGGGGGAATCCCACGCTTGCCAGCATAAATCGGGCACGCCGTGTAACGGGAGGTGGATCTGCCTCAGGACTTGACGCCAGCAGAGGACATCGCTGCGTCCACCCTCACCGCTGAAAGGGTTTGGGGGCTTTGAAATCGGACCCAAGAAACGCAAGCAAGGTCCAACCCCAAAGTAGTCTTACAAATCAAGTTCATATACATTAAGGTTTCTTATGAAAACATTTTAATTATTATTTACATAAAATAAACGTAATACAGCCACACAACAAACTTATGAAAATATTTTAATCGTTATTTGCATGAGAATTTTTTAATGCAGCCACACAATAAATAAAAACTATCACCACAATGCTCACCACTATGATTCCCCTTATCTCGTGTATTAATATTTTTAAGTGTAACAATTTATGATTTGCAAAAATAACCGTTGCATCTGTGTAGATTAGATAAGCAAAGTGTATGCGCGTTGTGCACGCTATACATTATGGTCAAGCATGCGCCCTTAAAATAGCATAATGAACCAGGCGCAACGCGCCACTGACTTTAGACTAGTTTTTTTGGTTAGTAGCGCAATTGTTTTTTGAAACTGCAAAATAGCATAAGAGATGGTTTGCGCCGCAACACGCCTCCTTTTTGCGCTGAACCGCCCAGGGAGCGCAAGTTCATTCCCTAGTTTGCTGACGTGCATCTGTGGAGGGAGAAACCCCGCTGTGCGCCGGTGCAAAATACGAATGATACATGCATCACTGACAAAGTCAATTGCGCTTGGTGCAAGATAGGGCCCATAGTGACAACACACAGTCACAAGTTTGGAAATATTCCATATTGGAAAAAATATTTGGAATCATAACCAGGAATCGATAAGAACCAAATTCGATAAGCTGAATTTGTCAAATTAAAACGATACCCAACCCTAGTCATCACTGATATCAGTCGCTCCCCTTCCAAATAACGAACTCTGAGTCTGCTGGCCGTTTGCGTTCACACGAACTTGAGGACATCTTGTTGTGCGAGATTGTATTTTTTGTGACGTGCACACCACCGTGGGTCGCACTTCACCACTGCGGTTGTGCGGTGACAACCATCACAGCCCGACAGACAGCCTTCATAGGCAGTGTAATAGAATTCAGAAAGCGCCTTTGTGATAACTTATCCCATATTTGAAAACTACAATACTAATTTCTCACTAGAAATGCAATTAAAAGGTGTAAAAAGTGAAAATACAACTTTATTTACACTGAATTTGTGCTCCAGCCCCTTTCTTGGCCGCCATAATTGTTTTCTAACTCGACCAGGCTCGACCAATCACAATGCCCCGCCCATGCATAGAAATGTGGTACAGAATGATGAAGATATCTCAGGAAGTAAACCTAACATTGGATTCGGACATGCCGATATGCATTTTATATCTTTTGGACACAGCCTACATCAATGCGTTTCAGGACAGTGGGTATAGAGGAGCAACTGTAATGTACAGTATGTGGAAAATAATGTTTTTTTAACCATAAACGGTTAACCACGCAAACCTATTGTATTACAGCAAATACACAAAATAACTTTGTTTTTAGAAATGTAATAGGTGCTCTTTAAGACACCATATAAACATATGCCATTAATGTGCATAAAACCTGTATGATAAACTGTACAGCACGTCATTCAGCGTTCACTTTAATCTCAACATGATGTAAAATATAAAACTTACTAAATCCGCGTGGCGCTCGTCCTGTCGCGATGACGTCATAGACGACGATTCCAGTGAAACATTCATGTGTAAAAAAGACAAAAAGTTTGTCCGTCACTCCGTTGATGTATAATCCATAGCAAACTGTAATATGGGTTTGTGATCCATGTCAACATCTGATATGACGTCAGAGTTTTCTGTCGATCAATAATCCCTCGTGCATGGTGTTGTATTTTAACTCAGTTCTGACATAATAACATTAAAAACATAATGGCGACTTTTAGTGTATGTGCAAACGAGATAAATTCGACCAAACCTAAAAATAAACCATATAAGTCAATACTGAAGCAATATATTTCTATTAATTCTGATATCACACATCTTTCACTTGCAGACGCGCAAAACTCTCTGCCCCGCCCCTTTTCTTCTTAACTCCTGATTGGCTCATAGTGGATCGATCACATTTATTAAATAGCCTTTATAGGTTAAAATAAATAACATTGGAGATATTGAATTGACTAAACAGTGTTTAGATGTGTGTAAGACAGTGATGCCATCGATTTATTTTATGTATGTTTTTGAATGCATTTTATGTACATTCACCATTTTACTATTTTTATATAAGGACACTGACAGTAAACACCACAAATTTATGTTTTTACACTGTGTTAGTTCTTGTTGCAAATTATTTTCTAGTTTTTAAAAATAAATGGATTAAATAAATATGATAGACAGTAACTTTTAAATTAAATATAATAAATATTTTATTGGTAAATAAACATGACAAAAAAGCTTTACATTGACAATCCATAGGACCAACTAATCAGTGATCCAGCCACAGGGATGTTAGTTTTATGTTCAGGATGAATCTCCACGACAGAAGTTATCTTCCCCAAATAGTGGACTTAATTGTCAGTCACTATATAGGGAAGTGAATGACACAGTATCCGAGTTGTATTCGGTGCTTGAATACTATTGTTATATATTATGATATTTATTTAAGATTTCTAATGCAGATTGCAAAATATCATTGTGGCTAAGCTTTGGTAGGGTAAACACAAATATATTGACATTGTATATCTACAACCATTGAGACAATGTAGGCATTTATTGGATAACTTGACTCTATTGACTGTATTATAAAGTTTTCTCAAAGTGAGGACAAACATGCAGCTGAATTTTTGACAAATATTGTGTTAGATCAGCAAACCTCTGGTGTTTGAGCAGATTTACCTCAGTGGACAGACACATAAACCCTAATGCACACAGCACTTTGGTGCCCGAAAATTTCTGTAAAATGGTCAGAAAGGCTTCTGTGTGGACACATTTTCTGGGATCGCTCCCATAAAGAGGCCCTTGTAACATTGCCGTACGATGCACAGAAAGTGTTGTGTGTTAACAAGAGGCAGAAACAATGCCTCAAGGTGCGTGCTGTAGTGAAGACGCGCGTGACAGCGCAACAAGAAGTTATGGTTTAGGTCTTTGACACAAACAAAGATCAACAATCACGATGAGAAATGTCTGCAATCTGGACTGAAGCAGAGATCAGGGAGATCGTCACCAGCATGACAGAACAGCGCATAACACACTCATTATGATCTTATCTTAAACACAGGGTTCCCACGGGTCCTTGAAATCCTTGAAAGTTTGTGAATCTGGGGGAAAAAATGCAAGGCCTAGGAAGTTTTTGAAAATATACATACATAGACACAGGTCATTGAAAGTGCTTGAATCTATTTTATGCCAGAAGTTTTCTGAGGGAAAAAAACTATATTTTTCCCTGTGTAGTGTAGGATAATATCATAAAAATTCTAGACTTTTTAATCACACATGCTTAACTGTTCACTTTTAATGTTTATATCTTCTGTATGTGAATGTTGATTCATACCAAAATGCTTTTTGCATAGTTGTGTTTGACACATGAAAACGTCTCTGGTTACGTATGTAACTGTTGTTCCCTGAGAAGGGAACGAGACGCTGCGTCTCCCTTGCAATACTTCCTACGTCCCTGTAACGCCATCTTTAACAATATTTCAGATAGCGATATACTTCCTGGCTCCTGCGTCACCCTGTCTTTGTCGTTAAGCCTCACAATTGGTCGAATTTGATATACACATTCAGACGCACTTACCCCTGGAGGCGTCCCCAAAGTGTCACTGCAGGGACGCAGCGCGAGTTCCCTTGAAAGGGAACTGTAACAATGTATCTTAAAAGGTAACATGATGTAACCTTGCTCTCACTTGAAATGTGTCCCCACATTTAGTCCTTGAATTTGAGGGTTTTGGACCTGGAAAGTCCTTCAAACATCCTTGAATTTGAAGTTAATTAAGGTGTGGGAACCCTGTAAACAAAATCACGGATAATTAGCAAAATGCAGTGGAAAAAACCTACCAAGTGCAGGACTTTTAATATGTCAAATGTCTTTATGGGATCTGTACAGTATGTGTGTCAAAGCATGCACAGATTCCGGTAAATTAATGTCCAAAAAATCAAAGATCCCTGACAAATTACGGAAGCATTATCTATGTATTTTCCGTCATTTCTGTGTGAAATGGACTATACAGTAAGTGAAAAAAGCTTTCTGATAAATTACTTCTTAGTGCTTACTAGAGATGACCAACAGCAGACATCTTTTAACTACTAACATTGCATAACACACACACACACTCCCTGTATATTCTGTTGGAGATTCAGGTGATAGGAATGAATCCGTCCACCCACTCCAGTAGCACCCGGGAAATCTCACAGAGAGATGAATTTCCTGCATTCGCCTGATTGGCCGTCTGGAGGATCGTTGTCATGGCACTGTCTCTAGGTTGTGAGCAGTGATATGAGATTGGTCATCAAATTAATCACATGGAGTGTTTGAGAGGACACATCAGCGCTCTGATTACAGCGATGTGGAGGCATCTAAACACACTGTCAGAAAGAGAGAGAGAGAGAGAGAGAGAGAGAGAGGCCGACTCTTATCAGGCATCATTCTCATTGAAGCAGAGAATCAAATGAGTTGAGCGGACCATGATGATGATGATGATGGAGATGATGATGATGAACTCTTCAGGTCAACCACATGAGAGACCTGAAACCACAAAACATCTCTATGTCAATCTGATGAAGAAATGTCCAGGTCACATTTCAAATCAAAAGGTTTGTATTATATTAGGCATGAATAACATCTTTATTATTCTGACGTTGTTATCATCACAGATGAGAAGCTAACAGGAATGCATTGAGGTTCATATTGATGTGGTTTGGTTTTGGTGTCTCCTGACAGTGAGCTTCTCACTCTGTTCTTACTGTACGCTGACGTCCGTTCCTCTCTGTACTGTAATCATTTGACAAACCCCATCATTCTCCCAGCGTTCACACAGAGAAATGAAGAAGAGAGAAAGTTACACGAGAAGCGTGTTAAGGTTGAATATTTATTAGAATGAGCCATCTGGCGTCAGACTGTCTGTATATGAGTGTGAGTCCAAGAATAGATCCCCTCTCTCTCTCTCTGTCTCTCTCTCTCTCTCTCTCTCTCTCTCTCTCTCTCTCTCTCTCTCTCTCTCTCTCTCTCTCTCTCTCTCTCTCTCTCTCTCTCTCTCTCTCTCTCTCTCTCGTTCGTTCGTTCGCTCGCTCGCTGCACACTTGGGCTCCTGCTATGATTATAATATAATTATATTATTAAAGGTGGGATGGATTGAAGTGGAGAGCGAGTGATTAATGTTGGACTTCAGAGAGAAATGATCACTGCTCACTTCAAGAGTCTCTTTATCATTACCTGTCAGAGCATTACCCATCATCCTCTGCAGCAGCAGCAGCAGGACAGACACCTGATCTCAGACCAGACTGTAGCTGTCCAACATACATTAACCTCAGCTGCCGGACAGCAGGATGTCTTCGCTGGCTCTTGACGGATCAGTGGGAAGGTTTCCTGGAATTCCTAGTGGGAATCTTGTATGTAAATCATTATAATGAGTAACTCTTATGTTCATTCTTACCCTGTTAAATGTGATGCTCATTAATCACTGATGTTGTTAAGATAATAAAAAGCCACTAAGCACAATTTCACAATGTTTATTCATGAATAAGTAAACAGCGCTAAGGCTGAGATCTACGTGTGTGTTTGTGTGTGCGTGCGTGTGTGTGTGTGTGTGTGATGGGAACAGCTGTATTACACTCAAAATCCCTGCAGAATGTTGAGTATTCCCATTGGGAGAACATTGGAGCTGGATGTCTTCCTCTGAGATTCCTGAGCCAAAAAGAAAAGCAACACTTACATTCCTTTACACACGCACACACATGTATGCACATGCGCACATACACACACACACACAAACGTGAGTCTTTATTTCCCAATAAGTTTCTAATGGAAAAGCAGAGCTTTCACAATTCCATTCTTTGGCTTTAATGTAAATGTAACATTAAAAATAATTTAATGAATTTATTTATACATACATTGTCGTGTGTGTGCATGAATGTATGTATATGCTTTGCTAAAGTTTTTCCACACTGACGATCTGGATGCCGTTTCCTCACACAGGTTTACAGAAGTCAGTACAGATGTGTGTGTGTTGTGCTGAGGGATGCATTAATGGACAAACTGCTTGTGGTAATTACATCAACACATCACACACACACAAGGTGTTCATATAATCAGTGAGATTTATTTTTGGAGTTTGTTAGGTTACACTGAGTTATAATCATTATCTCTGTCTCTTACAAACACACACACACACACACTTTAAAGTCTTTGAGCTTCCAGCAGGGTTTAGATGTCTGTACCACAAACCTGATAATTAGAAACTTTATTTTAAAAAGAGCAGTGGCTGTGGATGACAGTCTGACTTTTATATCACTGTAATAAAAATCTACTCAATTTAACTTTTTGAGTTGTCTTTTTGCTTTGACTCAGTTCAGTTATATTTACTTCAACTTAAAATGTTTTGTTGTGATAATTGACCCAACCAGTGCCAGCGCCAGCTGAGCGCTAAGGGGCATCTTAAATACCGAGAGGGGCAATCACATGAATGCATACAGTTCTCCCAGCTAGAAAATACATATACGTTCCTTAAGATTTAACGCGTTATAAACAAACATTTCCATAAAACAACCACAAAAAGCCTATATTAGCACAACACTGCTTATTTTGAAAATGCATTTAAAAAATCCAGATCATTTACTCACCCTCCATGTTAAAATCATATTCAACATTAATGGTGATCTGAGGGGTCGTGATAGTGCCGGTTAGGGGGCACGGCCCTGGACCCAACTATTTATTTCATATAACCAGGGCTGCGTTTAAATCCTATAAAACGTTGCACAACGTTTTTTTTTTAACAGAAAGTGTGATGCATTGAATCCTCTGTTTTGATGACGCAAGAGTTGCAACTACGGTAGCTGAGAAGGGCATTCTTTGTGTTATTTTTGAAATGTTTCCAGAGCCTGATGAAATCGTTATAAATATGTGTTTAATACTGTAAAATACGCTCGATGTTACAGTCACTGCCCTTGCCTTCCAGAATGAAAGATAACATTACAACTTGGACCCATTGAGTGAGCAGTCTCTTTACTACCGAGTGGTTTATTTACATGTTGCTGAGAGAAAATCTCAAACCCCGGTGCACATCGCTTACCAACCCAGAAACCGTAGCAAAACATTACACACCGGTTGAACTTGAACGTGCCCCTTACAAAGTTTAGTTGAAATAGCGAACTTACTTTTTTTAAGTTGTCTGTACTAAAATTCAAGTTATTCAACTAAGTGTAAAAACTTCAGCTAAATAAAACATTGCATTCCAATAAAAACATTTTATTGTCAACTGCTGCCCTTAAAAAAAATAATAAAAAAATGTTTCGTTATATAACGAAATAAATAATAAGAAATTCATTTGTGCTTAAAGTTATGATGGATTTTATTAAAATGAAAATTGTATAAAATAGATTTTTTTACACGTAAACCCAACTACCATTCAACTCTTATAAAACAAGCATAGCACCTACCTCATAACATAAGATAACAGGTAACTACCCAGTCTAACGAAATTTCATGATATAGTCATGTAACTTTTTGATCCTTTATTCGTGATCCTGTCATGAATTTCCGGCATTTCTGTTTATGTGTCATTGTCACTTATTGGTTACTCAGTTGTTTTTTCCTATTTTCAAACCATTGTCACTTCGGTTTAGGGTTAGATTTGGTGTTTGCGTTAGGATGTCACTTTAAGTATTGGTTAATAAAAAAAATTCTGATTTATTTTTTATATTTTCTGATTTTTAAACCATTGTTGCCCGGCGTTAGGGTTAGAGTTGGGTTTGGGTAAGGATGTCAATTTATGTAAATCTAACCCTAAACCGAAGCGACAAAGGTATGAAAATAGGACAAAACAGTTGAGTAACAAATACATGGGATTATGGGAAATGTGGTGTTGTGTGACAGGAATGAGTGGAAATCAAAACTTTCCACTCATTGTGGCTCATAGGAACTTTAAATGTGGCTTGAATTATATTTTTTAATTACTTTTCACATCCTGGTTTATTGTTTGTGAGATGTCCAGACTAGTTTCAGAAAGATTTAGGGTGTAAATATCAAAATAAACCGGTTAATTTCACCCCTGTTGTGTTTTTGTGTCCGGTGCTGGAGCGGCAGACTCGGCTTTCTGCTCCCGTTCAAAACGCAATCCTCGGTCTCGCCGTTCCATGAATTAAATTCATTTAAAAATCTTAAACTCCCATTAAGTCACTAATTACTGAAATGAAGCCGAGTTAAAGGCATTAGTAGGTTATGTTTATAAAATCCTTTCTTCAACAACACGCGTTTCAATGACAGGAAGATGAAAGAAAATTACATTTTCATTTGAATGTGTGTTTTTATGAAGGCGAGCAGAACAGAGGTTAGCTTCATAAAAATAACACCAATTAAACTGTAAATTGCTTGTTTTCTCATAACGTTATATTAAAATGAAATAATTGCTTCATATTAAGTTTAATAACACGGAGGGAAAAAGCTTTAGGGGGAGGAGACTGAATATTACAACAGATCTTTTTATTTTCTCGCCTTCCAAAGCCACTGGGACGCTTTACTGTGAAACGACAAAGAGCTGTAAACCAACTTTTAGTGAAACTTCAGCATCATTCATTCTTTGTGCATGTGTGTGTTTGTTTGTTTGTTTGTGCATGCATGTTGTGTGTGTGCTGCATTTGGTCTGGAGTGTTTGTTATATGTAATAAACCAGACGTGCGTGTGTGTGATATGTTTGTATGTTGTGTATTGTTGGGTGTGTGTGTGTGTGTGATATGTAGATGTGGTTGTTTTGTGATGAAGCGCCAGCGGCTGTCGGCTGTTCTCTCACAGATTGTCGAGCTCTTCGGCTCCGCTGGACTGTGTAACGCTGCCTGAAGGCACTCATGGCTCTCTTTATAAAACATTAATGCAACTTCACAAAATTCATTTATCAATTCTCATCCTGACTTTAAACTACCGTGAAAATGTTTTAACAAACTCAGCAAACTAGAAGTTTCAACTCAATCAGGAGTCTCTTACAGTATATTTGGCAGTTTATGTGGATTGTGTGTGTGTAGAGACACAAGTATCCCTAGCCATTTGCTGAAATATCTAAAAAAAATCTGCAAATAGACTAAATGTTTTTTAGCACAGTAGATCAATGACAATCACTACAGAATTCGGTTTATTAGTAATGGTCATTTGATTTTATATAAAAACAGGAAGAGTAAAACATGTTCAATGGAAATAATAATGTGCAGTTGTGTATAAACAGTTAAATGAATCATTATAAACATACAGTATTTCCAGATCTTCTGCTGTTGATGAAAAGTTGGTTTGTCAAATGAAACCTTTGGGTGTGATTTTATGGTTCATTTGGTAATGTGGATAATGCTCATACAATATTTAATCTATACTGGGTTTCTTACATGTGTACATTTTCTCTTAATGCAAGGGTGTCAGTTCTCTTATTCATGTCATCTTAATTTTCTTAAGGCAAAACCACTGTAAAAAAATTCCTGTAATTATGCATCTGGTTGCCAGTAACTTACTGTAGAAGATTAAGACTGAAAATAAATATTAAAATCGCAGGCATTGGCGTTTCTTACTCATATTAATGACATGTTTTCAGTCATATTATGAATGAAATGTTCATGACTTTCAGAGAATTACAAAGTATTAAACAAGACTACACTTTAAACCTTAAAATAAAATAAAAAACATTTCTGTAATCATTTGAGCATTTTGTAATATTTAGTTTGTTTCCCATGACACACAAAAGGCATTTCTCCTATTCAACAATAATTACACTAAAACACAACATAAATTCACAAAAGATGTTCATTTTATTCATTCGCTGTAATCCACATCTTTAAAACTCATAAAAATGTATAGGATTGTGAGGAACAGATCCAAATTCAGCTTTTTATCCAGCGATCTTGATCCCAGTTTTCGTCAACGACTGTCAATGTCAAATCTCATGTTTGTTATGAATTTGAATTCAAATATTGCGCCTCAAGAACATTTACGAGACATTGCTTTACGGCAGTGTTATCAAACGCTGGATTTGAGACATTGCCTTCTTTCAGTCGATGTACTTTTTAAATTTGAAATGCGCGCCTTGACAGAGAGAAGCTGGATTAACTTTCTGGTGGATGAATAACTTTAATATTTCTCTGTACTTAATAAAAACTAGAGAGGACTGCGGCTGCAGCACATCATATTTTTAACGAATTACTGCTTTTGAAATGTCACAATAAATAAGTTATTGTTATTACACTTTTTGTGTGTTATGCTTTTTATTTATAACAGTAAATGATTTTAATAAACTGTTTTGGGGTAGGACTGTATAAGCGGCTTAAAATATATTTAAAATGCTATTGTTACAAACATTCTCCTACACATTTCTGTCCATTTCGTTGCATAATTTTAGTTTAGGTTAAGGTTTGGGGTAGGGTTAGGGTGGTAAGATCCACAATAAAAATTGTAAAATGGAAACTACACAGCACTTCTGGTGTATATATGGGTACCACCAGGTATTTCTATTGCAAATAAATCTACATTGTACTCTTCAGCATCTATTTAAACATTCAAATAAACAGGTATTGTCTTTGTGAAAGTTACGAATTAATCCTACATATTAACAGTGAGACCAGGCTGGTTTTAAACAGGTCAGTGACTTCATCTCACACACTTAAACACACTTAAACTTCACATGCAATCCAGCACTTGATCTGTCAAACCACAGATGAAACTAATGACTCTACATACAACACACACGCACACACACACACACACACACACACACGTACGTACGCACGCACACACACACCGAGTGCTGATGGGTGAGTTTCTGTGATCACACACACTCTTGTGTGTCTGGATTGTGTGACGGTATCGCTCCTTCTGTTTCCACAGAAGCTCTTCTGTAAATAATTCATCAAAAGTGCATTCGCACACTCCAGTGTGACATTCATCTGCTGTGTGATGGACAGAGATATATTCCTAATGCTGTTACACTTACACAAGAGAAGTCTGAGGAGTGTTGTTTTAAAGGTTATGTCTTTTGTGTAGTGTTAAAACACTTCTCTTATCTTGTCTGATGAGTCTCATATATCAACTCATGTGTTTTCAGGTCTGTTTGTCTCAATAATGGAAGACGGGGAGCGAGCAGAAGGCCAGCAGTTTGGAAACCACGCAGAGTTTACGCAGAATTACACACTCACTTTTTAATGTACAGTAATTTTTCACAACCCTTTCTTGTGAAATTGTCTTCTCAGAGTTCTCTCATGTAGCAAAAATCTAGTTGTTCATTTGTTGGTGTGTATATTTCATAGAAACTTTCACTAACATATACAGGTCAAACCTCCCCTCCCCAAAAAAACTCTATTAAATACTATATATTAGTTTTATCATTATTTAAAAGTAAATTCATAATTTGCAGTTGTCACAGAAGAGATTTAAATACAAAACTCACTGGTAGAGGATTGTGTTAGCAGTGCAAAGGTCATTGGTTTAAACCCAGGGAACATTGATAAAAAAATGTATACCTTGTTATGCACGGTAAATTGCTTTGGATAAAAGTGTTTGCCAAATGCATAAATGGAAATGTACACAAATAATACATTATTTTCCTAAAAAAAGTTTAATATTAACTGCTTTGCTTATTAATTTGATGAATTATGAATTACTTTTACTTAATTTAAACCAAATTATGTAAAGTTTATATAACAATTAGATTTTTAAAATGTGCACAAACACTGTGATTATTTTACTTCACAATGAAGTTAAATTTAAAACAAAATTTTTTGTATTTTTTACAAATGACCTATTTGTGAGCTTCATTATTGAAAAAAAAATAATGTGCCCTCATCATTTTTATTTAAAAATGCAAATCTCCTCCTCTCCTCAAAACGATTTCTCTTTACTTCCGGTCATATGGTATGGCAGGTGGGTGGAGTCTGGGAGAAGATCACAGTGATTAACAAATAGCTACATGACCCAATTTCCACCAATCCAATAAATTCTCATTGGACAAATTCAAGTCCAGCCCTACATTTAATTTCATTAAAAGAAAAACTTTACTGGGATATGAATCACAACAGGGAAAATAAGACAATTGCTACTTTGGTTTCATTGTGACTTTAAAATACGTCTAGCAACAGAGTTAAAATGATTCAAAGGAAAAGTTCAAGTGTTTCTGAGATTTAGCCTGCAGGAATGACTGACTCACATCACAACTCAAAATCACAAGAGATTGAATTCTTCACACAGATAAACATCACAAGAAGTAAACCTGGTTTAACAAATACAGTATATTTTTATTTTTGCAGCAATAAACCGTAATTAGATATGTTACTCTGTAAACCAAATGACAGTTTTTCACTGTAAATTCTAGGGTTATTACACGTTTTGTGAATTACAGTGACACACACAGACAAACATAATTAATACATTTCTTTTTTGATGAAGAAGTTCCTCCTGCCATTGAAATAAAGTCATTCAACAGACGAGAAAAACAGCCTGAGACGGTGGTCCACAGCGAGGGGTGTGTGATAAATTTAGCCAGAATTTATGAGACTTTAATGAGGAAAGGATGTACAGAGCTACTGGAGAGACACATTCACTCCCTCATGTGAAGGATCGAGAGAGAGAAAGAAAGATTTCCCATTCTTCAGCTCATTCAGGATCATCTCAGGTTTCTGGAAGTCACTGACTGATGATGGTGGACCATCTTCTCATGAACACATCTGTTGATCCAGCCAGCTGAAGATCTGCGGTCATACATTCACTGCATATCTACATGATGAAGCACTCCTGAGGAATCCACCAAGAGTTTTAAATCATTGAAATATCACATCAGTCTGCAGGGAAACACTGACTGACTTACACAAATGCATCTGCCTCCAAAAACACACATGCACACACAAAATATAATTAGTAGTATGCATTTAAAAAATATATATTTTATAAGATTTGCATAAATAAAAATCTTTTGATTCATGTGTGTTTTAATTTATTGGTGAAGTACATGATGAATAATCTGAACCAGGAGAAATGAGAAGGTATACAGCTTTAATATGAAAATGAACAATCACTTTTTGCAAAGAAAGTTCACGGACTGCACACAGCTGACTGCTCAGAGGCAAAACCTTACAGTCACATCACACACAGATGAGACAAGCGTCATATGGAGAGATGATTCTAGAACAGTGGTCTCCAAAATGATGCCCACGGGCACCAGGTTGCAATGCCCGCACAGAGTCTGTGAGTTGCACATTCTACTAATAGCCATGTATGTTAACATTAGTTGTTAACATAAGTAAATATAATAAAATTAACATGTTAAAGAAAAAAGTTTTGAGTAGACTATATCAAAAACTGTAGCCTGTAACGTTTTCAATGAATAATGCAGAATGTTTTAGATTTGTTGCCAAAAAAGTGTCGAAGTTTGCGTGTATATTTCATTATTGAGAATGTGATCTGGATCAGTAAGCTGCGTGTGTCATACACCGGGCCTTTAAGCCGTCTGTGTGCGTTTTATGAATAACCCAGAGAAGTTATGAAATATTTACAATCTCAGTGATGTCTCTCAGTGTCATTGTTTAATAGAAGAAAGAGAGAACATGACACATATTCGCAGATATCTGCAGAACACACCGGTCTGTCTCTAATCTCTCAAAGTCTCGAAACAATAAGCAATAAATATTGATGTCGTATGAACCTGTGTGCGGCCCGACCGACGCTCATCTCACTGTTGTGTATGTGAGAGAGATCATCTGAATATCTCTGAAACAACAACAAATATTTACTCATGCAGATGAGATCAGAGATACAGCCATGAAGGGATGAAGTTTTGTTTAGACACACGGTTCACCTTAACATGAGAAACAGAAGGATATAAGAACCTTACATGTTCATATTAATGTTAGAAGAAGTCTGCTGTTTTTTGTGCTACTGTATATTCAAGAGTTAAGTGTGGATCTGTGACACTGTGAGTGATTTTAAACAGCAGATCGGTGCATCATACAAAAGCTTTAGACATGAAGAGACTCAATTATTGATTTCAGTTTGACTTGAACACTGTTTAGTCCACATGATTCTTTACTAAAACATATAACTATGTTTTAATATTGAAGAATATTATATATCAATCAATATTTCTCTCCCTTTTGTCTGCTATCTTGGTTGGATATTTTTTCCAAAGCTTGGAAATTCTGGAATTACCTGCTTTGTGAACGGAATATTTGTGCTTAAGAGTCTTATCTAGCCAAAACTAGGCATGGGCCGGTATAAGATTCTGGCGGTATGATAACCTTTAGCAAAAATACCACGGTTTCACGGTGTTGCGGTATTGCCATTGCAACACTAAAATGTTTTATTTTCAAATGCCAGGTAAAAATAAAGCCTTTAAATTATAATATACTTTCAGAAAATATATAATATTTTAATGTACATTATAATGTAAACATCAAATCAATCACATGCCATAATAATTTAATGAATTTTGTATAAACACAACTCATACCTTGGAGACGATATCACAGAATATTTTAGTGGTTTTGAAACCTTGACTGTTTAAAACCTCGGTATACCTTGAAACCGGTCACCGGCCCATGCCTAGCCAAAATGCCATTTTCGCAAAAAAAAAAACACACCTTTAAACCACAACTTCTCATCTTTTTTGTTTTACTTGTTTATTGTATTTCATTTTAATTGTTGATATGTTTTATCATTGTTTAAAATGTTAACCTGCATAAAAGAAGTCAAGCTAATATAAAAAATATGTAATCAATTAAATTTGAGGGTATTGGTAGAATGTACTTTGGCGGGCAACTCACTGACTCCGTGCGGGAAACCTTGTGCTTAATTCTCTTAATTCTGCTGGGTTATTTTTAACCCAATGCTGGGTAAATATTGGACACAATGCATGTTGGGCTAATAAATAAACCGATGCTGGGTTGTTTAAATGCAATGCTGGGTTGAATCAACTCATGGTTGGGTGAATAACAACCCAGCATAGGTTTATTTATAACCCAACATGTGTTCTGTCCAATATTTACCCAGCATTGGGTTAAAAATAACCCAGCAGAATTTAGATATTATGTTATCATGTCACAAGGTCATACATGATGAAACTGCCTTCCCAGTGTTTACAAGTGTGTAGAAAGAGGAGCGTTCAGACGTTGTTGTATGTGCAATGATAATAATGAATGTATTTGTGTGTTTATTATTTAAAAATGATCCGCAAGTGTGTGTTTCACATATGTAACACATGACCTTTCCATGTGATGATGTAATACGTGAGGTCATACTGCCGTGTCACATGGCTAGTTCAAGAAGAGAAGTTGTGCTTAAAAAGTACTTTTATCGCAGCTCGATGATGGTTTTGCTAGATAAGACCCTTATGCCTCGGTTAGGATCTTTTAGAGTCCTTTAAAGCTGCACTAAAACTGTAAACTATTGAGGTCCACTAAAGTCCTATATATGGAGAAAAATCCTGGAATGTTTTCATAAAAAAAAAAACTCATTTCTTTTCTACTGAACAAAAAAAAAACATCTTGGATAATATGGGGGTGAGTAGATTATCTGGATTTTTTTATGAAAGTAGAGTAGTCCTTTAACATTTAAATGAAGAAAGATACAGATGGAGTGAGAGCAAGAGAGAGAGAGAGAGAGAGAGATAGATGGCAGCCTGTTGAATCAGATCAAACTCTTTCATTTTTCTTTTGTCATCACATTGTCTTCTTTCTCTCGTTCCCTCCTTTTGTCTTTCTCTCTGTGCTGATGAACAGGTTGAATAGATGAAAACCTCTCGAGGCCAATTTACTCTTTGCTCTGTAAGGTAAGACATGCATCTCTCTTTTTAACTGCGCTCAGGAGAGTACGACGCATGTCTCTCTACAGGGAGTGAATCTGACATCTGTGGAAACATTCGTGCACTGATTCTGGATCAGAGGGAGGCAGCGTTCATGCTGAGATGAACAGCTCTAATAGATCAGCACTGAGAGAAAATGACTATAGAAAACTCCTCCACACCGAGAGAATCCATCTGAAATGAAATATTCACATACAGCGCTGGATTTACACCAGTGAATCTCAAAAAAGTCACAAAAATTACAATCAGACATCATATTTAATTATTCTTATTCTCTACGCCATTCCAGCATCCATGGTGAGAAGTGGTTCATCTTTATACAAGTTAAAGAGATAGTTCAGATTTTATTTTCCTCATGTTGTTCTGAGTTTCTTTATTCTGTTGAACACAAAAGAAGATAGTTTAATAAATAATGGTTAGCACTCAGTTTTTAATTTAAGGTCCCCATTAAATTCAACTTGTCTGGTTTACAGTGAACTGTGTGTTTACTATCATTTATCAAAATATCTTTTTTTGTGTTCAACAGATTTAAAGAAACTCAGACAAGCTTTGAACGACACAGACTGACGACTGGATTCAGATCAAACAACCCAATCTCAAGGCAAGTTGTGGTATTGTCACAAAATATTTGGGTTAAGGTTTTCTGATCATGTCATTGAGCACGAATGTCTTTTTCCTTTCAATCAGTACGAATTTCTATAAACAGTTTTTCGTGTCCGTGGCACGACTTTCTATTTCGTGTTATTTTATGTATTGTTTCCTGTATTTGTTTTTTTATTTTTTTCTATTTTTTTTTAACCAGTGTTGTTTGGTTTCAGGGTTAGAATGACTTTCAGTTACATTTCAGACATCCTAACCCAAACCCCAATCTAACCCCAACCCCAAGAGAAAATAGTTTAAAAATCAGAAGAAAAACATGCAGAAACCAATACATACAATTACATCCTAACCCAATCCCCAAATCTAACCCCAACCCCAACCGATAATGATTTAAAAATAGAAAAAAAAGGAAAAAACAAAACATTAAATGACAAAAAAATTGTGTGATGAGGGACACAAAAACTATTTATAGAAATCCGTGCTAAGTGACAAAAAAAGTGGAAAACCCAATGCTGTCTCCTTCCCAGTCTCACGAGGTTTCGTGATATAGTCACGTCATTTTTTATTATTTTTTCCGAGTTTATTCATGATCGTATAACGAATTTCTGTTTTCGTGTGATAATCACATTGGTTACTCAACTGTTTTGTCCGTGCTTGCATTAGAATGTCACTTTATACATTGGTTTATATATATAAATGTAACCCTAAACTGAAGCGACAATTGTAAGAAAATAGGACAAAACAGTTGAGTAACAAAAAATGTGATAATCACACAAAAACAGGAATTCGTTATACGATCACGAAAAAATGCGAAATTTTGTGATAATATCACGGAAAAAGAATAAAAAAAATTACATGACTATATAACGAAATTCGTGAGACTGGGCTGCTACCTCACGAGAATTCGTACATATTTTACAAGTTGGCTAATTTGCATTATTTCATATTACCACATTCGTAAGTTTTGTATGATTTGCCTTGACCCCTGTGATGTTGGGGTTCGGTGTTGGGTTTCATTGTTGTTGTTTAAATTTTTGCACAATTAACTTCGTATAAATTCATAGGAATTAGCCAACTCGTAAAATATGTACGAATTCTCGTGAGATCAGGCTGGAAATCATGTCCATGAACACGAATAAATACATAAAATATATTTGTGACTATACTACGAAATGCCTTGAGGTGGTTGGATCAAAACCTAGCTGGGATTTTGTGATCCAGTTCAAACTCAGAATTTTTTTGAACAACTCATTTTGAAAATTTGATCTAATTCGATATGGGAAAACCAGTCAAGATATCGAACAAACGGGCTCAGAAGTTTGCTTCATAGTGTATACTTTACTTTCTGGCTTTATAAGTTTAGAGGACTTTTCATACTATCTCCCTTTCTTTTACTAAACCGAGTTTTACAGTAACATCTGTAGAGAGACCAGAGTACATCTGAAAAATCAAAACTCAGCAGTCGTGCATCTAAACGCAGCTCTGTCATAAAAGCCTTTTCATCGATGAATGGGCGGCAGAAAGGTCAATAGTTAATGAAATAATCTATCACCTCTGGACGGAGTAAAGCCTGCTGCGGCTCTCAATCACTGACTGAAACATTAAAAGGTCAAAATCAGCTTCATTATAAACCACCTGCTTAACTTCACCGGCCACAGAGACGCACTAACATACACTCACTGTCAGGGCTTATCATAACTCTCTCTCTCTCTCTCTCTCTCTCTCTCTCTCTCTCTCTCTCGACCACAGAGTTTAATTGCACATTGAAACATTTTTATCAATGTTATAGGTTCAACACGGAGAAAATATTACACTTATGCTGTCATTTGTCTGTGAGGTAAATACAAAAGATAAATAAAGTCCCACAGGTTGAAAATGATGTGTTTTTGTAATGAGGTCTGATGGTTAAATGTTGTGTTTGTGTGTTTTTGGGGGTTGCTGTGGAGCGCTGACAGAGACTCGGATGAGATGAGATTTCTCCAGCAGAGATCCTCTCACCAGCCCAGAAAACATCTCGTCTCACTCCTGAATGGCGTGCAAGGAAACACGCTGAGATTTTGTTTGCTTCTTTATGTTTTTACACAAATTTATTCAATCGGTCTTTTGTTTTAATGACTCTTGGAATCATCGCAGCTTCTCTGTCCGTCTGCGTGTGACAAAAGCTGGAAGAATTCCCGGGAAAAGCAAGCCAAGAAAAAAGAAAGTTTCTACATCAATAAATATCAACATTTATATCCAGTAACTGTAAATGAAATAAATATATATTCTCAAAACTCTGCGGTCGTGGAGAACGGCGGCTCATGTCAAACATCTCTTAGTCGCTGTCAAAATAAAGTCCCTCCGCTCCTGCCCGCCTGCCAGCGTCCATGGCCGCATTTAGACATGCGGAGGGGGGCGAGTCTGTATATTTGATTGGTCACGGCGATCGGACGGTCATTAGTGTAATGGGTTTGGCCTCCGAGCGTCTCCGTAAGGTGACAGCACTGAAGTCGCATTAATGTTCTCGTCTCAAACGGCTGAGATTGACGCGTTTTGTCTCCGTCGCGTACAGACATTTTGATGAGATAAAAGTTTGTCTCCGTAGAGGCCGAGCGGGATGTTCTGCCTGTCAATCTATGGGCATTAGGACACAACGCACTCCCTCGTTCACAGTTAGAGACGTTTAATCGAACTAACAGGATCGGTCACCCCACATACAAACAACACACAGATTTAGTTTCTCTCTAACTGTCTGAACTTCTCCATCTTTTGGTGTTTATGGTAAAAGTCCTGCATGGGAAAACTTTTCAAGGTCAGAAACACACAGCAAATTCAATCTTCACACAGTTCTGTGTCTTACAGTGAAAGTTCTTGGTGACCAGACATCATTAATTACCCAGCATTGGGCCATTTTTTACCCAGCAGTGTGTTTTAGCAGCTTGGTCTCACTTTCGAAAACACAAAATGTACTTTTTTGTACGTTTAAATAGATGCTGAAGCGTACAGACGTATTTGCGACATTTAATCGTAGCATTGTTACGTTTTAACAGTTACAAAAATCTTTCATACCATAAAAATTGCTGTATAATTTCCCATTTTATTGATAATGTTACCACCCTAACCCTTCCCCAAACCTTACCCCAAACCCTTTGTTAACAAAATTTTAAAATATGTTATGTATTTGTTTTATATTGTGCAATGTAACGGACAGGAATGGGTAGGAAAATAGTAACAATATAGCATTTAAAATATTTTTAAGCCGCTACAGTCCTAACCAAAACAGTTTATTAAAATCAGGTACTCACTAAAAACAGTTGGGTTAAAAATAACCCAATAAATAACCCAATGGTGGGTTACTATAGCACCGACCCATTGTTGGGTTATTTTAACCCAATGCATTGGGTAGAAAGTTTTACCCAATTAGTTGGGTTATGAAATAACCAATTTGTTGGGTTATTTTTGCAATGCTGTTTTAACCCCATTATTATTATTATTATTTATTACTATTATTTGCTTTATAAATAAATAATTCAAAACTTACAAATACATTTATAATGCTTTAATTTCATTTAGTCATTTGCACCTGCATTTAAATGTATAAATACATACATGTATAGAAGCATAAATACATACACACATACATATATACATACATAAATAAACAAAAACATAAGAACAAAACAAATCTACTCAATCTTATCCAACTAAAAACTGATTAAAAGCATATTTCACACATTTTGTCATCATTTTCTCCCTCTCATGTTGTTATAAACCTGTATATAAGTCTTTACTTTGATAACCACAAAGGTATATTTCAAAGAATGTTTAAAAAATAAAACCGATCATGAGCCCCATTCATTTTCATAGTATTCTTTTTTCCTACTATGACAGTCAATGGGGCTCATGATCTGTTTGGTTTCAAACATTACTCAAAATATCTTCCTTTGTGGTCATCAGAACAAAAAAATGTGTACAGGTTTGTAACGACAGGAGAGGAAGAAAATTATGACAATTTTCATTTTTGGGGGAACTGTCCCTTTAAGCAGGTGACAGTGTGTTCAGGAAACATCACATGGTACAAAATGTATTGTGTGTTACAGAAACTACATAACAGTAGTGAAAGGCTTGGGATACTCTGTATAAAATGTAAAAAAAATATTAAAGCACATGTCAACTGCTGGTCTTGCTCCAGGGCCATGCCTCCCCACGATAACAAAGGCTTGTGATTAGTCAAATTCATCCCATAGCAGAACATGGGGTCTTCGTCATACCTCCTCCTCCAAATACTGAATTATGTTTGTTTTCTGACCTGAAGACAGAATTTTCACAATGTAAATATGCACACATAAACAGGTTAAAAAAAACAAGTGTCATAAATGATACTTACAGGTTGCAAATTAATAAATGTTTGCTTTGCCTCTTGGTACTGTAGGAAGGCTGAATCATCTTGCTGGCCATTTTGTAAGGTTTTTAATGCAACATCTCCAAGAATGTCTACATTTAAAGAAAAGAATAATTAATTAAATCTCAAAGCAAACACATCTGGCACGCTGAATAAATACTCTACTTTGACAGTAGATGGCGCTGAATTGCAAATTCAACCGTTACCGGGGTTACAGTATACAGTAGTAGACGTGCAGCGCTTTATCAGGAATTATACTGAAGTAAGACGACAATAAAATGCCATCGAGTCATTTCTTAAGACATTTACATTCAGAATCACATTTATATTACAGCTCTGTGTCTATAACACAGACCGGCTAAAAAAATATTTGGAGCAAAAAACAGCCGGTTGCATCCCTTACAAAAAACGGTTAAAAAACGGTTTTTACTACACTTTAAACAAAACAGCATTGTCTGTTACAGAAAGCATGGTTAAAGCAATATGACAATCAATACGCCATGAAACTAACGTTATACTACTAAAAAAAGAAATGATTCATTTTCGTAAGGGCTCATGCTGTTGGTGCTGTTTAGTATTAAAATAAATTGCAATGTCTCTCTACGTTTATGATTGCTTAAAAACGCGTTTGGCATCGATAACAGTTAATGAATGGAACAGGTGTAACGGACAAAAACTAGACAACAGCGTTTTTGTACACTTATTTAAACGTGACTGATAGTTTACTGTGTGTTAGAGCTTAAAGACACTTTGTAGCAAGATAAAACATTACACAGAGATATATATTTTAAAACGTACCTCTCGTGTCTGTCCGCACTCAGCAGTGGCACCGGTCAACCGTTGAAATTCAAAATGCGTGACGTGAGCCCGATTTTAACCCAACTCTCTGGGTTGTTATGGAAATAACCCAATACAAGCTAGGAATAACCCAACAGAACAACCCAATACGTTTAACCCACCTATTGGGTAAAACAAATAACCCAACGGTTTTTAGAGTGTACTGTTAGAAATACAAAGCATTACAGACAGACAAATGTAATCACAATCATTTATTTATTGTGAACTTTCAAAAGCAGTATGTAGTTAAAATGATGATGTCGTGGTCCTCTCTGGAGTTTATGAAGTACAGAGAAATATTAAAGTTTTTAATCCACCAGAACGTTAATCCAGCTTCTTTCTGTCAAGGCGCGCATTTTTCAATTTAAAAGTACATCGACTGAAAGACGGAAATGTCTCAAATCTGTGACGTTTATTTGAAGGCTTCATATTCATAACGAATGTGAGATTTGACGTTTACGGTCGCTGATGAAAACTGGGATCAAGATTGCTGGTAAAGGGCTGAATTTGGATCTGTATCTCACAATCATGTGAATTTTAAAGATGTGGATTACAGCAAATGAATAAAATGAACATCTTTTGTGAATTTATGTTGTGTTTGGGTGTAATTATTGTTGCGTTGGAAAAAGCGCCTTTTGTGTCTCATGGCAAACAAACTAAACATTACAAAATGGTTAAATGATTACATTTTTTTTTTATTTTAATGTTTTAAAGTGTAGTCTTGTTTAATATTGTGTAATTCTCTGACAGTCTCGACATTGACGAGTTATCTCGTCAATTAACACTTTCCCCACCATTAACAAGTTATCTCGTCAATTAAGAGAAAATTGCATAAAAACATGTTTCTGGATAATTTTTATGTTAATCTGCAATACCGTGATTATCCACTAGATGGCAATTACCCAATTTATAAAAAACTGAAGCAAAAATGTTATTTACTAATTTTAAACTCTGATCTCTGACAATATATCTTCACAAAAATGTAATTATTTCAGCTTTTTGCAAAAAAAATATTTTTTAAAGAAAAATACCCATATTTAAGAGTTTATTAGCAGACAAAAAAAAAGATGCGATGAAACGTTTGGTTTATTGTTTGTTTAAAGCCTAGGATCTGTTCTTTCATTTGTTATATTTGTATGTTTATATTTTTAGAAGAAATTTTTCCAGGAAGGCATTTTGTGAAACTTTTGTGAAAATCACAAAAAATGCTGTCAGGCAACTTTTCAAAAAATGGCTGGCGGGGAATGAGTTAAATAAGTCCAGTAAATACGACTGAAAACATGTCAATAATATGAGTAAGAAACGGCAATTTTATAAATAGGAATACGTACAAATCTGTACGTCTGTAAACCTGTTAATACGTAAACAATTAGTCCTGTATTAGTCTTGTCAAAACATCGATATTATACATTTATGTGTTTATGAAATGTAAGTAAATGTACGTGTGTGTGGTACAACCACATTTTACGTAAAAAAAAAACATATTCTCATGAGATCACATGTTTAGGTTTTAAAGTGTACAAATTAAAACACAAAATTTTAAAAAGGTTTTTTGACTTTCCATTAGCCGACTACCTTACACACAATAACCACACCCAGACCACACCCTTGCTAGTCAGACCACGCCCACCACACCAGCCAAATCTCAGAATCAGCTCCACCCACTGCCACGCCCACATTGCATAATCACCATCGATTTCCCCCATCATCCAGATGTATGAATTCATAGCTCTCTATGAAAATAAATGTTTTTGCTTTATGTTTTCAGCGACTGACATTTTCATGACACATTTTCTTTGTGGTCTACCTAGAAAGCGCCGGGCTTAGAGAAGACATCAGAGCATAAATTGAAGGATAGGTGAAGGTGAAAACATCTCCTCTGAGGTCTGTAGGCCTGCTGGACACAGCACAGGTACTTTAATAAAAGAGGATAGAATTTCCATTTTCTCAGGACATTGTTAATGTTCAGCTCTTACACCAGCGTGGCGAATGAGCGGAGAGGTGCAAAACGCACTTTATAGACACAAATAAGAGTAAATTGTAAGATGTCACCTTTAAGCCAGCTCATTTTTATTACTGGTACTGGAAATGCCTGCGATTTCAGCCTCAGGAGAAACCGTGGCTCCGGCTTACAACAGAACCTGAGATTGATAGCAGATGGTTGTGTCTAAAATAAACCTATCCATTACGGGTGTATACATTTACTGCCGTCTACACGCTCACGGTAACACTCCAAACACACACACAGAGAGAAATGTGTCTCGGCAGGCCGCTTGGAGAGGTGAAGGTGTAAGACTCTTTATTTACGGCTTTTACTCTCGAGTTAGTACAGCGCCAGGATTTAAATGCCTTATATCATGATGAATCACATTGATCCTTTAACATTAGGGGGATGCAGCGATACAAAAGTTCCCTGGCAATAATGATATTCAATTACTTAGAATGACATCTACAGGTACAGATAGATAGCGATAGTTTTACTTTGTTTTAAATTATTATTACGTCATGAAATCCTAGAAGTGCAAAGCTCACAAACTGCAACTCTGTTGTTTCCATTGAAAGTTGCATATCAAACTTATGTGCATAACTGGAATTTTGCATTAAACATTGGCGAATCAAGCATGCATTTCAAACCAGTGAGCTTAAGAAGGCAAAATCTTCACTTCCTGATAAACCGGCGCTAAATATCAGAAAGCGCATAGCCACTGCATTTAACCATTAATCACCTCATTTCCATACAGCATTTTTTTGCATGCCCAAAATGCAGCTATTGTTGCAACATAGCGCCCAATTCAAAAGAATTAGTCAAAACAATCAAAATTTTCCCGCTTCTTTCGATTTTCAGGATATAATCTGCCCGACTAATGTCTCCCATACGGCAAAAAATACATTTATCAGGCCAAAAATATTTTTAAATATATGTTTTAAATATATTCTACAAAATACATTTTGTTGAAAGCAAAACTTAACTAAATTTATTTTTAAATTTAAACCTTTATTAATCAGCATATATTTCAATATATTTCAGGGGAAACAAATACATTTCTAATTTTACCACCCATACGTTAAAAAATATATTTTCCTTGGCAAAATATAAAACTTATAAATAAAATCTAATGTTTTTGCAGTTAATAATATATTTATTTTTAACCTTTTCCAACCTGTTATGTTTACAGGTTTGTAACAAAAATAAAGTTTTTCTTCCAATGCGATGTGCACATAAATGCTTTAAAATATACTTATTTGTTACAAAATATATAGGTGTAAATTACATTTTTTAAACATATTTCAAAATTGATTTCAAATATATTTGAATATATTTGTTTTATTAAATTATATTTAAAGGGACATATATCTGCCTTTTTTCATGTTTAAGTGCTATAATTGGGTCCACAGTGCATCTATCAACCTAGAAAATATGATAAAGATCAACCCAGTAACTTAGTTTTGGTAAACCTTTCTCTGCAAGCATGTGAAAAAATAGCTCATTTAAATTTGCCTCCCCTTGTGATGTCAGTAAGGGGATCTTATTATAATAATACCGCCCCTTAATCTGCACTATCCAACTACAGGATTGCCATTTAGCGCAGAGATCAACTCATTTGCATTTTAAAGGACACACCCAAAAACGGCACATTTTTACTCACGCCTACAAAGTTTCAATTTTCATAACTTGAAAAGTCAGGTGCGCCTTGTAAGTCAGTATGAATTAATTTTGACATTTATGAGGCAAGAGACAACATTACTGTCTTCAGCCGTTAGAGTCCTCCATATGCTGCTCCTGTATTTATGTAATTCAATGGATTTAGTGATGCGTAAAGACGAGTATGCGAACTTCACGCTAGTTGGCTTGTTCGGTTAATTTAGCCTATTCAACCTTCCAGGTAAGTTCTGTATGCTATGGTTTATGGTTTAAATAACTGATAATATTACTTTAACGTACAGACATCTATTCAGCCTGCTGTTCTGTCTGCTATTGTTTAGTTGAATAACTTGACTTTCCAGATTAAATGTCTGTTCTTCGGCTTGGATTTTGTGAAATCATTTCTAACGAGACGTATAGTCAACTGTGACTTATATGTGTTATTTCATCTTAATGACGCATTTTTTAATGATGCGGCTTATACTCCGGTGCGGCTTATAGTCCGGAAAGTATGTTGATAGTGGGTAAAATATTGATACCGATTATAGGCGAATACATTGGTAAAAAAATCAAAAAGTTAATTGTACTATGAAAACATGCTGTACATTTTACATACAGGTAAATAGTGTTAGTTCTCAGACATTAAGTTAACTCTGGTTAGTAAATGAGTCCGATTGTCAATCTTAAGAAACAAAGAGAATTAAACAGTTACCAGCCTGCAGTTATTCTGATGTTTTTAACTCAGACCCTCAATTTGCCCTCAAAACTGCGACTCAACACAACAGACAAAGCAAACATTCATATATTCAAATGAGATTGGAAACACTTGACTGATTCTGAGTAAGACAGAGACTCTGTTTACCACTTCTGACCGGCCGTGTATCTCTCTCTGTGTTAGTGCCTGTTGCCGGTGTAAATTAACTTGGTCCTGTGTTTTCAACTCTTGGTTAATTGTGAAAAATAATACGAGAGATTTTTGGTTGTATTGTAATAAGATGAAGTTGCTGTGAAACAGTTGCTTATTAAGAAGAGAGCAGCGGCTGATTAAAGGTAATACAGCTAATCCTGAATATATTACATATTTGCATATAAAATAGTATACATCATTTGAATATTGATTTGAAATATGTAAATTATGCATACAGCTGTAATCATCACGGTAATTAATTGAACACAAGTACAAGTAGTAGGCTACCTGTTTTTAAATATTAAACCTGCTGGTGAAATGTCTTTTTAATCCACTGAACTATAATCAAATCAATGTAATCCACAGCCACGCATGGATTATTGCTTTTATAAAGAACCGGAAGCAGCTGTATAATAAAACACATGATGCTTAATATTAATAATTATAGTATAATTCATCTGATGAGTAAAATGTTGATTATTTGTGTCATTAACATTTTTTCTTTTAATAAAGCATTGAATGTGTGGGTTACAGGTACCATTAACATGATAAATACTATAGAAGTAAAACTTGTCTGATGAAGGATATGAACCCTAACCCTACCACAGTAAGGAACTTATCAATATTATTTATGAATACTCACATCACAACAGATTTTTTTTTTTATAACATTACACTTTTAAAATGTGTCTTTCTCATGCTGATTTGGCAGAGCATTGTGTAAGCAACACACATAAACAACAATAATGTGCACTGTGCACTGTAAGTGTCTGCCAAATGCATAAAAAATGAATACACTATATAAAGACTTTATAACACTAACTAATAATCAGTGGCGAAGCTACGGGTGGGCCTGGCCGGGCCTGGGCCCGCCCACTTTGAGTTGTGGCCCATCCAATCAGAGGGCCATTTTCCAGACAAATGTGTAAATAATTTAACAAAGATAAATAATAGTACTACGAATAGACGTCTTATCACACTATAATTTAATATATGTAATACAATTATAAATATAATTAAAATATAAAATATAAGTGCAAGTTTGCATGTTCAGGCAGTTTCGCAGTTTTATTTTACCCTATTGGTGCACACGCTTGTCAACATGAAACGTTGAATATGATTCGTCAGTCATTGTTAGTTCCGCCTACGCGCGATTGAACTGAATTTAAAAATAGCGAGTCGCAAATCATCAAGTTTAACAGCCTTTCCACGATGACATCTGCTGTTATCTGTTTACTTTTGGAGACAGAGACTATACATCACTCATGGAAAGTTGGATTACTGAGGACATCTTTTCAAACGTCAACAAAATGAAACGAGCACGTATTACTTTGATAATGACGTCATGCTGTGTCAAAGACTGTTCTTCACCACATACTGTATAAAAAACATATAACGTTACGCTCATCGATGATAAATGCTCGTCTGAGAACTTTATTTCTGCTTTTCTTTGCGCGAAGGGACATATTATGATCAAAGATATTGGACTTTGTTATTATGATCGAGACTTTCTCCATCTTTAACCAGAAGCCCTGTATCAGACTACATTAGGACATGTAAAGGTGAGTTCAGACATTTTCGTAATGTTTGTTTATAGTGGTGTCATTACTACAGTTTATAGTCAGGAGTATTACTCCAGTCAACTATTTAAGGGGGCAGACTCTGTCGTGTATATAGGCTGTATGATTTACTGTTGTTGGAATAAAATTTACACTTAAATGACAACACATGAAATTTGGAATGCGCCATGTTGTTTGATGGCCATGTTCTCATTAAATAACAATCTCTCAAACAAGTTCTTTAGTAAAATCAAATCACTACCTACCTGTTGAATCTGTCATAGCCTATGACGCTTTCACGTCATGCATTTTGCTGACGAGACATATCATTGTTCGGAACTATGTTCACGTAACGTAAATACCGTAAAAACTAATTCCGTTACTAATTCTACTGAGTTGTGTTTTCAAGTGGATTAATAATTTGGTGGGGCACTGCCCATAGACTGTATAAAACAGGCATAGCCCCACCTGCCCATATACTGTAGACAAGCTGGTTGGTTATTTGTAAGTGGTTTTATAATTTTCCCCTTGAAACATTGTGCTGCCTGCATGGCATCAAGGTAACTTTGATTAGGTAGCGTGCACACCAACGCTTTTAAACGCGGCTGAAAACGCCGAATGCCAGCTGTTTTTTCAGCCCGTGGCTTTGGTTGCTGTGATACTTGAGCTGTGAGTCGGTTGGTTGTTGTGATATTTGTCCCGCCCTGCTGGCTGTTTTGAAAAACGCCACTTCCATTGGGGAAAAAAACATACGCCGGCCACAGGCATACAAACTTTGTTGTGCACGCCCCCAGATTATGTATATTCTATGCTTTGCCCACCCTGTTTTATAAAGGCCCACCCACTTGAACATTTCTGGCTTCGCCACTGCTAATAATAGTATTTTGCATGCAGGAGATGTTTGTTGCTTGAACTATTTTTAAAGAATGGATTGTACGTCTAATAGTATATTGATATAGACCTTGCTTTGGGTCTAATCAGACTGCTCTTACTGAGGGAAGAGAGAGAATTTATTGATAAATGTAATAAGGAGTCACACACCTATGAGAAACATGTTTTCATTGTGAGGCTAATTTGTTTCTCTTTGCTCCTCTGGGAGCGACCAAAAGCCCCTGAACTTACAATCCTGAGCTCTCAGAAGAAGATCCGACCCTTAATGTGTCTCTCTGGAGCCTCAGCAGGATTCATTAAACATCACATATCACAGTCACTACAGCGATGGAAAATACTATTGACTTTATTGAGCTGTGATATTGGCCTGCTGCGATTCGCTTGCCTTGTATAACGGTCTAAGAGAGAATATAACTTTAACACACACCTGCATGTACAGCATCACACACACACAAATACACTATAGTTTAATCTGTGTGTTGAGCTGTAATAGTAATAACTGTAGCGTCTTATGGGATAGTTAGATTTGTTAACTGACCCTAAACCTCCACATTGACTTTTAAGATCCACCTCCACACCTCTAATGAATCTTCACTGACAGCTGATGAATAGTGCAACCACTAGATCCAATCAACATTGTATTACTAAATAAGATTTAAAGGTGAGGTGTGTCATTAGATCGCAGAAATAAAAAAATAAACAATTTGTAACATTAGTTGAGTCAGAAGATTGTGTAGAGTAAAAGCTTGAACATAACATCAACTCTCAAGGGCTCATTATAGTGTAGCCTACGTTGTAGCCTCGCATCGGTTTTCATATATGCGTCTTATCCGCGACGACTTCTGCGTAGGACCTACAACGTAGGCTGGGCATACGTTGTGCATAGTTCTGCGTAGCCTGAGGCGCACTTTTTCAAAAATGTAACAACGCTTCAGTTCTACGTGGACCACAAGCACCGGGATTGGTCCTTCTGTTAGGTAAAAAAAAAAAAACGTATGTCGCGTTTCCTTATATGCTTTTATGCTTGTAACAGTAAAACAAACCAGGTTGAGGAGCTATATTTAACAAGTCAGGTTGCATCAAAACTCGCTGTCTATTACCGCCATCACTGCTGATGCTTTTACAAAAACGTACACAACAAGCAGATGCTTCTTCTACTATAACGTGTGTGGACGTCGACATGAAAAATGAAGCAGAAGTATGAAAACTGATGCGCAGCCTACAGTGTAGATGCAACTATGTATCATGCTTAAAGGGATAGTTCACCCAAAAATTCTGTCATAATTTACTCATTACCCTCATGCTGTCTTAGACCTATATGCATTTCTTTCTGATGAACACAAAGGATAATGTGTGGTAAAGGTGCTTCACAATGCCATGAAGAATCATATTTGGCTGAATGGTTTACCATCCGAAGAATCTTTCTGTTTGAAAAAGGTTGTTCATAGTGAAAAAGTTATATTTTAAAACGGTAGGAAATAAATGGTTCTTATGGCATTGCTGTAAAGAGTCTTTTAAGCACCTTTATTTGTAAGATTGTTAATATTTGATCTTATATATGTGACTGTCTGCTTATTCAAAGTGCCTGTGTTAAACATTTCTCAGAATCTGTCCAAACCTCTCACATATACTAAAGTAAAACAAAATAATAAATAAATATAGATCGAGTCAAAGGTCTGCATCTGAACAGCTTTGTCCTGCAGGTCTGTTTGATTTTATGATTATAAATATGAGCTCAGAATGATGTGAAGGGGTTTTATCACTGAATGAGTTAAAAAAAAAAAGATTTAAAATCTGAGACTACAGAAGATAATGTATGAAATTGTTACATTTAAGTAAGGGATAATGTATAGGAAGCATGTTGTCACAGAAATAAGCCCTGACAGTATGATCAGGAGGATCTTGTATCAAACTGAATGGCTTATGTAAGGAATAATTGACGACGGGCCATTGAATTATAAGAAAATAATGCACACCCAAGGTGCAATGCAGGGAAGACATTAGCAGAAGTACTTTCAAATTAAAAAAGAAATTTCAAACTTTAAATAATTAAGTCATGGAAAATAAACCAAAGTGATTGAGAAAGTAAATACATTTGGATACAATGGAAATTTCTTCATTTTTATGAGTGAGTTATCTGTATGATGATGAGGATGTTTCATGAATCATGAAAATTTGGTCATAAAAATTTACAACACATTAAAGGGGAACATAAACATATCATGAAAATCTGACTTTTTCCAAGTGCTATATTTGGATCGCCAGTGCTTCTATTAACATACAAAATGTGATAAAGATGAACCCAGTAAGTTTGACAGCACAAATGAGTTTACATTTCAACAAGCCATCTTTATGGTGATCAGTGTTTGCATTATCATCAGCTCATTTGCATTTAAAAGGACACACCCAAAAACGGTACATTTTTGCTCACATGTACAAGGTGTCAATTTTAACATCTTATAATAAATTGTCTGTGGGGTATTTTGAGCTAAAACATCTTGACATCTTAAAAGAGTATTGTAAAATGTCCCCTTTAACACCAAAACTTACAAATTACAAACATTATTCATTAATCTGTATAAACCCTGACAAAACATGTGATGGTTAAGTGTGAAGATCTCAAAAGCAAAGCATAACAGATGAAGAGCAGGTGAAACACATTACAGTATAAGCTGTGATAAAGATACTTTGAAATAAATACACAACCCAGAGCTCTGTTTGTGTGTTGAACCTGTGAGAGGAGCGGGTCACTGTGTCTCTGGACTCTGCTCAGGTTAAAAACTCCATTTAACCTGCAAAACACTCAACAACACCCTCAACCCAAGAGACCCATGCACCTTTACATGGTGTGTGTCTGTGTGTGTGTGTGTGTGTGTGTGTGTGTGTGTGTGTGTGTGTGTGTGTGTGTGTGTGTGTGTGTGTGTGTGTGTGTGTGTGTGTGTGTGTGTGTGTGTGTGTGTGTGTGTGTGTGTGTGAGCAGTGACCAGTCCTTGACTGACTCAACAGAAGGTGAAATGACTGAAGATCTTCACAGGATTATCTCCAGAGACGTGCAGCCATACACACCTTCACTTCTGCATTCACGCCATCTTCTGCCCCTCAACCCAAAAAACAGACTTTTACAGCTCCATCATGCCCTCTTTAATCTGAGGTGAGAGCATCTCTGAGGGTTTCTGCACTCAGTTTCTCTTCTCACATCTTCTGCTGTCCTGCTTTACCTTCAAAAAAGAACAGCGTGAGTCCATGACCCCATCAAAAACACACAAACACATCGGTGTCAGGGCCATTCACATCTATTACATATATACATTTACTGTATATGATTTCAATCACTTGAATATTTGTAATTCATCACTTGTACATTTATTTATGTCACAGGAGTGACGATCTTTTAGGCGGAACCAAAAATTTGGAAAGTTTTGGTTCCGCCCGGATGTTTCCGCCCGGGCCGGGAAGAGAAAACACCGGACATCCGGTAGCACCGCGAGGGCTGTAATCAGCCAAACTACGGACAGCTGTGAGTTATTAACAAGAGCGCCGGGTGATTGGACGAAGGCAACACCCAGGCAGATACTTAAGAGCAGTTTAAACCACAGTTGTTGTTGTTGTTAGGACGAGTGTTGGTGTGTGCTGCAGCGCTGAGTTAAACTCACCGGGTACGCCAGTCGGATTACTGGACTCGCTCTCTCTCTCTTTGTGCATCGTGGGATTTCGGCTGATGCAGATATTGAAGACCTTACGGGTTGGAAAGTAAACGGAGACTGACCTTGTAGGAATGAAGTGAAAGAAGACGGAACGTGCTATCGTGAGTACCCATCTGTGTAGTGGTGGTATTGACGACTGGAGAAAACGTTATCTGTGTAGCTGGAATTATCATACGGAGGAGTTAACCTAAGGAAACGTGAGATAACCGAAGCACCACAGTCGTGAGTAAACGAATTCATTCATTGTGAGTGTACCTTGTATATACTTGACCTGGATATCTTTTAAGCGCTTTCCAGCAAGAGTGGGTGGCCCTGCCCCTGAGTCAGCGTGGTGGGTGAGCCACCGGATCTTTGTGTGAGACAGCCACAGTGACGGAAAACAACTGCTAGGCCGTGTTACCATCTCCACATTCTTGCCCAGAGCGAGGCGAAGGAAGACGGGCGTCTATTGTGTGCACTGAGAGTGGTGGGTGAGTCTTGGATGTAGAAATTTCACTTTGAAGTGGTGCTGTGTATATTGCAGTGAGATTGCTGTGTCGTGTCTGACGTACCCCGCCTCCAGTCACTCGCTAGGGGCGCTGAAGAGGAAAACGGATCCTAGAATAAACCTGTGTACGATTATGCTGTGAGTGTGTTTCAGCCTTAGAAAACCACGGAGTAGTTCCTGAAGTACTTTCGTAGCCAGACGCTTGGCGGACTTGTGTTAGGAGTGGCGGTGAAGACCTGTGCGACAGGCGGTGTGAGTATTACCAGTTTCATTGCTACTTTACCCGTGTGCCGTTTATCATCACAGAGACAGAGGCGAAGGAGATCCGCTGCCCCGAGGTCTCTACAAAGGGGCGCCCCGGTCCGGTGTTCGATTGCCAACGGGCGTCGAGGAAAGGGCAGCGCTCGACCCGGTGTGACAGCGTGACACTCCCGCCCCTCTGGGGAACCAACGAGTCAGCCGAGAGGGTTTGGTCCCCGGCGCTATCTTGGAAACCACTGTCGGTCGATGCAGTACGCCTAGCCGTGATCGTAAGTCCGCCACCCCGAGAAGTAGAGCATAACCTGTTCAGTCTGTCCATCAATAGGGAAGAAAGCTGTTGTCTGTGGAGGAAGAGAGAGAGAACCAGTGTGAGCTCCAAGGAGACCCGTTGTGAAGGAGAACCATACGTACCAGAAGCTGTAATCAGCGAGGAGGTGAGAGAACTAACTGAGAACGATTCACTGTGCCTTTGTGTCCCAGCTGTTGTCTGTGGAGGAAGAGAGAGAGAACCAGTGTGAGCTCCAAGGAGACCCGTTGTGAAGGAGAACCATATGTACCAGAAGCTGTAAACAGCGAAGAGGTGAGAGAACTAACCGAGAACGATTCACTGTGCCTTTGTGTCCCAGCTGTTGTCTGTGGAGGAAGAGAGAGAGAACCAGTGTGAGCTCCAAGGAGACCCGTTGTGAAGGAGAACCATACGTACCAGAAGCTGTAATCAGCGAGGAGGTGAGAGAACTAACTGAGAACGATTCACTGTGCCTTTGTGTCCCAGCTGTTGTCTGTGGAGGAAGAGAGAGAGAACCAGCGTGAGCTCCAAGGAGACCCGTTGTGAAGGAGAACCATACGTACCAGAAGCTGTAATCAGCGACGAGCTGTCATCTGTGGGAGAAGAGAGAGTACAAGTGTGAGCACCAAAGTAACGAGTCGAGGAGGAAAAATTCATACTTACCCAGCAGCTGTAGTCGGTGGAGAGGTGAGGAGACTCTCGGGAGAACGATCCACTGTGTCTTCGGGTCCCAGCGGTAGCCTGTGGAGAGAAAGAGGAACAGGAAAGGAGAGTGAGTCGACAACCAAGGAGCTGCGTGGGAAGACGGCGGAGTGCCGCGAACTACACGCAGGTACACGGACGGGAAACAGTACATACCCATATTCATTGTGATTTTATTCTGCCTCCAGGAAGGAAGAGGAGCGCGCCACGGGCAGAGGGAACCAGAGGCGGGAGCCCGTTCCCCGACGCAACTTTCACCCCCCTGTCACTCACTTGCTCGTGGCCCCTTGGAGGACAGATTCAGACATTAGTTTTAATTTCCCTTTCCCCAATCCCCCGAATCTTTTAAATATTTAAACAAATAAAGAATATTTTTTTATACTTACCTGTTCCTCGTTGTTGTTTGGTCATTGGGTTGGTTTTGGGGACCTCCTCGAGGTGGGAATTTAGAAGGGGCGTGGCTTAACCACTAGCAGCCAGCCCCTGGCTTGTGACAGATTTTGGCGTAGTCGGCAGGGCCCCACCTCGAGTTGAGTAACCAGACTAGCCCAATGACCGACAACGCGGGGCCCGCAGCCCAACCCCGTGCGGTGCCTGTCTTTATGGGTAGCCCTTGGGTCCAAAAGTATGGAGGGATAGAGTCGGGAATACGACTAACGGAATGGAAGGCCCAGTTGGAGTATTTAGCCGACCTGCAAAGCCTTAGTGTAGCCCAGCGGCTCCAGTTCGTGTTAAACTCCTTAGAGGGAGAAGCGCGGCGAGAAGTACAGGCCGCCCCTGAAGCTGTCCGAGCCAGTGCCCAAACTATATTTCAGTTCCTTACCGAGCAATATGGTGACCACACCCCCGTAGCTGTCCTCCGTTCCCAATTCTTCAACAGTAAACAAGGCCCCCGACAACCCATTAGAGCTTTTGCCCTGAGACTGCGAGAACAGTTCACCCGGCTACAGGCCCGCCGCGACCATGGATTGGGAGATGGCGAGACTTTGCTGCGCGACCAATTCCTCCTGGGGATGAAAGAGGGCCCCGTGAGACAGAGTTTGAGGGTCCAGTTTCGCAGAGACCCCGACCTCACATTTGAAGATCTAAGGAAGGAGGCGTTAGCCTTGGAGGGCGACGAGGTCGAGGTGAGTGAGACCCCAGTATGTGCAGTGGTAAATGAGAGTGTGCCACCACCACCAGAACGCACGGATTGGAAGCAGGCTCTAAAAGTCGAACTGTTGAAGGATGTCCGGGAGCAGATGTCAGAATTATCTAGAACTCTTCTGGGAGAGCTGCGCCAAGGTAGGGCGCGGGAGGAGCCAAGGCCGGCACCCCGGGAGCGAGTATACTCGGAGAGGAGCCGAGAGCCGCCGGGACGCCCAAACCGTTATAATCGACCCCGTTTCGAATGGGATGACCAGGGACGACCAATTTGCAATCGTTGTGGGGAGCCTGGACATTACAGTCGTCAGTGTGGGCCTCGCAGGGCATCTGAAGGGGGTTTTTAGGACGACCGGCCACAGTGGGTCGTGTGGCCGGGACCCCTCGAGAAGACCCGGGAAGGAGGGACAGCTCTAGGCAGCAGATGATCGGGCATAGCCCGGTGGCAGAAGTAAAAGTGTGTGGCAAATGGATTCAGTGCCTGGTAGACACGGGCTCACAGGTAACGATGTTCGCAGAAAGCCTCTCCAAGGAGATATTCGGACAGGAAGGAACACGAGGAACAGAGGCCCCCTGGCTGACGTTGAAAGGCGCTAATGGCCTAGAAATCCCCTACATTGGCTATCGCCTGGCGGATCTTGAAGTGCATGGGGTGGTCGTCCCCCAGAAAGGTGTGATCATTGTTGAAGATAGGTGTTTGGGCGCCCACCGAGCCCTATTGGGCATGAATGTCCTCTCCGAATGCTGGGAGGAGATATTCCAGGCTAGGCCTGGTCCGAGGATTTCACCCACTGAGAGACCCAAGTGGGAGCGTGTAGTGGCCGACTGCCGTCGGGTCCAAATGAACCAGGTGCGTAGAAATCGGGAGGAAGTGGGAAGAGTAATGTGTCGTTTTGCTTTGTCTATTCCCCCTAGGAGTGAGGCTATCGTATGGGCAAGAGTGCCCCTTCGAGAAGCGAGCCCAGAGGAGTGGGTGTTGGTAGAGCCACATACAGACTGCCCACAAGTGGAGGTAGCACGGGGACTAGCGGCGGTCCACCGGGGGAGAATCCCGGTAAGGGTACGGAACGAGCACCCCTATGCAGTACAGCTACACCGGCATCAACGACTGGCTCGGCTGACGACGGTCACACCCCACCAGGTGAGGGAAGAGAGAGACGTCAGTTTTCGTCAGGTGTGCCCCACTGTGATCGAGGTGGCCCTGACCCAGTTGGATGCCCCGGCGAGTAGCCAGGAGGGCGGTGTGCCCAGACACCTAGCGGGTGAGTCACTGCAAGGGGACAACCTGGGACAGGTACAGACACAGAAACTGCAGGCACTCCTTCGAAAGTGGCAACATGTGTTTGCGAGGCACGATGAGGACTACGGGTGCACCAGGGTGGTGGAACACCACATCCCCACCGGGGATGCAGGGCCGAGTAGGGAGAGATATCGACCGATTCCACCTACCTTGTATGCGGAAGTACGTACACTCCTGCAGGGCATGTTGGGCCGGGGCATTGTCCGAGAGAGTAGCAGTCCCTGGGCGGCCCCCATCGTGCTCGTACAAAAGAAGACGGGAGCCTGGAGGTTCTGTGTGGACTATCGCAAGCTGAACCTGGTAACCAAGAAAGACGCCTTCCCCTTACCTCGAATCGAAGACTCCCTTGCTAGCCTCACGCAGTCAGCCTGGTACTCCACCTTAGATCTGGCCAGTGGATATTGGCAGGTGCAAGTAGCCGAGGCCGACCGGGAGAAGACCGCCTTCACGACCCCGTTCGGACTATTCGAATGGGACCGGATGCCCTTCGGACTCTGCAACGCTCCAGCCACCTTCCAACGCTTGATGCAACGCTGTCTTGGAGGTCAGTTGATGGAGTCAGTACTGGTGTATTTGGATGATGTGATTGTGTATTCCCCAGATTTCGATTCCCACCTCCAGCACCTAGAGGAAGTCTTCCGAGCCATGGAAAGGTACGGGCTGAAGCTGCAGCCGGACAAATGCCACCTGTTGCGGCGAGAAGTGAAGTTCCTGGGCCATGTGGTCAGCGCAGCGGGGGTGGCCGTGGACCCCGAGAAAGTCTCCGCAGTTAAGGATTGGGACGCGCCTAAGACTGTGAGGCAAGTACGATCCTTTCTGGGGTTCGTGGGATATTATAGGCGCTTTATTAAGGATTTTTCGAAGATTGCCAAGCCCCTTAACCAGTTGCTGGTTGGCACGGGACGAAGCCGGGGCCATGGATCACCCTCTATTAACTGGGACAATGAGTGTGAGATGGCTTTTCAGAGGCTGAAGCAGGAGTTGTTACAGGCCCCCATCTTGGCGTATGCTGACTTTTCTGAACCTTTTGTCTTATATACAGACGCGAGCAACCTGGGATTGGGGGCAGTATTGGCCCAACGGCAAGCAGGAACAGAGCGGGTGATCGCTTATGCGAGCCGGAGTCTCCATCCGGCAGAGAGGAACGACGCAAATTACAGCTCCTTCAAGCTGGAACTGCTGGCCCTGAAGTGGGCCCTGAGCGAAAAGTTCAAGGACTACCTTTGGGGAGCTAAGGTAACAGTCATCACCGATAACAACCCTCTAGTACATTTACAGACGGCGAAGCTGGGGGCCGTGGAACAGCGATGGGTGGCTCAGCTGGCCAACTTTGATTATAAGCTGCAGTATCGGCCGGGACGAGAGCATACGAACGCGGACGTCCTCTCAAGACTACCTGAGGGAAAGAGCCCCAGACGCCAGGGATATCAAAAGGAGGATAGCCGTGAGGAGGGCTACATGATCGGGGCCGTGGAGGCGCCAGGAGGTCAGCAGGAAGCTGCACCAGGAAATTGGGGGTGGGACCCCCGCCGCTGGATAGAGAGGCAGGCCCAGGACCGGGACGTGTGCCAGGTGAAAATGTGGGTAGAGCAGAGCAAACGGCCAACGTCGGCGGAAAGATTGGCCCAGACGGAGACTGGGAGAAGATTACTGGGGCAGTGGGAGAAGTTAGAGCTACAGGAAGGAGTGCTTTGTAGGAAGACCCGCGACCCGAAGTCGGGCGAGGAAGTGAGCCAGATCGTGGTACCCGCCGACCAGGTAAACGCATTAGTCACAGCCTATCATGACCAGTTGGGACACCAGGGACAGGAGAGGACCGTATCCCTACTACGGAGATTCTTTTACTGGCCTGGGCTGGAGGCGTCTGTGCATGACTCAATTCAAGCCTGCCCCCGGTGTACACTGTTTAAATCTAGACGAGAGGCCCGAGCGCCGATGGTACCCATCCATGCAAAGGCCCCCCTCCACATAATGGCAATGGATTTCCTGACGCTGGGCCGTCCCCAGGACCGTTATCAGAACATCCTGGTGATCACAGACCTGTTTACTAAGTACGCCTGGGCGGTCCCGACGCTTGATCAGACAGCCAACACCACCGCCACAGCTCTATGGCGCAATGTGTTCCAGACATTTGGATGTCCCGAGTTTCTGCACTCCGACCAAGGGACCAATTTCGAATCTAAAGTAATCCGTGAGTTGTGCCAGTTGTATGGATGCACTAAAACCCATACGACATCATATCATCCCCAGGGAAATGGAAGCTGTGAGAGGTTTAATCAGACCCTATTGGGACTACTGGGGACGTTGGATCAACGACAGCAGAGCGACTGGGTGAGTGCTTTACCAAATCTTCTGCAAGCATACAATAACAGTGTTCATAGCACGACGGGGTATGCCCCCACTTACCTGATGTTCGGCAGACACGTCCGGATGCCCACTGACCTGGTCCTGGGAGTGGCCGCGGACCGGGAAGAAGTGAGTGTGACGGAGTGGGTGGGGCGCCACCACCAGCGGTTACATTTTGCATATGAGCAAGTGTCAAAGAAGATACAGACAGCGGGAGAAAGGAACAAACGGTTGTACGATCGGACTGCTCGAGATGCCCCCCTGTTACCAGGTGAGAGGGTCCTGGCGAGGGATAACCGGCGACAGGGAAAAGGAAAGCTGAGCGACCGCTGGGAGGCTATCCCGTATGTGGTCTGTAAGCAGCAGAGGCCGGGACAACCGGTGTATACCATCCGGCCCGAGGGAAAACCTGGGCCCGAGCGGGTGGTACACCGAAACATGCTTCGCCCCTGCCCGAACTACCCCGAGGCTGCGAAGGAAGGGCCCATGGAACCAGTACCGGCGGCCCCCTGGACGGAGGGATGGGCTGTGGTACCAGGTCGACCTGTGGTGGCGCTGCCCCCGGCGGCTCAGATGCAACCAGCGCTGGCACCCGAACCGGTTGAACCTCCAGCTGCCCAGATGCAGCCAGAGCTGGCGCCTGAACCGGCCGAACCTCCAGCTGCCCAGAGGCAACCAGAGTTAGCACCCGAGCCCGTTGAACCCGATTCACCCGTGAGACGTTCCCAACGGGAGAACCGAGGACGCCCCCCGGCCCGGTACGGTGAGTGGACGACACCGAGGCATTCCAGGGACTAGAATGCATTGGCGGGGGAGGATGTCACAGGAGTGACGATCTTTTAGGCGGAACCAAAAATTTGGAAAGTTTTGGTTCCGCCCGGATATTTCCGCCCGGGCCGGGAAGAGAAAACACCGGACATCCGGTAGCACCGCGAGGGCTGTAATCAGCCAAACTACGGACAGCTGTGAGTTATTAACAAGAGCGCCGGGTGATTGGACGAAGGCAACACCCAGGCAGATACTTAAGAGCAGTTTAAACCACAGTTGTTGTTGTTGTTAGGACGAGTGTTGGTGTGTGCTGCAGCGCTGAGTTAAACTCACCGGGTACGCCAGTCGGATTACTGGACTCGCTCTCTCTCTCTTTGTGCATCGTGGGATTTCGGCTGATGCAGATATTGAAGACCTTACGGGTTGGAAAGTAAACGGAGACTGACCTTGTAGGAATGAAGTGAAAGAAGACGGAACGTGCTATCGTGAGTACCCATCTGTGTAGTGGTGGTATTGACGACTGGAGAAAACGTTATCTGTGTAGCTGGAATTATCATACGGAGGAGTTAACCTAAGGAAACGTGAGATAACCGAAGCACCACAGTCGTGAGTAAACGAATTCATTCATTGAGTGTACCTTGTATATACTTGACCTGGATATCTTTTAAGCGCTTTCCAGCAAGAGTGGGTGGCCCTGCCCCTGAGTCAGCGTGGTGGGTGAGCCACCGGATCTTTGTGTGAGACAGCCACAGTGACGGAAAACAACTGCTAGGCCGTGTTACCATCTCCACATTCTTGCCCAGAGCGAGGCGAAGGAAGACGGGCGTCTATTGTGTGCACTGAGAGTGGTGGGTGAGTCTTGGATGTAGAAATTTCACTTTGAAGTGGTGCTGTGTATATTGCAGTGAGATTGCTGTGTCGTGTCTGACGTACCCCGCCTCCAGTCACTCGCTAGGGGCGCTGAAGAGGAAAACGGATCCTAGAATAAACCTGTGTACGATTATGCTGTGAGTGTGTTTCAGCCTTAGAAAACCACGGAGTAGTTCCTGAAGTACTTTCGTAGCCAGACGCTTGGCGGACTTGTGTTAGGAGTGGCGGTGAAGACCTGTGCGACAGGCGGTGTGAGTATTACCAGTTTCATTGCTACTTTACCCGTGTGCCGTTTATCATCACAGAGACAGAGGCGAAGGAGATCCGCTGCCCCGAGGTCTCTACAAAGGGGCGCCCCGGTCCGGTGTTCGATTGCCAACGGGCGTCGAGGAAAGGGCAGCGCTCGACCCGGTGTGACGGCGTGACACTCCCGCCCCTCTGGGGAACCAACGAGTCAGCCGAGAGGGTTTGGTCCCCGGCGCTATCTTGGAAACCACTGTCGGTCGATGCAGTACGCCTAGCCGTGATCGTAAGTCCGCCACCCCGAGAAGTAGAGCATAACCTGTTCAGTCTGTCCATCAATAGGGAAGAAAGCTGTTGTCTGTGGAGGAAGAGAGAGAGAACCAGTGTGAGCTCCAAGGAGACCCGTTGTGAAGGAGAACCATACGTACCAGAAGCTGTAATCAGCGAGGAGGTGAGAGAACTAACTGAGAACGATTCACTGTGCCTTTGTGTCCCAGCTGTTGTCTGTGGAGGAAGAGAGAGAGAACCAGTGTGAGCTCCAAGGAGACCCGTTGTGAAGGAGAACCATATGTACCAGAAGCTGTAAACAGCGAAGAGGTGAGAGAACTAACCGAGAACGATTCACTGTGCCTTTGTGTCCCAGCTGTTGTCTGTGGAGGAAGAGAGAGAGAACCAGTGTGAGCTCCAAGGAGACCCGTTGTGAAGGAGAACCATACGTACCAGAAGCTGTAATCAGCGAGGAGGTGAGAGAACTAACTGAGAACGATTCACTGTGCCTTTGTGTCCCAGCTGTTGTCTGTGGAGGAAGAGAGAGAGAACCAGCGTGAGCTCCAAGGAGACCCGTTGTGAAGGAGAACCATACGTACCAGAAGCTGTAATCAGCGACGAGCTGTCATCTGTGGGAGAAGAGAGAGTACAAGTGTGAGCACCAAAGTAACGAGTCGAGGAGGAAAAATTCATACTTACCCAGCAGCTGTAGTCGGTGGAGAGGTGAGGAGACTCTCGGGAGAACGATCCACTGTGTCTTCGGGTCCCAGCGGTAGCCTGTGGAGAGAAAGAGGAACAGGAAAGGAGAGTGAGTCGACAACCAAGGAGCTGCGTGGGAAGACGGCGGAGTGCCGCGAACTACACGCAGGTACACGGACGGGAAACAGTACATACCCATATTCATTGTGATTTTATTCTGCCTCCAGGAAGGAAGAGGAGCGCGCCACGGGCAGAGGGAACCAGAGGCGGGAGCCCGTTCCCCGACGCAACTTTCACCCCCCTGTCACTCACTTGCTCGTGGCCCCTTGGAGGACAGATTCAGACATTAGTTTTAATTTCCCTTTCCCCAATCCCCCGAATCTTTTAAATATTTAAACAAATAAAGAATATTTTTTTATACTTACCTGTTCCTCGTTGTTGTTTGGTCATTGGGTTGGTTTTGGGGACCTCCTCGAGGTGGGAATTTAGAAGGGGCGTGGCTTAACCACTAGCAGCCAGCCCCTGGCTTGTGACATTTACTTTAATACTTTTGAAAGTAATATTTCAGTGGTTTTAAACAGCACGTGAAGCAACAGATTTAAACGCCTGATAAATTCTCTGGAAACAGTAATATTAACAAATATTCACACAATATGAAATAAATATTCAGATCATCTCAGTGATCACGCTAAGATGTCTGGCTTGTCATTTTTAATTATTCGACATAATTCACATGGGGTTTTGATTTTAGTTTTATCAACAACAGCTGATTGCACATGACAGGAAAGTTCGGATCTGACACCACACACACACACACAAATAAACATCACAAACATCATTCAACTCAAATCATGGATACAGCATTGAACGAGACACAAAGCATCACCTCTACAGAGAGCAAAATCCAGAAGATGCCATCAATCACAGGTCGCGTGAGGAGAGTTTCATAGACAGCCTGCCGCTGTGTGGCACTTTTGATAAATCTATATGTATAAATGTTATGTCTTACTCAGACTTATTAGGCCATGAATCATTGCAGTATTTTAGAAAGTTTGACCCCTCAATTTCCTGCTGAGAGAGAGAGAGAGAGAGAGAGAGAGAGAGAGAGAGAGAGAGAGAGAGAGAGAGAGAGAGAGAGAGAGAGAGAGAGAGAGAGAGAGAGAGAGAGAGAGAGAGAGAGAGAGAGAGAGATACCAGATGTGTTCATACATCAGGCAGACAGAGAGTAAGAGAGACAATCTGATATCAGATCAGATTAAAGAGATCTGCTGGATTACTGAGACATCTATCGCTGATGTTTTATGTGTGTGTGTGTTTTAAAGGAACAGATTGTGTCTATGTGTAGCTCTGAATAAAACCGTTGTCTGTTTGAAAGTGAAATCACCGATCAGATCTCGCTTGTTTACCCTGAACACTTAAACATTTATGCATTTGGCAGACACTTTAAACCACAAATCATCCAAGATATAGATGTTTATCAGTATGTGTGATTCAAACCCAAAACCTTTGTGTTCCTAACTTAATTCTCTACCGGCTAAGCCACAGGAACAGAGAGATGATGATCTCAATAATGTTTCACGCTGTGCTCAAATTTACCACAATCTCACACACAACATTCACCATCACAAGCCATGTTTCCATCACCATGATTTTATGCACATTTTGTAGTATCACATCAAAAAATCCCTTAAACTTTTTTACGCTCGCATGAGGGGTTTTTTCAAGCCATTTGGTAGAAGTGTATTTCACAAAACTGCAATAGAAATATGGATGAAGTGGTATGAACTAAAACCTGTCAGAAACAGCTCAACTATAAGAGGGATTTCTTGTCAATAATGTTTGGATAACACTCCCACATCTCTTTTAATTTAAAATAATCTACTATGACCTCCAGAAAACACCTATACGTTGCCGCTCTGGAGTATAAGGGGCTTTCATTGGCATTAATGTTTGGATAATACTCTCCTTCGGTTAAAATAATGTTGTGTGCAGTGGATGTGATATTAGTAAACCTACCAACATCAGTTGACATGATGAATGACTTAACGCGAGAGGAAAAACAAAGTTTCAGTCACATATCATCAACTTATGGAAACGCTGTTATTAGTCTTTTGTCGACATTTAGAAAATAACGCTAAAGTTTTGCAAAATTCTGCAATGAAAACGCAGCTATTGATATATTTGAGTGTTTAGTTGTTTCTTGTATGGGATTTAAATGCAATCATAGTCGTAAAGGCCAAAATATGGTCATTTTTTAGGTGTACGCAAGGATCCGCCGGATTTTTGAAACCCCATGTATATTGTACATGTGTAGCCCAGAAGATGCATTGCATTTGGTTGCAATGTGAAGGTGTTGAACATCTGTGTAAACATAGAAGTCAAATATATTTATATTTATGCATTTGGCAGATGCTTTTATCCAAAGCGACTTACAAGCTATACATGTTTATCAGTATTTGTGTTCCCTGGGTTTGATCCCATGACCTATTGCGCTGCAACACTATAAATATGGCTGGGTTATTTTTGGGTAAATATTGGACATAACACACCACTGAGTTAAAATTGACCCAATGCTGAGTTGTTTTAACCCAACTGCTGGATTATTTTACACCATGGTTGCATAACATTAACCCAACATTTGGTCTTTTTTAACCAAGCACCCAGCATGTGTTCTGTCCAATATTTACCCATTATGGGTCAAAAATAACCCAGGCATTTTTGGGGTGAAACGGGAAGTGTCCAAGTAAACGGAAGGTCTTAATAATCATACTAAATGGTACTTTTTTATAGATTAAAGAGGTTTTTGTGATGGTTGGGGTAGGGACTGGGGTAGGTTAAAAGAATAGAATATAACAGTTTGTACAGTAGAAAATGCATTGTGTCTATGGAATTGTCCCCATAAACCACATATGCCAACATGTGCGTGCATGTGTGTGCGTGCGTGCGTGCACATGTGTGTTGAAAAGGGAATCTTAATGTAGAGAATATGAACACTAGCAGCAGGTGAAAATATTGCACATGTTCATTTGCTTTTCAGTCTTCACACAGAATAAATACACGATTCCCTCATTCAAGTCTTTTATTACCACTGTTTATTCTGCTTAATTACCCCGAATGCTGTGTTCAGACATCACATAAGATAATGAGTTCATCATTAATACGTGTGAAAACTTCACGTCTCTTACGATCCGCTCCGTCTGTCTTTGTCTGCTCGGAGCTCGGCAGGTAAATTAAACGCGGCTAAATTTTTCAGCAGTCTCACAGGACGACACTCAAAGCTGAGGACAGAAGATCTGAAACGCCGCTCTGTAAATGTGACACACTGATTAGTTTCTGTGGGCCTGAAACACAACTCCTAACAAGCTCTCAGTGTGCTTCACTGTCAGTCTGAACCACAGAAACCTCCATGACACTAGAGACAAGAAGACACGAGAAGAAGAGAACAGAGAAGAAGAGAGGACAACAGAGAAGTGAAGAGAGGAGAACAGACAAAAAGTCTGGAAAAGACTTTGTTGTCGTCAGTTTGGTGTGTCCCTAACCTATCAGATCTTCAATGAAACTATCAGACTCTCAGTGACTCTAGAATCGAGTCCTGTACACACCAAGTAGATGGTTGGCAGTCGGGCAGGTTTTAAAAATAATTTTTATTCCGATTTTATTCTTTGTAAAGTGTATAGTTGTATAGTTTGTGAACACAACATCCTACAATTAAAAAAACCGAGCCACTCCCTTTTTATCCCCATTAAACCAAAACAGTCTTATTAGAGATGCTGTTTAGATTTTTTGTTAATGTGATGTCACACTGATAAAGCCAAAGGGCAAGACACAATAGGTCATTGCAAAAGAGGCTGGCTGTTTACAGAGCTCTGTGTCCAAGCACATTAATAGAGATGCGAAGGGAAGGAAAAGATGTGGTAGAAAAAAGTGTTCAAGCACTAAGGATAAACACACCCTGGAGAGGATTGTCAAACAAAACCCATTCAAAAATGTGGGAGAGATTCACAGATTTTCAGATGTCAAACCAACCAGTGTCAGGGCAACTTTGGATCCAGACGCAGCCAACACGGCAATGTGAGCCGACCTCACAGTCTGCACTACTTGGTATCAGTTTGGTGTCTCCCTCTCCTAATCATTTTCTGTGTTACTCAATGAATCTGACTCTCAGGGACTCTATCAGACCTTTAGTGACTCTATCAGAACTTTAAAATATGATACTGAGAAACAGGGATCATTATTTATTTATGAGTGGAGACCAAATCTCAGACTATGTAAATGAGACGTTGTATATTATCTGTTGCAGATTCACATTCATTTGGTCAAATTAACAATCTGCATGTTGTTTTAGGCAAAATAAATACATCAGTGTGATGGAACTCAAGAAAAAAAACTAAATTCAAATTTTCTTGCATTTTGATACAAATATTTCTACAATTGTTTTTTTATTTCCAGACTGTTTATTTGAATTATAATGATGCATTCGTCACGTAGAGAGATCAGGTCCATGAGAAACATCTCAAAGCTACTGCAGTCTTTATTCTAAATGGCATGAAGATAATAATTAAGAGGAATTTTACTGGCAATATTCTAGAATAAACAGAAAGCTGATGGTGAATTTTGGAGCCGTGGAAAGCGTGACGCTGAACCGTTCTGTTCAGAAACACAAAAGCTTAAATAAACTGGACTATCACACTCAACATACTGAAAGTTAATTAAGGATTTGTTAATTGAATACAGGGCCTATAATTGTTGCATTAGTAGCATAAACATCATTTTCTTCAAATATTATTAAAGAGTTTTTTGTTGCACCTATTAGAGATTCTTGTCTGTGAGTTAATTTCATTATGCTAATGAGCTCTCTTCCTCTCTCAGAACCTTTGCTTTGATCCGTGTTAATTGTCGTGATCTTCAAAGACAAAGTCACCACTTACTTTAAATGAATTTTACATTTTTTTAGGGAATCTTATGGAAATGAGGCAGAAGTAATTAAATTTTTATGATGCGTCTCTGTATTTTTAACGGCCGAGAGTGCGGTAGCGAGGAGGTTTCGTTTCAACATTTAACAGGGGGAAACTGAGAAGAGCGAGAGAGACGGTCAGATGCTGAAGATTAAAGCGCCTGTGAATCCAAGACTTAATTTGTACTGATAAACCTTAGTGTTTAATACGCTCCTCTGTGTTCCCAGCATGAAATCCTCACGTCAGAGATGGAGAACAAAAACTTTTCCTTCGTTTCTTTTTTCTTTCACCTTCTCAACTCTCTGCTGTTTTTTATCTTCTTTGTTATAAGAATTTTGTCTGTGAAACACCTGCAAAAACAAATAAAGATCCTTCTTATGCTGCGTTCAGACCAGCCATGGTAGAGGCGTCAAGCGCGAGTGATCTTAATGTTAAGTCAATGTAAAGACGCGTTGACGTGCATCTGGAGGTCTCTCAGCGTGAATGAGGTGTTTAGCGCGGCGCAGTAGACGCGATTCTGCCTCGTTCCCATGAATGGAGCATTGCCGTGGGAACACAAATTAAAAAAGTTGAACTTTGGTGGAAAAACATGCTGCGTTAACCAATCAGGAGCTTGCTCTAGTAGTGACGTGATTACATAAAAACGAGCGGAGGCGCAGAAGCCCCTCCCATGAAGCGAATTTCCACGTGAATGTCTCGATGACTAGAATGAAGCTAGTAAACTCAAAATGTTCAAGCGTCAAACTAGATGCGGTAGACGCAAATTGGACGTGACTGGTGTAAGCCCATGGTTAAAAATAAAAGGATTCAAGGATTAACCCGGATGAAAGACAACAGCTCACAGCATCAGTGGTTATTTGTGGGAAAGTTTGCAAACTTAGTGTTCGGGTTCAGGAAAGTGGACTGGTTTAAAGGGGACATATCATGAAAATCAAATTTTTTCCATGTTTAAGTGTTATAATTGGGACCCTAGTGCTTCTATCAACCAAGAAAACATTAAAAAGATCAACCCAGTAACTTTTGTTTTGGTAAACCATTCTCTGCAAGCATGTGAAAAAATAGATCATTCAGATTTCGCCTCTTTTGTGACGCAGCGAGTCTTATTATAATAATACCATCCTTTAATCTGCACTATCCAATTACGGCACTGCCATTTAGTGCAGAGAAAAAAGGAAGAGAAAAACAAATTGATAGCACAGTTGAGATTCAGTTTAAACAAAAATCCATTATGATGATCAATGTTTGCATAAGCTCATTTGCATTTTAACGGACACACCCAAAAGCGGCAAACCTGCTTTTGCTTACCCCTACAAAGTGGCCATTTTAACATGTAAGAATAAATTATCTATACGTTTTTTTGGGCTAAAACTTCACATACACACTCTGGGGACACCAGAGATTTTGTTAACATCTTTTACAAAATCTCATAATATGACCCCTTTAAAAGGTTTTCATTATCATGGTAACTTATGGTGCTCTGGATCAGAGCTCACAAACCTAAACTTGACCAATCAGAGCAAAGTGAAAAATCTGACGCATCACAGTTAACCCTTACATGTTAACTCTTTCCCCAAGAGAAAACGCTTCCCCGCCAATGACGAGTTTTTCCGTCTTTCCGCAATACCGCTATTATCCACCAGGTGGCGCCCTTCCGCAACTTTTTTAACCCGGAAGTATTGCCCTATGGCAAGCGGCTGCATGTCCGTGTCTGTTTTAAAGATCGCTCTGAATGGGATCTCTATGAAAAGTCCGTCACAAAAATTGAATTATCTCTGCTTTTTGCTCAAAATGTGGTGTTTTTGCAGAAACCTACCCATATTCAAAAGCTGATTACAAAAGAACCACTGAAGGTAGGATGAAACGTTTTTTTTTGTTTGAAAGCAGAGGGTCTGTTCTTTCATTTGGTATATTGTATGTTTTTATTTTTAAAGACGAACATTTTCTGGAAGACATTAAACTTTTGTGAAAATCATGAAAAACGCTGGCGCTGGCTGGCAACTTTTTAAAAAAACGCTGGTGGTGAAAAAGTTAAGTAGAAGAGGAATTTGGCGGATAGACACAATAACAGATTTTATAATAACACACACGCAAGGACAATACAGACCACATTACAATTACTCACCACTGAAATTTAATTTTGAAATGTTTTATTTGGAGTTATTTTGGGCTACATCTAAATATTTTATAAGATAATATGTGTGATGAAGCCAAATATTGTATAATCTAACTGTATTTTATTTGACTTTAAAGCAAGTAGCTAATACTTATATGTTATACTTTATTACTAAAAATTGTATTTTGTTTACGGATCGGGATAATATTGACTACGTAGGAACATCTAAATTGCAGATATTTTATTATTTATTTCATTGATATAACAGCATAAAGTAGCACACACATCTATAAATACAAATACATAAATACAGCAAGTGTAACAACCTGAGATTTTACTAAAATCAGTGTGTGCATGTGTGTGTGTGTGTGTGTGTGTGTGTGTGTGCGTGCGTGCGTGCGTGCGTGCGTGCGTGCGTGTCTGTGTGTGTGTGTGTGTGTGTGTGTGTGTGTGTGTGTGTGTGTGTGTGTGTGTGTGTGTGTGTGTGTGTGTGTGTGTGTGTGTGATATCACAGGTGTACCAGGCCATGATGGATTACAGCTAAACCCGCACAAAGCTCCTTACACGCTGGATCAACCTCCTCATTCAAGTGCTTCAAATACTCAACAGATGTGCACAGGTAGTGTGTGTGCGTGTTTGTGTGTGTGCGTGCGTGCGTGTGTGTGTGTGCGTGAAACATCATGAAACATAAACACACACTTGCACTTATGCACATGCACTTACACACACACACACCATAAACCATAAAAAATAGATGGACGATAGCGGCACCACTTCCTTCTATTGTAATGAACTGAACATAAAATGTCCGAAGATGGGTGCTGACATGTAATGCAAAAAACGTCAGTTTGTAGCCAGGGCATGCACAGAAGGAACTGTCCGTAAAGCCGCGTTATCAAACTCTCACCCAAACGCTTGCGTGCCCAGTTCAACCATGCCCCTGTTGCTGGTGTGAAATAACACACACACAGAGAGAGAGAGAGAGAGAGAGAGAGAGAGAGAGAGAGAGAGAGAGAGAGAGAGAGAGAGGGAGGGAGAGATAAACATGGGAGTTTGATGTAATATCATATTGAAATGTAATACTGGAGTTTAACAGGAGCAAAGTGAAGAAACACAGAGCAAATCAGTGTTCCCTGTACCCTTCAACCCCATCATTCATGTTCAGATCTGTGTTTAAAGTTCAAACCCAAACTCATTCATTTGTTTTATGGGGATAAACAACAAAAGCTGAGATTATCAAATGAGAAACAGATGTGAGCAGTGTGGCTACAAAACATTTCAGTCGAAGGACAGAATCTTTAAGAATCATAAAAAACACTCTTGGAAGATCAAAACTTATTATAAAACCTGTTTCAAGTGTTCATATTAAAGATTAAGATGCTCCTGACATCACGCTCGACTACATCAGGTAAAACATCTCCATCTCCATCCCTTAACAGACAAACTACCTTACCTACACTGTCACAATGTCTCTCGACCAGTCCCTCCAATGCTGTCTCACAGGATCTCACATGCTGTACATGAATGAATAAAAAGAAACCTTCTGGATGAGAGAGAGAGAGAGAGAGAGAGAGAGAGAGAGATGGCAGGTATGATTAAAACTGCTGTGATTTATGTGAAGGTGGACCTGAGCCGTCAGGCTTCACGCTCCGATGCCCTGCACACACACGCGCGCCCACACACACACGCACACACACTGCTGTCATTTCATATGTTTATATGATACAGCTCTACATTCAGACAAAATCTGATCACTGGTTTCTTTCATCATCTCAGTTGTTTCTCATAGACATCATCGAAATTAATGGAGACCAAATGGAAACGTTTCCTATTTGTTTCCTTTTTTTTTAATTTCTCATAAGCAGTTACATCAAACAAAATCTAAATAAACAAAACACACAAAGTCGTTTGAGTACATTCAATGGAAGCTGTAAAATTAACAAATAACATAATAAAATAACACAAATGTGTAAATATAATATTAATATTTGTACTATCATCATACCTGTACAGGTTTTTTAGGTACTGTATGTTGCCGTAAGTCTGTCCCAGGATATGGTGACGTCCGTAATGCTGCGTGTTGTGTTTGTTTTGACCGACAGAGGGCGCTTACTGTGCAGGAGCCACAACGGATTATTTCGCATTTCTATCGTGAAACACTAAGTCACTGGCGTTAACATTTTACATATGACTGAAATCAAATATTTGACAGATATTGCAATAATCTACATAACCATATTATCAGTGGTGTATACAGACCTTACATAATCAACTGTATTGTTTTTATTACATTTACATTACATTTACATTTAGTCATTTAGCAAGTAAGGTAAACAATAGAAGCAATTATAGCAACACAAGAACAGCAATACATAAGTGCACTGTAAATAGTAGTCCAACACAGTATACATATGTCAAGGAGTGACTTTTTGAAGGGCAGAACCAAAAATGGGGGGAGAGAAGTTCCGTCCGGACGCTATTTCCCGAACACCATTCACTTCCGGGAGCTCCATGGCAACCCAAATTTGGTTTTATGAGCAACAGGTGTGGAAACGCGGGTGGCGATTCGTGATTGGGCGATCTCATGAAGAGGAGGCACATAAATAGTGCATTGAGAAACCGGAAGGGGGCGGTTGATCTCGGGGGGGTTTTATTTCAGCCAACGGCGGACTGAATACCTGCCTTCTGAAGAGTCGGAAGGCCCCGTTGATCCGGTGATTGCAGGGAAGCGAGCGGAAAGAGCAGATTATTGCGCTTAGATCTTTAAAATAGGCCCGATAACTTGCGTCATTGTTTACTTTGGGGTTTGTACCTTTTGCATATCATTACCATGTACTAATACACACTTCAAAGGAAATGTAAAATCCTGATTCGGACGATAGTTGTTCTTTAAAATGGTTCTCTTCACTAAGCATGATTCGTTTATATCAGAAAAAAACAGAAAAATAAAAACATTTAAACAAATAAACTGATAAATCTCTTGATTCACTTATAGGAGCAGTTGATTTCCTTTAAAATGGCATTTTTACTGGAATCAAATATAGCGGTGCACAAATAAAGCCAAAGCAGAGAGGAAGAGACCGAACTAATGATAGATAAACAGATAAATAATAAACCCAGAGGTTATTTATCCTGAGTCTGAGATCACATCACACAACATCTCACAAACTTCGTCTATACACTGAATGTCTGATCTCACCGTAAATGTATTTGATGAGTCAGATTCACTAAAGTGTTTACTGTGTGTGTGTTTTATGTCAGGAATCTAGAGATGGATGTCTGGATTTAGATGATATTTTAGGAAATGCTGCTGCTACAATATTTGTCTTTTATTTGTGTCATTATCTATAAATGTATGTTTTTGAACCATTCACATGTAAAGTACGTATGAATTCCCTTGAGATAATTTGCCTGCTAATTTGATGCATCATTTCATCTAATATTTGTAACAATAAAAATTATATTAAATTATTAAAAATAAACAATAACTAAAAATGTATTTTATTGTTTAAATAAGTAATAAATAAACATGTATTTTTACAAGTCACTTTAATTTAAACGTTATATGAAAATAAACTGTATATAAATAAAATATTTACATATTTATTTTTGCCTCTTTTATTGTTTAAAAAAAAAATAGGTAATATAAGCGTAGAGCATAACCATTTTATTTCATGTGGACGCAGTGAGAGATGGTTGTCTATTGTGTATTTTTGAGAGCGAGTGTGTGTGTTAGTGTTCGTCTCCTCAGGTGAATTCCTCTGAGGCTCAGGTGCTTAATTTGAACCTGAGAGAGATATGCTTCATATTTCAGCAGTGATATGACACTCGGCAGAGAGATAATTAAATTTCCACTCTTCCCAGCCACCTTTCCTGCCTTTATGGAGATTAATTACGTTCACCATACACATATACACACTCACATTTTTTCATTTACACATAAATACACGCGCACGCACACACAGGCCGCTGTGATAGCAGCCATTACACTTGACTGAGTCCATGACCACAACACAAAGAGTCTCGTCTCTGATTCTTATCACACATGTTACTTATTCATTAATTTCAGGAATTTATCAAGCGCAAAGCTCACGGTGAGACTAACAGCACTGAAGCACAGATAAGAGATGTCCTACCTTCAGGTAATATTTAGACACAGTCCAACATTTCATTGTGTGTTCAGGGGAATATTAATAGTCTCTCGCACACACACGATAACCCACAAGAATATTATATATATATGTGTGTGTATGTGTGTGTGTGCTGCTGTGTTGTGATTATACGTGGTTAACCATTGTCCTTGCAAATAAAAAGACACAAGCCAAAGATTCACTGCGTCGTTTAAAATCAGTTGAACAGTGCCAAAACCCTTATAAACCAGTTCACAAATCAGACTGGGAGACCATGTTAAGCAATCCAGTTTATTTCAGATAAAGATGTTTTAATACACAATTAAAACATAGAAGAGAGAAGCGCAAAAGTCTCTTAAGAATATCTTTTAAGAAAAATAAAAACAATATAATCGTGATAATCGTTTAAAAAACTGAAAACAAACGAGAAAGAATAAAAAGACACAAAAATGTGGCGTATAAGGGAAGGGGTAGGACTGGCGTATCTTATGCACCAATTTAGCAATTTTGGTTCCATTACACACCACACTGATTGCTTTGGTCTGCACTCATTGAAACAAACCAAAATGCAGTCATGTGATAATATCCACATCACTCTTTGACCACGTGTCTTTAAGCGTATTTCCTAAACTGCTTTCGATTGGTCAGAATCAACGTGCGGAAAATTCCAACCTCGGAAGTAAACAAAAGGAGAGGAAAATACAGCAGACATTAAACCGCTGTTTATATATAGTATGGAGAGACCAGTGCGCTTTCTGATTTTATTCGTGGTCGTCATATACTACATATTTTGATACACCGCTTTAGGCAAACTATTTATTTAGAGAATGAAGTGCGGATGTGGCTTAAAAATAACATTTAAATGCACTGCAAATGGCAAAGTTTGTCCGCAAGCTACCATCAGGCTTTTGTTGCTCGTGCTGACTGTAAACACTTCCTTATAATCCACAGCACGGCTGACTACGGCAGCTGGATAAGTTAAAAAATGCACTTTTTGCAGTTTGATCAATTCGTGGGTCAGATGGCATTCTCACCACAAACAAATCGCTCTAGAGTTTGTTTGAAAGCGTACAAAGACCATCTTTTCAAGGGGGTCTCAGTCCGCTTATTTGGTCCACTTTTGGTGCGCACCAGAGTTCGATTGCTGCATTCTCACCTGGCCAAACAAACAGCACCAAGTGAGCTATTGAACGATTCAACCAAACTTAATAAGGGCAGATGAGAAAGCACCCTTATACACCAGTAGGAGAATTTTAAACGAAACTCTAAAATGTATAAGAAGCCAATGAAGGGACATGGTCAAGTTTCCTTTTTCCCATCAGGAATCTAACCGCGACGTTTTTAGCGATCTGTGGACGAGATAATCGTGTTCAGATCATTATAATAACTATGGACTTACCCTACAGTAAAAGAAAAGAGCGTTCTTTTTGATGAAATTAATTAATTTAAATAATGCTTTTACTAAAGAGAACATTAAGTTGACACATAATAGAAATAATAAAGATATAATTTTTCTTTAAAACTTTAATTTTGGCAATTGTGAAAAAGTGGCATCCTGAAAAAATTAGTATTTCACATGTAAACAAACAGCTTTTATGTGTGTTATACTGTAGCAAGTAAGTGTATTTAAAGAAGAAGATGAAAATGGCAAAGGTCATGTGTTGGATTTTTAAGGAACACAATGCCTCTTCAATGCACTGTAAGGATAAAAACATCTTCCAAATACATTCATGTAAATATAAAGCACATCTGATGAATGGAAATCTGTATTGACCAATCAGCATCTGAGAGTGTAACAATTCATTTTGGGTGTTTAAAATAATTTTGAACATTTTGTTTTAATATAAAATTAAACACGAATGATTAAAACACAAACCAAATACATTGTCTTTGGTGATGAAGGGTTATAAATAGTTGCAAAAATATGTGTTTGCTGTTAACCAGTCAATACATTTCTAACAAATACACCCTGGTCCAGATTTGGAGCGTTGCACGCACCCTTTGAACCTGTGCGTGGTCCTGAAGGCCTTTGATTGATCCTGGACTCATCCAGCATAGATCTGCTCAACTCCATTATACTGACCTCAAGAAAACCTTAAGCTTCTTATGAGCTGCAGCAGTCTACAAGATTTAATTTTGTTTATGTCCTTTTCATTTATCTTGCTTTTATTTCAACAAAAATAAAATCTGTTGTAGATATGGATCTGTATGTATCTACTATTATAGGAACAACCAGTTAGTAATTGCACAGATTTAGGTTTTGCTAACTGGACCTAGGGGTGGGCGATATGACCAAAATCTTATATCACAATAGGATTCATTTAATATCATGATAATGATATGTATCATTATGTTTATTATATATGTTTATTTATTGCTTTCATAAATCTCACAGAAAAAAATACAAAACTCGCTGAAGATTTAGCAGTCAGTGATGAAATAAGGATAATAAATAATAATGTGTGTGTATATATACATATATATCTTATTAAAGGTAGAAAAGTGATTTAGTTAAAAGCAGTGAGAGATTTTCCCTCAATGTTGTTTGATTATCATAAGTGACAGACAGGAGCAAAATTAGGTAACTTCCCCTTTAAGACCAAAGTCCGGATCAAATATACTGTTACACATGCGTTCCCTTATTCAGCTCTTTACTTTCTCTTAAGACCTAAATAGTTGTGTTTCTGAGGATACTAACAAAGGTGTGAATTTTTATGCCTTTTTGTATTTAAGGCCAACAAAGCAGCAAAATGCTCACATCGACACAGCGAGCGCATTTAGCTCTGTTGTTTGTGCTTCAATGGCTTATAATCACTTGATAGAGATGATAGTCCAAAAATCTCGGTTTATCATACCTACTGGTTTAACTGGACCTATTTGCTCTGAAAAGATATAGATTTACAACACCATAACATACAGTTCAGTGAGTGAGTCGTCTGAGGCGATTCAGTGAGTACAGATTCAGTCAATGATTCAAACCAATTACACGTGTGTTTACTTCGGTCTGATTCTTGAATCGATTCAACTGAACAGCAGATCATTTATAAAGTGAACAGGTTAAACTAATGCATAGCGGAAGGAAATACTGTAATGGGCATCCGTCTTCACATCCACACACTGCATAATAACAAGAGATATTCATAGCCTGACAGCTGGATCTTTCTTCATCTAACAACTGAAGGTAAAACATCATATAACGGCACAAAAGGCCGGGTTTATAAAACAGGGTTTGAATAAAAAAGCAGCTCTGGCTCACCGCAGGAAACCAGAAAGGTACCAATCAATATTGAAACACAGAAATTAAGCATTTAAATCACTAATTAGGGAGTAGACTGCTCTTCACACCTGTACGGCGCTAAGATCGCCAGCATCTCACATCTGTCTGCGCACACCTGCCAAACACCTGCCGTCTGCTCAATACAGCCTGATTACAGCGCGTGCCCGCTCATTACAGCCTTCGCCGGCGCTAACGCTGATCCCAGAGCAGCTGTCGGCTGGAAAAGCGCGCTGGGACTCGACGTACACGTGTACGTGCTGATCCCGGATCAGGCGATTCACGCGGCTGGTTCCTTTATGCCCCGCTTCCTGCTCTTCAGTCGTACGGGCCGGAGCAGACGGATTATGCGCCGGATCACAGCTCGCTTGTTCTCTCTCTCTTGCACTTTTACAAAATTCCTCCCTGTGCGATTTGCATATGTAATTTGTGGAGCTGAAGGGGTGATAGGAGAGAGCGCGTGTCTTTTCTTCACCTCTAAACATCTTTTTTATCCCTCTCTCCCACCTGTCACCAGAAAAGCTCGTTTTCGCTCTCTTCTGCAGTCTGTTACGCCGAAGAATAGGTGCCGCTCTTGAACAAATGCTTGATTGAAGATAAACTTGGATGATAGCTCGAGAGAAAGTGCCAACAACACAAACCTCAGCCAATAGCGGTAGTGCATAACACCTGACTGCATGCATCACTTCTGTACTGTACAACATCAGTTATTGGTCAGCTGACAGTGCCTGGGCTGAAGGCCTGTGTGTGTGTGTTTGTGTGATGCCTGAATCAAAGGCTTAGAGGAAGTAACTCCCCCCCCAACATCACCACCACCACCTCATTTCCCTCCCAATCTAATAGGATGATTCTCATTCTGCCGGAGCTGTTCGGCAGTTAGCGGATCGCCATCTGTGTGTGTAAACCTGAGTCAGTCGAGAGCTCCGCTCGGCAAGGTACAGCAGCTCGTCTAATGACTCTTAATCTTTTCTTTAATTAAATCGCGCAGCCAACCTGAAAAATCTATCTTAATGCAAATGAGCAGGGCCCTTTTTGGCATTTGCTCACCGTAATGCACTAATAAGGTTAATTTAATAAAAATCTGTTCCAGTTTTTACAGATAATTGTATGTTTTCTCCGGGAGATGTTTGTTTGGGCAGGAGACGATCCCGGTGACACAACTGCCGATATTTCAGCCGGAGACCTTTTTTAAATAGTTTTCATTAGAGAGAGGGAGAAGCGGGTCTCAGTAGAGCTCGTTTGTGTGGCGGTCGGGACCGGAGCGGCGTAACCTGTGGAAACAGATCGGAGACCTTCGCTGTCCGCCCCGCTCATTACAGAGCACTTTTCCCCGAGCGCCCGAGCAACATTACACCTTATATAAATATGACAAATGCTTTGTTTATTTCATATCGTATTCATGAATAATTTAATGTTGTCTTGGATAAGGTGTGAACTAATATGAAAGCCCTGAATTATTCAGTTAATATGCGTCCTAGCAGGTGACGTTTAATTCGTACCGCAAACGAGCGTTTCCCGTCGAATAGCCAGCATGCGCGGCAGGTCGTTGCTCATCTGACGCGCGGCCTGGAGGTTTATAATGAGTGTTATAGTAGCACTGATCCAGGAACAGGTTCTGCCCATCTCGCACTGAAACTGAGCCTGCATTAAGCCGTAATCAGTCAATGGATACACAGTGGCATCATTAAACCGAGTGATTTCAAACCGGTTTTCTAGTTTTATCTGTGCTATTTCTTGATTTGTATCGTCAGGTGGCATACGCTCTCGCTTCCATTATAGAAGGCGTCTGCCAAAACGTTAATGTAAACATTTGACACATGCTGATGTGTAGATAGAAATCACTCAGATGTACCCGGTCTATATTTCTGGTTCCAGAGTGGTTGTTGAGGTGCTGAGGCCCGTGGCTTTGTCATGTATTGCTGAGGTGGTTAATCTCAGTGAGCTCATCAGGTTTTGGGGAGGTTCTGACGCAGGCCTGGATTAACACAATATAGTGCCCTAGGGTGACCACATTTGAAGTGCCCCCTCACCCGCCTTTATTTGCATATATTTTGTATATATTGTATCATTGGAGCTGATTAAACTTGGTATTAAGATGTGTTTTCATCGATCGGATCACAAGTGGACGAGAGAGACACATCACGTTTACACCTGGTATTTAAATCTGTCTCTATTGTCCACCGCTGCTGTCCTGAATACTGTGAGGGGGTGGTCTGTGAGACTGTGGGCGAGTCTCTCCGCTGTCATTTAAACGTGAGCGGGAGTAATTATGAGTTTATATGGACGCGAACTAATATTATGTTGGAGTCCGTTGCTTGTGTATTAAGTAAACATGCCACAGAGAGTTTTGTACATGTATATGTTAGAGCTTTCTCTGATTTTTAAAGCGCAATTGATTAAATAAGATCGCGCAATTGATTAAATAAGAACTTTAACACGCTTGCAAATGAAACTGCGGAGATCAGCCGCTTTAGCTTTATCAATGAAAGGCTAAAAATAGTGCTGTACACCGTGTGTTCACCCAGAAGTCAGAAAAGACGTAAACATTGTGTTCAGTACCTCAGATTAGATATACTGTATGGGCGGAGAGAAGGCGGAACACATTGAACCATATGTGCGTTTACACTACAAAAGCAAACCGGTCGAAAGGGGTTTCGACTACCTCTGGTCGAAAGTGGACGAGCTCAAAACGTTTTGAACACCATTTACACTTGGCATTAACGTCATCCACTTGTGATCCGATCGATGACAACGCATGTTAATGCCAAGTGTAAACAGCACCATTAAAGGGCGGTATTTCATGCATTCTAACTTATTGACACAGTTTAAGAGTTATTTTAGGTTGATAAAAGGACTGGGCACCCAATTATAGCAAAAATGTGCTATTAAAAGTCAGGAAAAAGTCCTCTCTGTGACCCGGCGCTTTCACTAGGTTCTGAGTGAGATGTGTTAAAGCAACACTATGTAGTTTTTTTACCTTTAAATTATGTTTCTGAAATTATTTCAGTGATTGAACAACTTTAAACTGGACAAATTGTACTGTTGCTGCAACCTGAGCAGCCTCCTAGCTGCTACAAGCACACTCTGAAAGTGGCGGCTGCCCATGCCTAAATCCGCCACACCACAATTGCAGGCTTGCATCTAAAACTAGAATTCTAAATTTGCAGGTTGCACATGCGCGAGTACTTGTAAAAAATGCTTGAGTGTCTTAAAAACTGGTTGCATTATTTGGTCGCAGTGTGGCACCCTTGGTGCCCCCCTATTTTGGCTGGTGCCACAGTGACCCATCTATTGATAATCTGGGCCTGTTCTTGAGGATTCTGATCAGACTCTGTGTGTGTTTGATAAGGAGGACTCATAGTTTCTCTCAGCTAAGCATCAGTGGTCTCCTGGGATCTGTGGATCTTCTGTGGATCTAGTGAAATGAATCACTCCAGAGACTCCAGAGTCCCTCAGCAGACGCCTTCATCCTCAGGAGATCATTTAGCCCAGCAGAAGTCTCACACTTCTCTAAAGAGGAAACTTAACGCTGGACTCAAAACACACAACCCCTGCAGTCATCAGTCTGATATCAGACTCTTGGGAGATACACTTTAAAGGGGTCATATGACGTTGCTTAAAAGAAGAATTTTGTGTATTTGGTGTAATGCATTGTGTTTATGCAGTTTAAGGTTAAAAAACATTATTTTCCACATTCCATATTTGTAAGATCCGCTTGTTAAATCATGACGTAAGAAATACTGTTTCCGGGTCCAAGTCTTCACTCATTTCAATAGAGAATATTATTTAAACAGCCGTTTATGAGCACTATTTATTCTTCTCATACATACATACAAGCTAAAATTGTATAAACTCTGCAGTCTTCAGGCTCACGGTATCACCAATAGCAATAGATTAACTCTTTCTCCGCCACTGACCAGATATCTTGTCAATTAAGACCAAACTCTTCCCTGCCAATGACGAGTTTGTCCGGCAATCTATATTTCTGCTATTATCCACTAGGTGGCACTCTTACCCAACTTATAAAACACTGAAGCATCCACTGATCCAAAAACTCTAAAAACTATATGTTTTGATCTGATCTCTAACAAAAGTCCTTTACAAAAAAACAATTGGGGTGGTGATAAAATAGGTGATAAAAAGAGAACAAATGATGATATGATTTTTTTTTATTATTTACCAGAATGTTTTTTTTATTTTATTTGACACATTTTATGTTTATATATATATAAAAAAGTAAGGCATTAAACTTTTGCGAAATCATATAACATTTCCATGAGTCGATGTCTGGTCATCTCGGATTTTGTTATAGAGATAAAAAGAAGGATCAGGTGTTTTTGGCAGTTTTGGATTTTTTGGGTTATTTCTCTATGGCATTTGAGATTGGTTGGACCCAGAAGCGGGGCATGACGTCAGGCTTGACAAGCAGATACTACAGCGAGAATAAAAGTTACACCTTCTTTCTTTGCATATACATTTGGACGGTGTTGATCAAATCTCCCCACACAGTGGCATTTTTAGTTATAGTTAAATGTTCAAAATGAAAGGGATGAGTAACTCACAGGCGTATAATCTCTCAGATATAATCTAATCCTGATCAGAGACTCATGTTTCTGCATAAGTCATTTAAAAAAAGGGATGAGGGCTTCTTTCTCTCGCAAACTGTTATCTGTCTATTGTGATGTGTCTGTTTGTTGCTGGACAAATCATTGTAACAGAGAAAATAATAATTGTACTGCTGCATATGGCAAAAGTTTCCCATTCAGGGTCAAGCAGATCAGACAGAGACCCATCATGACATGACATCAAACACATCAGATTAACAGACTGATCTCTTAAATCTGTGTTTCATCTTCTAAAATACAAAATAAAGCATTTATAAACTAAAACGGTTTTAATAGTGATTTGCCAAGGGTTAAGGGAGCATGATCATTTTATTAATCTACTCCCATATCTTGCCATTCACATGTAGCTCATGTGCTCACAGGTGTTTGTTTATTGGCATCTTACAACTACATCTTGTACAACCTTTTTGAGTTTACCTTTGGCTTTTATAAATCTGTTTTCCAATTGAATAAAGTTGACCGTGCTAAGCTGTACAGATTTAGTGAGTGAAGAGCTAAAATTAGAGCATTTAATCGATTTTGACTCACAGAGGAAAGAGTAAATTTAAATGTTAGTATTATCTGATAGAATGGGAAGAGAGAGAGCCTGCGGGGAGATTTGTGTGTCTGTGTGTGTGTGTGTGTGTGTGTGTCGTGTGTCAGTAAGTGTGTGTTAATTATCGTGTCAGTGTGCTGACCTGAATATCAAAGCTCTGTAAGGTAATGATGAGAGGCGTGGTGGATCACAACTCTACCAGCGGATTAAATTAGAGTCGTTTTGAAAGGGTGGGAAATACGTATTAGTTTAAGAGCAGAATTAGTTTTACTCCAAAGTAAGTGCAGATTACATGAAAAAGAGAGAGAGAGAGAGAGAGAGAGAGAGAGAGAGAGAGAGAGAGAAAGCCTGTGTTGAAACTCCCTACATACCCTGCAAAAAAATGACTTTCTTGATTAGTATTTTAGTCTTGTTTTTTGTACAAATTGCTAAAACTTAAAAAAAATCAAGATGCACTTTCTCAATAAGCAAAATAAGTGTAGTTTAATTTTTTTTATTTGTGCTTAAAGGAGACATATCATGCTAAATCCACTTTCTTAGCTCTTAAGTTCATTTTGTTGTATATTTGTAATGTTTAGAAGTACATAAAAGTTGAAATTAGTCTCTTCAGGTGCTTTGTTGATATCTTTATATTCTGTTTTGGTCATATTTTCCAACCTGTTCTGATTTTTCTATTATCTATTAAGTTTTTTGAACAATTACGTCACAGTATTTGCAGCAGAACTGCTAAATAAGGACATCGACTTCCAGCCCAACACTACGAGCAATCCGCCATTTTCAATTTCTCGCTGCGATATTGTAGTCCAAGCTCAAGGATGCAGAAGTTATGAGAGAGTAAATCAAAATGTTCGGTTGTTGAACCTGTGCCTGGTTGAGTTTTATTTTTCACGGAAATGTCATTTTTTAGTGCGCGAAGCACTTCAAGGACAACTATTTCACCAACCTCCGCCAGTATAAAGTAGGATTTGCCGATAGACTTCGTCTGATTGAGGGGTCAATTACTTCTATCTTTGGAGACGATGAGCAGAGCACTTCGGTAAGCTGTAAATAACTTTAAAAACAGTAAAGTACACGGTGGTCATGGTTTAGCAGTGCTGTTTCTCAATCCGAAGGCTGCAGCCTGCGGATGTCGCTTGTGGTCATCAACCCGGGATTAAGTTATAGCATATTACAACAACTAACAATTAACTAAGAATAATAGTCAACTTTATAATTGTTAATATTCTGAAATAAGACAGCCGGCATTAACACATAACACAGTCTCACCCCATTTCGTCAATATTTGACGACACTTGACCATTCGTCATATGTTGACGTGAAGGGTATACCTTTCGCGTCATTTTTTGACGAACTGGGGACTTCAATACTATTACGTCCGTTGCATTCTCTTTCCTATTTTATTACCATTTGCGCGTCGGTTTAGGGTTAGATTACGCAAAATTAAACAGTGTACGCGAAATTAAACAGTGTACGCGAAATTAAACAGTTGTCACCTGGCGTTGGGGTTAGAAACAGTTGTCACCTGGCGTTGGGGTTAGAGTTAGGTTTGGGTAGGGATGTCATTATGTAAATCTAACCCTAAACCGACGCGCAAATGGTAATAAAATAGGAAAGAGAATGCAACGGACGTAATAGTATTGAAGTCCCCAGTTCGTCAAAAAATGACGCGAAAGGTATACCCTTCACGTCAACATATGACGAATGGTCAAGTGTCGTCAAATATTGACGAAATGGGGTGAGACTGGGTTGTAACACACCATTGCGATACCTCCATATGAAGGCGTTGTTCTGCAGGTTCCTCGTCTTCATTTTCATCTCGCTCTATTTCCGACTCTGGCGCGAACATATAAGGCTGGATGGACAAGTCTTCCGTTGTTGACATTTTGTGAATAACGAGTGAATAAAAAGTTTCTGTGCCACTAGATAATCGTATCTCTGCTATAAAACTACAAAAATGGCTGAATGGGGTGGAGTTTAACCGAGTGTCACCTCTGCAACCTGGCATTTAAAAAGACAGTACCAAAACGAGTTGCTCTCAGATGCACATCAGAAAAGGGGTAAAAAGGGGGCCTGTGGGGCTATAATAATGAGGAATTCAGACCCAAGCATTGCAGTTTCGCTTTACTGTATATAGACCACAAATAGATGATTTATATGTAAAAAGGACAGATTTAAAAGCATGATATGTCTGCTTTAAAACAAGGAAATAAATAAATGAAATTGTATAAGCACAAGTTTTTTCTTTCAGATTTTTTTTTCTTACGCCATTAGCTAATTGTTTTGCTTGTTTTATGCACAAATTCACTGGAGTCTCTGGAGTGATTCATTTCACTAGATCCACAATTTAATTGTCTATAAACTAGACTTATTTTCTGAGGTCATTTTCCTCATTCCTAAAATTTTTTAGATATTTGTACTGAAAACAAGACAAAAATACTAAGTAACAAAGTCATTTTTTGCAGTGTAGACAGCTACTTTCTAAGTCAACATCTTACGTGACTTATAACAGAATTTATAATATGCATTTTCAAATTTCTGTTTTATGTAATAGAGTCTGAATGACTTGGCAATGACAAGAGTCTGAAAATCCTATGGGAATTGTTTTTCCTTCCCGTGAGCTATTCGTTTAAAATGCCGTCTATTTAGGTAACATAAGAGCTGAAGAGAGAGAAAGAGAGAGAGAGAGAGAGAGAGAGAGAGGGGGGGGGGGAGCGTGTGTGATTGCTCATAAATGTGATTATTATGGTGTGTCGTCTTGAGGATTAATGTTGTATTTTCTTCCTCTGTTACCTGTTTCAACCTCATGCTGATTCAGAGGCGGAGCTACAAGCTTACCTGTCATTTAAGAAGCTCTTCACTATAATCTGCTTTCAGACACTGAAAAACCTTCACATCCTCATACGACCTGGCTGTCTTCTGAAGAACATTAGGTTTGAGGAGTTTCAGGATTGGGCAAAATACCTATAGCTACACTCTGAAACGCTTAAAATTTTTTTTTTACATGTAGGCATTTAGGTTTTTAACTTATGGCTGGGTAACAACAACTCATAGTTGAAAACAAATGGTTCCTAAAAGCTTTGTTGTTGGGCTGAACACTTCCATAAAGAACCATCATCCACCGAACCTTTCAATTGCACAAAAACTTTTCTGTATTGGAATAAAGCTTTACAGCTGTTGTCTCCAACATAGTGTCCGCAGCCACCAGGTTGCCCGTAAGGAGTCTGTGAGTTGCCCCCCAAAGCAAATTCTACTTATAGTCTCAATGTTAATATTTATTACATTTTTTATACATGTTAACATTTTAAACAATGATAAAACATATTGACAAAAGTTGACTATATTAAAAAAGTAGCCCTGTTTTATTCATTGTGGGAGCCCTTGCTCACAAAAAAGGTTGGAGACCCCTGCTCTACAAAAAAATGAAAAGTCAAGAAAGGATTACAAACTTTTTACAGACCGATTCTTTGTGGAACTGAAAACTGAATCTGGAAATAATCTATAATTGTAGGCTATATTGTGTGTCTGATAACATGTTTTTGGAGCATTTATATTCAAATCTAAAATTTCACTCAAAAAATGTGCATTACAATTCTCAAGTGGCAGATATTATACAGAAATGTTAAAGTCATTCTCAGTACATTTATGAATGGCACACTGTGTTTTTTTGTGTGTGTGTACAATAGGTAAATCACCGGCCGTATCCCAGCATGCTCCCCGGTGGCACGGGGCCTGGCAGCAGGAGTCTCGTGTCAGCCGCGTAGCGTGGCAACAGCATGTCAGGGCGGCTACGACAACCGCTCTCTTGACGACCGAAAAAGACATCCGTCAATGTCTTGTTGGCGTGTGATTCTTGCGTTGGGATTTGCCGCTTGTGAAGATTTCATCCTCGGGTCTAATCAGAAATCTACAGCTAGAGAAAAGAGGCCGGATTTATTAAGATGAATACAGTGAGGGAGTTGATGTCGTCAGCTGGGATATATTCGTCTTTGCTCGGTTTCTCTTTTGTTCGTTGAAGGAAATCGTCAGGGAGTTCAGGATGAGGACGTCTGAAGCATCTGTGTGCCGAAGTTCGATCGCACCTTCATAAATAAGACGCCACAATCTAAAATAACAGCAGAACGCCCTGCTATCAGACTCACTCATTTAATGATGTGTGTGAAGTTTTGTGTGTGTGTAAGGTAACGATGGAGTAAAAAACTGAAATGTTTTTACTTTGCATTCGTGAAAATTTTCACAATAACGCCATCAAAAAGATCCGTGTTTACATGGATCTACGAAGATGACTTAAAACGCTGTACTATGTGTGCCAGGTCTTGTAAAAAAACACACACGCATTCGTCTACAGAGTGATACATACAAATAATCAAGACAGCGAAAGCATTGAGCGGTTTAATTTAGACAGACGATGAGCTAGTTTTATTACTACAAGCGTCCCTGGACTATAAAGTGACAAAATCTTGTAAACTCTTTTGAAGAAGAGTAAATAAAGCGAGTAGATTGAGCAGCACAAACACAGTCCTGTAGGCCAACATTATTAAGGTTATACTGAGTTTATATTTTATGTTTTAAAGTCGTATGCTATTTTTCACAAAAAAGAGATATTAAGTTGTTTATTCAATGTTTCGTGAAGATCTCATTAGCATTTGCATTCAGATAAAACAACATCTTCACATGAATTGTTTCATGATCAATGTCAAAGATTATTGGTCAGGTTGCAGTGATGTCAGACCTGATGTAATTAGTCCAAAAATCTAAATAATAAAGTCTTAGGGGCCGTTCACATATTGCGTCTTTTGTGTGCTCAAGTTCATTATTTTAAATGTTGTCGCGCGGTATGAACACTCATAATGAAAGCGTTGTGACACGCTTGTTTTTTCCAGACGCATCCGCACCGCATTGAGTTAAAAAAACATCTCTACTTTCCAGAATGAAACGTTTGCACCGCAGGTCATGTGATACGAACCTACGCGCCTAGCTTTTTTCACGTGTTTTTAGGCACGACATGTGACCGGCCTTAGGATGCATCCGAAATTGCATCTGTGACAATATTGAATTAGATGAAGTATCTATTCATTGACTGTTAAAACATTAAGTACTATATAGTATGAATATGGACATTATGAATGAATTTGGACGTACTACATCCGCCATGTTGATGGATTATGTGATATACGTCATCATAACAAGTTAGTCGTTAACTGGAAAGACGTTAAAATACCGCTATTTTACCACATAGGACAGCTGGTATGTATTTGCACATGCATTTGAATAGAGCTGAGTTACCGCTTTCAGGCATTTTTGAATAAAACAATGCCCATCCGTCTTCTTCTGATCTTGCTGGAACTAATAGGTCATCCACCGTTTTTCGAATACTATAAATTTGCATATATGACTTGCCGGGCCTACTGCTTTTTTGCCAACTATATACTATGGAAGTAAGCAGTTTTGATGCAGCCTTACAGTATGATTCAGAGGACTTGAAACATCATGCACACCTCATGTAGCTTAGCTTTATGATATTTTTTTTTGTGTGCTAACTCATTCATTTGTGTAAAATGAAACCAGTAAACGCTGAACTCTTATTATAACTCAACTGCTAGCGGAAACCAACAGTCACTACAACACTGAGCTCTGCTTATCTACATGATGTCACAAGTATTTGTAATTTATATGAATTTGTTTGAAATGACTCCTATAAAAACATATGAAATTGGTTGTTGAATTAGCCATTAAAACATTAGTGCAAAAACTCTTTCTGAAACAAATGCATGTACGAGCGATTTCACCAGAGCAGAGCTTTCATTCCCAGAGTCCCCTGAAGGAGAAATTCATGAAATGGAAAAATAAATAAATATGATGATAAACAGCTTTGCGTTAGCTCAGGTTTATGAGTACTTATGTAAATGCCGCAATACCTGGATTACCGTTTATAATCTGCTTAGCATGAGACCACACGCACACCGAATCTCTTACAGTGACAGGTGTTTCTGTACTCGCGTCTATTACAAAAGCTTGAGAGTCACCCAATCCAGACAGCTATGAAACACACGTGTGTGCGTATTAGCGTGTGTGTGTGTTCATTTGTGAGCTAAAGGCCATAAACATCTGCTGTCTAACATCTGCTGTGTGTGTGTGGATAGCACACCTCAGTTTGAAACCCTTTGTGTTATATTAATAGTTGCTCCTGATGTCAAGCCCACCACAACACCGCAGCCCCCAATGGCTTTGTGCACTGTAACAGTGCGTTTACGCAAGTTAACTCGCTTCATTCGTGTGTGAAATTCAGAGCGAATACCCTCAATTTGCCCGCTTTAGCTAGCTTTTAGTCTCAGCTTGTAGCAGTATAAAAGTACGAAGATGCGCCGTACAGCTCCGGCTGTCCTCATAAAGCGACAAATAATTTTCTCCTTTATTCTTGTTTCGTATTTCTGCCTCAGCTCAATCACCTTACTACTAGAGCAAGCTCCTGATTGGTTAACGCGATGCGAATATCCACCAAAGTTCAGATTTTTCAACTCGTGAATTGTGCATTACGTGCGTCAAACACCCAAAACGCTCAATTCGCGCCACAGGATGTCTATCGCATCTTTGCATTGACTTACAGTAACATGCAAGCATTCGCGCTTAGCGCTTCATTCGCGTCTGGTGTGAACGCACCATGAGACTTCTCATAGAGTCACTGTTTGAGGAAATGATCGCTAGTTGAGCATCAGAGACAGAGATTACCAGTAAAGTACAGTAAGGTAAAGCTGAATCAGCCAGTATACACTCATTGAATTTCTTTTCTTGATAAAAAGTGTAATCACTGAAGGTAAAAGAAATATCTGTCCTTCTGTTTGCTTTTTAAAGTCATTGAGTTTATTATTGATTGTCAGCGTGTTGAAGGAGTGCAGATATCAGCGCAGCTCTGCAGATGGCCAGAGGAATCGGCCGGAGTCGATCAATGGAGCTGATTAATCACCTTCGGTGTCCGGCCATCGATATCATACACAACACAAACCTCAGATAGAAATACAGGACAACAAACTCAATTCCATAGCACTGACCAACCTACAGATGAGTGAAGAAACCCACAGAGACAATAAACACACAACGAGCGATCTCATTCATGTCCTTAAATGTTTCTTATATATAGCGGTCAGAGTTTTCACAAAATCTTAATGTTTATAACAAGAAAAAACATATTTTTCAGTATATATTAGCCTCCTACACAATTTAGCCTTACAAGTGAAAGTGTTTGCAGTACGGTTTGTGTTTATCAGCGCATGTGTTTCATCTCAAACTTTGGTGGTGTTTTCTCTTGAACTCACCTACAGCTCTGAAACATCAAAACATGTCATTGATCAGAGAGCATATGGGATGTTTGCATTGATTGGCTAAGTACTGGCTCTTATTAAAACCCTGCCGTCTCTCTCCGGGCCTGCGTTAGGTCTTCTCTTGCTGTCTGAGTTCTGGACTCCATCGATTTATCCCGCCGTTCCTGCATGCGCTCCCGTACACCGCCAACCCTTCGCCGTGGCCCCGCAGCCCTGCTCCAGCTGTAATTTGTGATAAACGATCGTAGATTTAACAAATCCTGCATCAATATCATATCTGGCGTGGGAGAGCTAGCAGGCGTAAACATTTAGTTTGGACTGAATTAGTGGCTGTTTAATATTCCCTATAGTCAAGAATAGTGACACAAGAGCAGAAGGACTCACCGTCCTCTCATGATCATCATGAGGATATGTGTGGACTATGGCTAATAATGTGATTAAACTAAACTGTGTAAATATCTGGTGGTCAGATGAGATCCCTCACTGTTTTATAACATGCATCTAAAATGCATTAATTGATTAATTATAAAATGTATAATTTATCAAATTATGAAAGGAATAGTTCACCCCAAAACTAATGCTGTGTCATTATTTAATTACCTTCATGTCGTTTGATCACCAATGTCTTTATTTGTTCTTCAGAACCCAAACCAGTTTCTTAAGTTTTGTTACTATGGGAGTGGATGCTGACTGCCTCTTTAAAGCTCACATAAAACACACTGTTTCTGCTTATCTTATATTAACCTTCAAAAGAGTCTTTAGCTTTATCAGGTTTATAAAAGACAAATCAGCCGGTAAAAGCACAAAATCCCAGAGGCGTCCATTGAGAGGAGCAAGTCACAAAACACAAAACATTATCCCCCTATCTCTAGATAACTTATAATTCACTACATGTTCATGTCGTTTACATTATATGCACTTAAGTGCCAACCAAACACAGATATTTGATGAGCCGCCTGCGACTCAGGACCTGGTTGGGACCGCCCCATTTCAACAAAATCTATCGTTAAACAAACACGCATGGAAAACTCTGCTGCTACTCCGGATTAACAAACTATATCTATTGTTTCTATAAGGCTGGCTTAGTTGGAAAGCTAAACAAGACTTTCTTCTCCTTACATCCAAAAACATTCTTCTTCTTTTGTGCCATTGTTAAATCTTGATATAAAACAAAGCTGTTGTGTGAAGTGATGCCTGTGACTTTAACTCGAAGGAACAATGATAATGAGTGTGCTTGTTGTTCTCACTCTGATTGACATGTGGGTGTGCTTTTCTGGGGGAAGTGCCCATAAAAGGATTATGGGGTCACTGATATGTAACTGGAACCCATGTTCGAAAAAAATGATACATAACGGGTACCCATGTTAAAAAAAATATTTAAAAAATTATAGGTAAATGGTACCCATGTTCAAAAAAAAGATATGTAACTGGTACCCATGTTCGAAAAAAATATAAACATAACTGGTACCCATGTTTGAAAAAATATGATACGTAACTGGTACCCATGTTTAAAAAAATCTATACATAACTGTACACATGTTCGAAAGATATTTATTTGTAACGGGTACCCATGTAAAAAATTATACGTAACTGGTACGCATGTTTGAAAAAAAATGATACGTAACTGGTACCCATGTTCGGAAAAATTTATACGTAACGGGTATCTATGTAAAAAAAAATATACGTAACTGGTACCCATGTTTGAAAAAAAATTATACGTAACTGGTACCCATGTTCGGAAAAATTGATATGTAACTGGTACGCATATTTGAAAAAAAATATACGTAACTGGTACCCATGTTCTAAAAAATTGATACGTAACAGGTACCCATGTTAAAAAAATGATACGTAACTGGTACCCATGTTTGAAAAAAAAAAATGTACGTAATTGGTACCCATGTTCGAAAAAATTGATACGTAACGGGTACCCATGTAAAAAAAATGATACGTAACTGGTACCCATGTTTGAAAAAAATTATACGTAACGGGTACCCATGTAAAAAAAATGATACGTAACTGGTACCCATGTTTGAAAAAAAAAATATACGTGACTGGTACCCATGTTCGAAAAAAATTGATACGTAACGGGTACCCATGTAAGAAAAAAGATACATAACTGGTACCCATCTTCAAATTTTTTATACGTAACTGGTACCCACCCATGTTAAAATAAAATTTTAAATGTAACTGGTACCCATGTTCGAAATAAATTTGATATGTAACAGGTACACATGTCACACACTCATTTGCTTTTTTGACACTTTGTCTTTGTTTAGTATGATGACTACAACTCTTAAACTGTGTAAATAAGTCAGAGTGATTGAAATAGCATTAAAACAATCATTTAAGCTTCAAAATGACCAAGTAGTGTTAAACAAATAACTCCATTTCCCTTTTTTCTGATCACCATCCACCCCCAAAGTAACCAGAAAACCCAAACAACACTGTTAAAAATCTGCATTCGGGTGCTGAAGAACAAAGACAGACATTTGAGTTTCTTTAGGGGACAACGTTTTTGTTTTTGGGATACCCTTAAATATATTGTTCTTCTGTCTGATTATGTCTCATCATCTTTTTACGTCCACATCCAAAGCTTTAAACAAAGAACATTGGACGTAATAAACGTTCTCTAGGGTCTTCGCTAGTGAACATAGAGAGAGTCTCTCTGTGACCACAGACACAAAGATTTCTGTCAGAAAAGTCTTTGCTGTGTTTTCCCAAATGAAGCGTCGCTCTGACAGTTTGAAGAGGACAAACCCTTAACACGTCTTGTTAGTTTGACGGCTACCTGTGACGACTGTCGTAATGACTGACACTCAATGCAGATCATCTTCATACGGTGATAATTTATTCTGCCTCTGAACCTCCTCTCGCTTCTTTTTTAACATCCGCTCACTTGTGAATGAAAGATCTGAACGAGGTTAAGAACAATCCAGAGCTTCACATATTCACATCCGCTCCACACTCCTGACAAGTGTTGACAGTAACGGGTTGTGACTTCTGTCATGGTTATGAGATGATTGGCGTCTGCTTCTGGGTGGTCCGACACGACCCCTGTATTGTGATCGGACCCTCACGGGTCATTCTACATCTTTAATCAAATCTATGCATTACATGAAATTTTAGAAAGGTTGTTGGTGAAACTTTGGAAACCCAGATGATGGGAGATGATGCTGTAAACAGGAAAGAGGAACAGAGTGAGAGACTCATTAGTCCTGGATAATTTCATTTCTTCCTAATGAATCAGTTTTGAAATATTAGCATGTTAGATGTGTTCAGGATGCATCACGAGTGGATCAGTGCACTGAAGTTTAAATCTCATCTCATTAACCTGTTTATGAAACACTTTAGATTTCCATGTGTTTAAGATGTGTTGAGAAGGGTACACGCACACACCCACATACGCATGTAATGCATTTAACCAAAGAGAGCAGGGAAACATGTTATTATCACCTACAACATCAAGCGTTGACGAATTTACAGTGGAAATGAGACCTGATACGGTGAAGATGTGAACAAATGTGCTGTTGAACTGTGTTGTTCATCTCATATCTATAACAATATCTTTACACCGGAGAATATACACATATAAATATGCATTTGGCAGACATTTTTATTTAGACATTGTGTATGCTGTACATTTTATAAGCACATGCATTCCCTGGGAATCAAAGCCATGACCTTGAGGTTTCCATGCTAAGCAACAGGAACACTGTAAACGGTAAAAAAGATATATCCTGACATTTGCATTTACATGGCAAAGATCAGATGAAATGTTTAATGAAGTATGAACTTGGAGATGTTTCGTATATAAAATAAAATAAAGAAATGCCTGAAATAACATATACCCAGCAATCAATAGAGCTCCTGCAGTTGACGTCACACAGACTAAACACCACCCTTTTGGCAGGCAATAATAGCGCGCTGTAGCATTGGTATCAATAGTGGTTGAACAATTATTTTAAACCAGACGGTTTCAAATGTGGAATATAACTGGGCTGATTGACATTTAAAGGGATTATAGGGATCTTTTATGTTTCATCTATTAAGTTTTGGATGTACATATCTACACTCACCTAAAGGATTATTAGGAACACCTGTTCAATTTCTCATTAATGCAATTATTTAATCAACCAATCACATGGCAGTTACTTCAATGCATTTAGGGTTTGTGGTCCTGGTCAAGACAATCTCCTGAACTCCAACTGAATGTCAGAATGGGAATGAAAGATGATTTAAGCAATTTTGAGCGTGGCATGGTTGTTGGTGCCAGACGGGCGGTCTGAGTATTTCACAATCTGCTCAGTTACTGGGATTTTCACTCACAACCATTTCTAGGGTTTACAAAGAATGGTGTGAAAAGAGAAAAACATCCAGTATGGGGCAGTCCTGTGGGCGAAAATGCCTTGTTGATGCTAGAGGTCAGAGGAGAATGGGCCGACTGATTCAAGCTGATAGAAGAGTAACTTTGACTGAAATAACCACTCGTTACAATCAAGGTATGCTGCAAAGCATTTGTGAAGCCACAACACGCCCAACCTTGATGCGGATGGGCTACAACAGCAGAAGACCCCACCAGGGACCACTCATCTCCACTACAAATAGAAAAAAGAGGCTACAATTTGCACAAGCTCACCAAAATTTGACAGTTGAAGACTGGAAAAATGTTGCCTGGTCTGATGAGTCTCGATTTCTGTTGAGACATTCAGATGGTAGAGTCACCATGAACCAATCCTCTGATGGCTACTTCGAGCAGGATAATGCACAATGTCACAAAGCTCGAATCATTTCAAATTGGTTTCTTTAAATTGTTTCCCACAAATCTCCATCAACTGCAAGATGCTATCCTATCAATATTGGCCAACATTTCTAAAGAATGCTTTCAGCACCTTGTTGAATCAATGCCATGTAGAATTAAGGCAGTTCTGAAGGTGAATGGGGGTCAAACACAGTATTAGTATGGTGTTCCTAATAATCCTTTAGGTGATTGTATATCGTTTGAATTAAAGTAGACAGTAAACTCTGTTGCTTTGAAACTCCTCCTGGTGCCATTCTTTTTATATTTGTGACCAGTCACGGAAAGTAGGGACACAAGTCGGATCTGGAGCATTTTGAGTTATTCATAGATTCTGAAAGTGCAGTTTCTAAGCTTTCTAACGATGTGTAACACATGGAAATCTGATAAGATTTTGAGAAGTTGTGGCCATTTGAATGTAACACATTCAAGAAGGAGAATGCTGAGAAATTTGAGAAAGAAAAAAGTTAACACTTTCCCTTTTCCCTGGCTGGAGAGACAATAGGGCTCATTTACATCTCATTTAGCTAAGACATACCCCCTGTAAAGCCGTTTTGAGATAGGCTACAGATGTTCTAGCATCATATGTAGTATTTTATTACAGAAGTCCGAATGAACAACATGCAAAAATAAACAGGACTTTTACCTTTGTGGGGATCACATGTCGAATCCAGTCTGTTTCAGATGTGTGAAACAAATGCGTATAATGCGTGAAATATAGATATATAGTCTATTGTACATCAGATTTCGCATAAACTTCTGTTAATACAATATAATATACAATCTGAGGACTATTTACATCGTAACATGTAAGGGTATATCAGATTACAGTCCGTATTTGCGTTCGGTTAAACACATGAACCCGCCTTCAAATTTTGTATTTAAAATAGGGTCTCTGTGTAACTTATGAGTTTGACTTCATGCTGCACTGCAATACGTCAAAGTACCGCGAGAGCGAGTCAAAATTAAACTACTCCGTAAGATTTCTTGAAGAGCTCTCGCGGGTACTTTGACGTCATCCGACTGCGGCGCCCCATAAAGTCAGTGACGCGGCTGACGTACGATGCGGCTGACTGTTATTTGTTCCGACCCAGCTTCTTTTATCTTTCTTTTGTTTTGTGCGCCCGAGCTTCATTTATTGTCTGGGGAGACGCACGCTATAAGTTTGAAAAAAATAAATAAAGCTAAGCAAACATGTCTGAGGAACAGGGCAGCCGCGTCACTACAGTCACGTGACTTCACGCTCGAGCCGGAAGAGAAGACAATGCTGAATAAAGTCGTAATTCTTGCTATTTTTGGACCAAACTGTATTGTCGATGCTTCACCACAATCTCACTGACCCACTGATGTCACATGGACTACTTTGATGATGTTTTTATTAACTTTCTGGACATGGAAACCGTACATAGATTTTCAATGGAGGAAACAGAAAGCTCTCGGACTAAATCTAAAGTTAAAACATCTTAAACTGCATTCCGAAGATGAACGGAGGTCTTCCGAGTTTAGAACGACATACGGGTAAGTCATTAATGACATTATTTTCAGTTTTGGGCGAACTATCCTTATTCAGTAGTCACGCTGTTCCCTTTGGGGGCGGAGGTGAAAACTGAAATCTTATACAGTATGTAAATATACACACAGACAATGACGCCCCCCGCTGCACGCTAGAATCTCTGGAAAAACAAGCCGATTTTAACCGCAAAATGTACCCTTTTAAATATACATAAACTGCTATCTCAAACATGGAGAGGCTTCTTCGTGATCTCAACTAACAGATTCTGCAATAAAACAAAAATCACAAATTTTGAAAAAAAAACTTTGATTCTCATTTTCTCAAAACTTGTGCTGCCGACTTGTGTCATTGGTTTCCGTGACGGGTCACATTTGTTCCCAACTGTCCTTGCCTGTGGTGACGTACACAGAATGAGTCACATGACATCTGGACCATCTAGGTTAACTATAGACCCGATTAAGTCTGGCTATGAGTAACCTACTTCTAGCTAAAAGAAACTCAAATTTTTTGTTGTTTTTACCTAAATAACGTCTCAGGTTATGTCCCTGAGAAGGGAACGAGACGCTGTGTCTCCCTTGCCATACTTCCTGGGTCACTGTTATGCCGCCTTCTGCATTATTTCAGATACCGAGGGCGTTTTCGGGTCGCCCATTATACTTCCTGGCTCCAGCGTAACCCCGCAGTTGACGTCACACTCCTCCGTTGGTTGAATTTGATATACACTTTCAGACGCACTCATGCATGGAGGCATTCCCAAAGCGTCATCACAGTGACGTTCCCTCTCAAAAGGGAACTTGTGAGATGTCTTAAATTTTAGCATGTAAGCAAAGTCAACAGTGATTACAAGCTGTTTACTTTCATTTATGGATTTATTTCATTTATTTTTGGGCTACGGTTAGACGTCTATTAGATTTTAACTAACAGCACAAATTTTCTCTTGTTTTAGCCACATCTGTGCTTGGATGGCTAGACGTTTTTAAATGCAAAATTACTTGCTGGGTATAGAGCTATGAGGTTAATATACACAGCATAACTAGAATAGTTTGGTCTTTAATTAGTTGTATTATAAATGTTTGAGTTCATAGTCCTCTGACTGAGGATTGGATGACTTTTGATGTTTATTTTTGTGTCCCATACGGAAATGTAATATATGACATATATGTCCCTATATCAAAACCGATCTTGGCATATATGTTACATATATATGCAATATATTAATATCACATATATAGATCCTCTGGATATATGAATATCTAGGTTTAAAACATATATGAAATACTCATATTAAAATGTATATAAATACATATATTAATATCACATTTATAGATACTCTTGATATATGAAGATATATGTTTTAAACCTATATGAAATACTCATATTAAAATGTATATAAATACATATATGAATATCACATATACAAATAATCTTGATATATGAGATATATTTTTTAAACCTATATGAAATACTCATATTAAAATGTATATAAATACATATATTAATATCACATATATAGATACTCTTGATATATGAAGATATATGTTTTAAACCTATATGGAATACTCATATTAAAATGTATTTAAATACATATATTTAAAATATGTATATGTATGAATTCTTATATGGGTTTGTATTTTACAACCATATAAGATGGATTTTTACATGATACTGTATGCTCCAACCATATGATATCAATATGTTTTATGTCTAGATTTCTAAAACAACATAGCCTATATAGGTCTGTAAATATATTGTTTAAAAATTATTAGGGTCATAACATTATAACCCTGCCTAGTTTCAAACTGCATGCATTTGGCACAATACTATACTTTTATTATGGAGTTATACTCCATGGGGGCGGTTTCCCGGACAGATAGACTAGTCCTAGACTAAAACATTTTTAAGAGCTTTCCAAACTGAAAACAACTTGCACTGACATATCTTAAAATACATCAGGGCCCTTTGTTTTGCCTCAAAATGCATACAGGTAATGTTTTTAGTAAGGCATGTTTGTTAAAACTAGTTATATTTCCTAATTAAACTAAGGCCTAGTCCTGGATTAAGATAATCCCTGTCCGGGAAACCGCCCCCATATTACTCAATGTACAAGATAGAAATTAAGCTCTGCACAGCACAGGTCTACTAAAGGGTTAATGGTGCCACATGGTGATCAACAGTAAAAATGACCAAAAGGAAAAACCACCAACATTCAAAAATGCATGATAACAAGGTGTCATTGCTCTGCAATCAAAAAATGTGGTTATAATGGAAGTCAATGGGGCAAAAACAGCCACTAACAATAAATGAGGAAGAAAACAATAATCAAAAGCCAATGTTTTTACTTTATATTTGACATGCCCAAGACTGCGAAAAAGGTTAAAAAAAATCCAGTCTACAATCACTTTTTGTATTGAAAATTTGTCATTTAGATTTTCCCCAAATCCACTTATGAACTTGGCAATTAAAGAGTTAAAATCATGGAATTTTTGTAAAAATTTGGTAGTTTTGATCAGAACTGACTAACAAATTTATGCAAAAAAAGTGAAAAAATATTCTGATACATTTTTACAGATGTTTAATTTAGTGGATGTATTAAATTTGAACAGCGCACAAGGGTTAAATTTGCACTGTGTACCCCTGCATAAAATAAAAACAGGAGGAATAATAAAACGAACACTGTAAAATACAAGCTAAACAGCGCCTACTTCAGTAACACACAAATAGCTTAAGTTGTTAGCCCCTCCCATCCAACTGCTGGGTGGATCAGTGGATAGCGCAGACGACTTTCAACGTGAGGACCCGGGTTCGAGGCCCGACTGGACTCATCAGGTACATTACAAATAATAAATTGTGTTTGTGTGTTAAGTTGTGTGAATGGGTTGTACGTCCTACCTGTAGTCTGAAACATGTGAAAAATAGATAAAAACCACGGTTCAAATTTAATTATTTTATGATATATGATAAGTATATGTATGCAACATATATTAGACATATATGTGAAGTCATGTATGTCACATATATAAATAATTATATAGATGACATATATGTCTATGTATGTTTTTTGCACACATAGACATATATTTATATGGGATAGACATATATGTCAATATATGAAATTGTTCCATTTTCGAATAGGTGTCATATATGGTTGTACATATATGTACATATATGTTTCTACTTTATATTACCATATATTTCATATAGGGATATTTCATATATTCACATATATTACATTTCCGTATGGGGTGAGCTCCTCTGAAATGAAACTCTGAGACTGTTGTGAGATTACTTTGAGGGAATAATTTGGGAAGCGGGAGATTTCAGCAAGGCCTCTTTGCTCTCCATTTAATCCCCTTATAGTTATTGACTGTTGTCATCTTCCCTATAGGTTATAAAAAGTTTGAATAAATATATAGATGAAATCAGATCGGTTTGAAGTGTGTCCCTAACGTCCTGTTTTTCTGTCTGTCAATCACACAGAGGTCCCGCCCTGTCTCCTCCCCATGCGAGTCCTCACACATGATTGGCAGAAACGTTCTGCGGAGCGTCAGCGTGTCACATTGAGACGTCTCTCGTGGATTTCTCAGTTTCTCCCTCAGGATTGAAGGGATGAATCGTCCTGTCAGGCCGTCGGTTTAGCATTCATTCACATGACAAACTTATGCAGTGGTGATGTTGAAACCAATGAGATCTTATTTATAGATCACAATCCAAAGCAAATTCACATTCAGCTCTGGTTCATTTTTACTTGTTACAGAGGTTTCCTGATGACATTAAATTATTTACCTTAAACCTGTAATAATCTTCAGTAATAAATTCGCATGCATCAGTATTTCTGCTGATCTCTGGAGTAAAATGATGTGTATGTGTGTGTTTGTCTCTTTTGTTAGTGTTGTGTATGTCTGCGTTCCAGAGAGTGCCAGCAGTCGGAGCCCCTGGGCCGGGCCGGGCTGAGGACAGATGTCACCATATTGGACTGATGCACTTCAGTAGATTTTATGTGGGAAGACTGTAAGAATAAACAGATCAACACAAAACACAATCCCAACAGACTTCACTACTACACACATACAGAAACTTCTACTTTAGGTATTTGTGTTCCTGTAAGGAACTGCATGTTTGTCATTTCTCTGAACTTGAACCTTGTGTTTTAATGTAAACTCATGAATATGCAGTCTGCAGTTTAACCACAATCATTATTTGTGCGTCAAATCAACTTGATCTCATGAGAATATCTCTGTATTTTTACCTAAAGTGTGGTTGTACCACAGGTATATTTACTTATGTTTTCATACACACTGAAACGTATAATATCGACATGTTGACAGGAATAATACATTAATTATTTACGTATTAACAGCTTTACAGATGTACCGATTTGTATGTATTCCTATTTATAAATATTAAAACTGCAGTCATTGGTGTTACTTACTCGTATTATTGACATGTTTTCAGTCATATTTACTGACTTATTTAAGACAGTGTACTCATTTACCTAATGAAATGTTCATGACTTTCAGAGAATGACACAATATTAAACAAGACTACACTTTAAAACCTTAAAATGAAGAACATTTCTGTAATCATTTAAACATTTTGTAATATTTAGTTTGTTTGCCATGACACACAAAAGGCGTTTTCTCCAGTGCAATAATAATAACACCACAACATAAATTCACAAAATATGTTTATTTTATTAATTCGCTTTAATCCACATCTTTACAATTCATACAATTATGAGGAACAGATCCAAACTCAGCCCTTTTTCCAATGATCTTGATCCCACTTCATTTGATTTAAGATTAGGTTAGTTAAGAAGTTTTCATTTAAATTACTTTTTAAAGGACTTTTTTATAGGATTTAAACCTTTTTTAATTCATTCATATTGACAAAAATGGGTAAACATCATGTAAAAATCACACTATATTGACATTTAAAGAAAACCATCATGTTAAAGGAACACCCATTTTCATCTGATCATCATTTGATTTTTAACGTTTTGGAATCCATTCAGCTGATCTCCGGGTCCACTTTTAGCATAGCTTAGCACAATCCATTGAATCTGATTAGAACATTAGCATGATGTTTAAGAATGACCAATGAGTTTCAATTTTTCCCCTTTTTTAAAACTTGACTCCGCTGTAGTTACATCGTGTACTAAGACCGACAGAAAAATAAAAGTTGTGATTTTCTTGTCCGATATGGCTAGGAACTATATTCTCATTCGGGCATAATAATCAAGGACTTTGCTGCCTGCAAGTACCATGCACTCTCAGAAATAAAGGTACAAAACTGTACCTTTTTTGTCACTTGGGCTGTACCCTTTCAAAAAGTACAGCTTTGCACCTAAGGATTTCATTTTAGTACCTCATAGGTACATACTGGGACCAACGAGAGCTTATTAGTACCTCAAAAATACATATTAATATCTCAAAGGTACATATTGGTACTAAATGTTTATATATCTGTACCTAATGGTCCATACAATTACCTTTTTAAAGGGTGCTGCCCCACTGACAGCTAGGGTTCATATTTTGACTTCTTTCTAACAATGTAGGTCCTAAAGGTACGGTAATCTTCCCAAAATTGTGTTCTGTTTTTTATTCATGTAAAGGTACCAAACGGAAACTTAGGGTACAGCCCCAGTGACAAAATTGACAGTTTTGTACCTTTATTTCTGACAGTGTGGCTTTAGCAGGCGCAATGATATTACGAAAATAGTCCCCATGGTAACTTTCAATTGCAGGGGACTATTTTCAGGCACTGTATAATATCATGTGCAAATTCAAATGGATTATGGTAAGCTATGCTAAAAGTGGTACTGCCAGACCAAACTGTAAACATCAAGCTGGAAAATATTTTCAAAAAAAGTGGAGTGTCCCTTTAAGTATAAAGAAAAGTGACTCCTGTCTTTAATATCTTGATATGTTTACAGTTTACATGTAGCTGTACGTGAAATAAAAACAATCTTTGTGACAGCAATAACCATGTGGCGATGTTTATCCTACAGCTGAACACATATTCAGTACAATTACCCATAATCCTTCACATAAATATCATGTTTATCACAGCATGTAAGAGTCAGATATGATTCAGCTGAAGAGTCAGAGGTCTGTACTGAAAACATGGATAAATGCTTATAATAAAATACAAATAAAATACAATCAAATATGTTTCAATGTTAAATAAAAGTGATGTAATGCTCGTTAAGTAATCATTGGCTGTATTCGGATTAGTAAGAACCTGTTGGTTTGGCTCCATTTAAGCTCTGGTGCTCAGTCTGCGCATCTTTAGAAATACAAACCCAGAAAGATGTTGAGAAGGGTAAACTGTAGACGAGCGAGAAAACTTCTTATAGGTGTAAGAACAGCGTGAGACCTCCACCATTAGACAGAAGCTCTCAGAGAAACACACAAGAACCTTAATGGACCTCTGTGTGGGAGAAAGTGTCTGTCAGATCTGAAGTGAGACTGAATCAATGTCACATCACTTTTATAGAGATTTCAGATGAATTAAAGCAGCTCACACTGTGTGTGTGTGTGTGTGTGTGTGTGTGTGTGTGTGTGTGTGTGTGTGTGTGCGTGTGTGTGTTTGTGTAATGTATTTGCAGGAAACGATGATGGAATTTGTTTATTTGTAGCCAAATAGAGCTACTTGATAGAAAAATGAATAAATGAAATTGCAACGCTTCGTGTTGTATTTGTCGAAAAGGAAATCCCATAAATACATCAGGGAGTGAAAGCGAAGTCCCTATAGGGAAGTCGGCCTTGTTTTCAACGTTTCCGTGCAGTTATTTCATTCATGCAAGACTAAAGTCCTATCAGGTTGAATGGGGAAAGACAGATATCTCTAAAATCATTTTTAAGAAAGTTTGAGAGGAAAACGTTACAAATAATCTGCCAAATTATTTCGTAATTGTGACCAGTAGTCAGCGGTGGCAAGGGAAGGGCAAGGGTGGCACTGGCCAAGAGACACAAAATAAAAGCAAAAGAAATCATGCATAAAGAATAATATTTTTATTTAATAATAATCCCTCAAATACTCATCATTCAGAAATAAATTATTATAAACTATTATATAGACTATAAATTGTTTATATAGAAATTTTATCATTTGCATGTGTTTCTAAACCTTTTTAAACAATTCGAGAGCAAGAAGATGTTAACATTGCTCAAAATATCTTCCTCCATGTTCTTCAAACCAAATAAATGTATACAGGTTTGTAACAACATGAAGGTGAGTAAATGATGACAGAATTTTAAGAGGTCCACTCAGATTAAAATTTTTGGCCTGAGTGAATATCGATATTAAAATGCTGTCGGCTGACCCGCGTTCTTCAACAGTTTTCAGCATCCCTTAAAAGTAGATGGGTTTTCCTTGCTGAAGGTCTGCATTCGTTAAAAAAGAGAAAAAATATTTAGAATCAATGTTTAATGTTTCTTACCTTACTTATGAGGAAAATAGCCGTGTAAAAGCGGTATAATGTACAGTCAGCAGGTTTTTATCGTGAAAAACCCCCCTTTAGTGTGATACAAGACCCCTTTGCTTGGCTGATCACACTGTCTGGGCTTTTTTCTGCAATAACAACCTGCTGCCTATACATTATCCCTTACATCTTCAAACAAAAGAGATAGATACCGTCTTCTGGTCAAATAATTACATTGCATGTTTCATACAGTAGTAAAACAACACAATTTCAAAATGCATGTAAAGAAATTCAGATCAAGAAAAAGACTGATACATTTCATATTGAAATGCATCAATAAAAGAAGTTCATTTTTGTTTTATTCATTGTTTGTGTGTGTGGCCTTTAAAGGATGCTGTCTATTTAGGGAAAGTAGACATGAAAGCAATGCATTGGGTTTTGTTATAGGTCTGCAGTAATGAGAATGGTTGCTCGAGTCTTCTCCTCCACATCGGTCTGTTCCAGCTCCCTGTGTGTGTGTGTGTGTTTGTGTGTGTGTGTGTGTGTGTGTGTGTGTGTGTGTCTCCCTGGGTGAGACGGGGCTAAATGAAGATATTTGTTTTCACCCAGGTAACGCTGGCACAAGCTTGACTCTGCCGGTGCAGGAGACAATTAACTCACACCTGCTCTCAGCAGATTGTTCTGGCAGATAGGAACGAGCTCACTCCACCATCTGTCCCAAACAAGGTGTTACTCAGGTCACCTCACTCAGTCCATCCAGAGAAAGAGAAAGAGAGAAAGAGAGAGAAAAAACTTTGTTTTGTTGCTGTTTTGTGTTATTGTGAGGGGTAACACACACACACACACACACAGAGAGAGAGAGAGAGAGAGAGAGAGACACATGAGATGTGAAATAGTTACCACTGAGTAACCAAGTGAGTGTGATTGTACCAAACAAGATGAATTCCCTGCTGGTCCTGAAACAACATTCCCATTAACCAGATGTTAGGGTGGGGTTAAAGGCTTCTGCTGTCAGATGTAGATATTAATTTATATTTACATTTATGCATTTAGCAGATGCTTTTATCCAAAGAGAATAAACAATACCATTTTTGCATTACATGTTATCTGGTACACAAACAGGAAACTCACAAATGATTGATTTTGACAGAAATTTAGTCCCACCAGTTGCTGTAGAGGCGCCAAAAACGCGCTATCCGCGCGTAGTTGGACACTTGAACATTTAAGTTCACTCGCTTCATTCGCACATGAAAGCCACGGGTGAAATTCTAGTCATTCGAGACATTCACGCGGAAATTCGTGTAATGGGAGGGGCTTCTGTAATCACGTCACTACTACAGCAAGGTCCTGATTGGTTAACGTGGCAGAAATCCGCTGAAGTTCAGATTTTTAAACTTGCGCGTATCCTGCGGCAACGCTCAATTTGTGCTAAACGCGCCATTCTTTCCGCGTTATTCGCGCCGCGCTTACCGCGTATACCATGCCGCAGGATGCCTAATTGCGTTTTTGCATTGACTTAACATGTAAATCCCTCTGGTGTGAACACTGCATAATGCTGCGTTTACACCAGCCGCGTAGCAAAAAGACGCTATTCGTGCGTAGTTGGACGCTTGAACATTTGAGTTTACTTGCTTTATTTGCACATTAAATTCTAGTCATTCGAGACATTCAAGCAGAAATTCACATCATGGGAGGGCCTTCTGCGAGACAGCTATGACTCCGCTTGCTTCCTGTAATCACATCACTACTACAGCAAGGTCCTGATTGGTTAACATGGCGCGGAAATCCGCCTAAGTTCAGTTTTTTCAAATCGCGTGTTTCTCGCGGCAATGCTCAATTTGCGCGAAAAATGCCACTCGTTCCGCGCCTACCACGCCGCAGGATGCGTCTTTGCATTGACTTAACATGTAAATCACGCGCTTGCTGCCTCTACCCCAGCTTGTGTAAACGCAGCATAAGACTACATATGATGCCCTTTGATTATAAAGGGTTAGTTTCAGAAACACCTTTTGGAGCAAGGATACACATATGATGCCTAATATGATTTAAATGTAAACAGCTCACCAGGTTTTAAAACAGAGCTGGAGTCGTTTAAGCAATTTAATGTTTAAGGGATGCAGGTAGGCAACGAGACAAACCCTTTAGGCTTAAAAAGCTAAATAGATTTACATCAAAAGACACCACACAAAGAAACTGTAAAGTGCATGTATGACTGAAGCATGACTGAATCTCTCTCTCTCTTTTTTTTCTCTCTCTCTCTCCAGGGTTCTTGGTCCAGCTTTCATGTGCACAGCTGCTCACCTTATAGCCGCCAATATACCCCCCCACCCGTCCCCCTGCGGGGTGCCATGACCCCCCCTGCCTCTTTCTGCCCCGGATCGTCTGCAGGGTCCCACAGGACACAAACACACCATCATACAGGTAAAGCACATCATACATTATTCAGCAGGTCAGAGAGCAACATTCACACAAACACACTCGATCTGCTGCGTCTGTGTTTGTAGGTGGGCTGTGCACTTACTGTCTGCTGTAATATCATGCCAAACTAAAATAGACAGACAGAGAGAGCGAGCGAGTGTGTGTGAGAGAGAGAGAGAGAGAGAGAGAGAGAGAGAGAGAGAGAGAGAGAGAGAGAGAGAGACTGTTCAGACATGAGCTGCATGAGCTCTTAGATATTTTTCATTGTTTTGCCGTTTTGAGAGAGGAGTTTGATAAAAAATTTACAAAATCTTAAAGAACTATAGATACAGAACGGAATTGTGAAAGAATTAACTAAGAAAATACAGCTTTTTGCTTTTAAAAGCAAATATTCAGCACAGAGGATTAAACTGCAGCAGCACAGCACAGACCAGAGCCTGCGGGGGAGGGAAATTCAAAAGAAAACAAGGCTAAAACTTCAACAGTTCACACAGAGAGAAGCAGTGAGTAAAAACTGAAACTGCACTGGACTATTAGCTTTCTACCTTTAAACAAAAGAATATCTAATTGAACTTTTCAAATGTTATAAGCTATAATTAAGCTAATGGCTAATATAGCTAACCTGCACTCTGACTCTCAGTGCATTCATTTAAATGAGGCTGAGAATATGAACCAATCAAACGAGCCGCTGCAATCAGCTCACTCTAGCCATATACAGATGAGCTCAGACTGTGTGCCTATACACTATCCCTCTGATATTAAAACTGAGTCTGCAAGGAAAATATACAAGCAGAAACTACTAAAAGAAAACCCAGAAACACTGTTCTCAGACCTGTTTAAAACAGGAGAAGTCTGCAATCTGATCTTCTTTACTGATCATCCCACTGCCTGCCACAAAGCCATTATTAAATATTACCCTTCTGTGAAGAAAGAGGGCATCTGTAACGGCTGGAAAGTTAAAATCAGAGAAGCACATGATCCTGACAGTACAGAGATAACTGTAAACATCTACAAAAATGGTACAGTCATGGTACAGGGAAATTTAAAATTATTCCAGACTGACTACAGCTCCATATGTGAAATAATGAAAAAAGAGAAAGTCTTATCATCTGAACAAAATTCACAGAGCATTATCACCACAGATCTCAGGTCAATCACCACAGAAACTGAGAGTCCTGACCAGAATCTGCTCAAATCTTTACCAATACTCCAAGAGCATTTCACAAGACTGGAGATAGAGATGGTAGAGCTGAAAGAAACTGTACTGAAACAAGAACAAACAATGCATTCATACACATGTGAACATCAGCAGCAGAACACAGAACAAATAACACAGAGACTGTCATCACTCACACAACAAATTAGAAATCTACAGACAGAAAATGAGAACTATAAGAGTGATGTGAACACACTGAGAATTCAACTACAGGACAGAGAAGAGTTCATGCTAGAGATGAGACAGCAGATCAAAGATTTACAGCAGGAGAAAGAGCAACAAGACAACGAGATTCATGCACTGAAAGAACAGCTGATCGAGCTGCTCAAAGCCAGAGAAGAAACAAAGCAGATAAAACTCATGGAAAAAACTCAACCCATCTCCACCCCAGAGACCCCTGACACAGACAGCCAACATGTACCACTCACCAGCTCAACGAGGCCTGACATAGACAACTTACAGTCCTCACAACAGGCTCCACAATCTGACCAAACACAACAGATCTCATCTGACAGGAGCACAACGCAAACCAGCCCTCAAATAGTTCTACTTATTGATTCCAACGGGAAATTCATTGACGTCAATAAACTTTTCCCAAAACATAAAGCTGTTAAACTCTGGTGTCCCAACACAGACAAAGCTCTGGAGCTTCTGACAGTATCCCAGCTGGGCCACCCTAGCCATATTATAATCCATACTGGCACAAATGACCTAAGGAGAAAACAGGACAGACTATCAGATTCTTTCAGAGCGATTGTTGAAAAAGCACGACACACGTTCCCCAACTCTAAAATCATCCTGTCTACACTGCTTCAGAGGAAAGATTTCCATCCCAACACCATTAATAAAATAAATGCCAACATCTCCAGACATTGTGCCCTCCTGCCTAATGTTCACTTGGCCCACCACTCAGACCTGGACACTGACTGTCTATATGATCATGTTCATTTACGTAAACATCTGATACACATCCTGGCAAAAAGACTCAAAGATGTTGCTCTAAACAGGACCAGCCAAACAAGTCCCAGATGGGAAAGAAGCAACCCTAACACTTCAAGAAACACTTCAAGGAATAACATCCCACCCAGCAACTCATCCAGAGCCCTGCCTAGAGCTTTAACACCCAGGCAGGAGCCACAGAGACAAAAACTGTTTTACAAAAACCCCACAGCTCCTATAGAATACTGCACAGTAGCGGAACCTCCTCCACAACAGAACCCACCTCAGCCGCCTAAAATGACCTACGCCCAGGCTGCCAGTGGAGGAATAAACCAAACTAATGTGGACCTTCACAACATCCAAAACATGCTGAGTATTATCTGCTCTCACATACTAACACAAACTAATTATAAGAACTAAAAAAAAAAAAAAAAAAAAAACACACAAGTTGAATGTTCTAAGTAGTTATACATTGTCTTAATAGTTTTGTGATTCTCTCAAGTATATATATATATATATATATATTTTTTTTTTATCTTTCTCTTCACTCAAAATGGCAAACAAAACCTATAAATCATCTTAACAGTTTTGCGATGAAATCACTTAGTATTTCAACATGGAATATTCAAGGTATTAAGTCCTCAATATTTGGCCTGAAGAGTAGAAACTCTGATTTCATGAAAGAATTACAAGACTTAGATGTCATCATATTACAGGAAACCTGGTGTAGAGAACATGAGTCCACTGGTTGTCCCTCAGGTTACAGAGAAATTATATTACCATCAATCAAACTCACATCAGTCACACAAGGGAGAGATTCAGGGGGAATGATAATCTGGATTAAATCTGGATTGTCCATAGAATTAGTCAAAAAAGAACAATGCCATCTATGGTTGAAAATTAAAAATGGCATCCTAACATCTCAGCCTGTCTTTCTGGGTGCCATATATATACCTCCCTCTGAGTCTCCATATTTCCAAGAAGAAACATTTCAAAATCTAGAGCAAGAAATCAGCCATTTCCAGGCCCAAGGAAATGTGTTACTTCTGGGTGATTTAAATTCAAGAACCGGTGTAGAATTAGATTTCATAGATTCACACGGCACCCGACTCATTACAGGAAATAATGCATGTTTTCGTTCTCACCCCCCCAGAACAAACTGTGATCAAATAGTAAACTCACATGGAAAGCAGCTACTACAAATTTGCCGTAGTCTAGGTCTGTACATTGTCAATGGACGACTAAGAGGGGACTCATTTGGTCGGTACACTTACAGCTCATCTCTTGGTAGTAGCACAGTGGATTATGCAATCACTGATCTAGATCTTTCCTCTTTGAGAGCATTCACAGTCAAACCTTTAAAACCCTTCTCTGATCACAGTCAAATCACAATCTATATTAAAAAATCGGAAACAACCACAAACACTAACAGGACACAATACCAAATGAACAAAATAATAACTTTTAAATGGACTGAAAACAGTGTCACAAATTACACCAATGTCATTGAATGTACAGAAATACAATCTCTTTTACATTCATTCCAAACACATCAATACCCTAAGAACAAATTAGGCATCAATCAGGAAGTAAAAGATCTAAATTATATTTTCTACAAAGTAGCACGAAAAAGTGATTTGACTCTCATCAAAACAAAGAAAAAGAAACTGAGCACTGACAAATGGTTTGATGCAGACTGTAAGTCTCTGAGAAAAAACCTTAGAAACTTATCAAACCAAAAACACCGTCAACCACAGAATCAAGACCTCCGCCTTCATTACTGTGAGGCATTAAGACAATACAAAGCCACACTCCGTCAGAAAAAAGCTCACTTTCTACAGGGCCAACTAGAAGATATTGAAAAATCTCTCAATTCAAACAAATTTTGGAATAAATGGAAACTATTATACAAATCAAATAAAGAAGATCTGGCCATCCAAGATGGAAAGATATGGAAAAATCATTTCGAAAAATTATATAGCTCAATCGAAATTCAAAACATCAATCAAAGTGAAATAATAAAAAATTTAGAAAATCTGGAAAGAACAATTAAAGCAAATCAAAACCCTTTAGATTTCCCTATAACAATGAAAGAATTGGAAGACAAATTTAAACAGCTAGAGCCCAAGAAAGCCTGTGGTGTTGATGGCATCCTGAATGAGATGTTACAATACACAGAGCAAAACTTCAAACTATCAATCCTGAAACTATTTAATGATGTTTTGTGTGTTGGGTATTTCCCTGAGATTTGGAACCAGGGTCTCATCAGCCCCATTTACAAAAACGGAGACAAACAGGACCCCAACAACTACCGAGGCATCTGTGTCAACAGTAACCTGGGGAAGGTTCTCTGCAGCATTTTAAACACAAGAATTTTAGACTTCCTTGTGAAGCACAATGCCTTGAGTAAATGTCAAATTGGTTTCCTTCCAAAATGTAGAACATCTGACCACATCTTTACACTTCAGACACTAATTGATAAATATGTACATCAAAACAAAAGACAAATTTTTGCTTGTTTCATAGATTTCAAGAAAGCATTCGATTCAATTTGGCATGAAGGACTATACCTAAAACTACTCAATAGTGGTATAGGGGGGAAACTCTACGATTTAATTAAATCTATGTACACAGCCAGTCAATGTGCTATTAAAATTGAAAACAAAAGAACAGAATTTTTCCTGCAGAAGCGTGGAGTGAGACAGGGATGCAGTTTAAGTCCAACCCTCTTTAATATTTATATTAATCAATTGGCTAATATATTAGAACAATCTCAAATTCAAGGTCTCACTCTGTACGACACAGAAATAAAGTGTCTCCTCTATGCTGATGATCTGGTTCTTCTGTCACCCACTAAAGAAGGGCTGCAGGAGAGCCTGGATCTGCTGGAGGATTATTGTCAGTCCTGGGCCCTGACAGTGAACCCCCAAAAAACTAAAGTTATGATTTTCCAAAAACGTTCCAGATCTCAAGGTCCAACACACACATTCACACTATCACATAGAACCATTCAGAACACAAAAACATACAATTATCTTGGACTAAAGATCACTTCAACAGGTAACTTTACATCAGCTGTGAATGAACTCAAAGAGAAAGCGCTAAGGGCCTTCTACGCCATAAAGACATCAATTAAAATTGAAATTCCAATCCAAATTTGGCTCAAAATTTTTAAATCAATAATTGAGCCAATTACACTATACGGCAGTGAGGTGTGGGGTCCATCCTTTAAATTAGATTTTGTGAATTGGGATAAACATCCAACTGAAACTCTACATTTAGAATTTTGTAAAAGAATACTTAAAGTGCAAAGAAAAACACCAAACAACGGATGCAGGGCTGAATTAGGCCAATACCCTCTCCTTATAAACATCCAGAAAAGATGTATTAAATTCTGGAAACACCTACAGACAAGCGACCCCACCACATATCATTTCAAAGCCCTAAAAGAGCAAGAACAGAACTTACATAAGAGTCCCCTCTGTCAGCTGATCATGAGACTGACTGATCTCACACATACAGAGATCATCCAGAATCATGACAAACACACACTCGCAAACATTCGGCCTAACCAAATTATAAACATTGAAAAAGACAAATACATCACCTATTGGAAAAACACCATTGAAAAACAACACAAACTGGAATGTTATTCAGCACTAAACCGAGAGTACACCATGGCAAAATATCTAAGCATTGTGACTGATGTGAAACTAAGAAAAGCATTAACAAGGTACAGACTCAGTGATCACAGTCTGGCTATTGAGACAGGCCGGAGGAGACAGATGTGGATCACTCGTGAGGACAGACTCTGTTCTCACTGCACAATGAAAGTGGTAGAAACAGAACTACACTTCCTCACTGAATGCCCACAATATGAAATAATCAGAAATAAATATTTTACCAAAATCAATCACATATTTCCACAATTTAATAACTGTACTCCAATTGAAACACTTAGCATTATTCTCGGTGAAAAAGCAGAATTGGCATTAATATCTGCAAAATTTGTAGCTTCTTGTCAAATCCTGAGGGACAACCACAACAACATCCTGAAAACCTAAATTTACTTAACCCAACCCTCCATTACACAAATTAAATGTTTAGTTTCAATTATTGTAATGGTTAATATATGTTGTAAATTTGATACAGTGTCGTTTTCCTGTGTCATAACAATAATTCATTATTCTTGTTTTACCTCATGTTGTTATTTATTTATTTACTTGTTAATCTTTACTTATTGTTGAAATGTTACATTCTAATGCTTTGGCAATGCAAAAAAAATGTACTTTGTCATGCCAATAAAGCAGTTTGAATTGAATTGAATTGAGAGAGAGAGAGAGAGAGAGAGAGAGAGAGAGAGAGAGAGAGAGAGAGAGAGAGAGAGAGAGAGAGAGAGAGAGATTTCACTATATTATTATATTACAAACAATCACATAAAGTATATTGACTCCCAGTATAACTTTATCAAAGCTTATATATTACCTAAAAATCCCATATTTATAATTACTGTAAAATAATTTATAATTTTCATTGTAATGGAGGCCCATGCAACTAACAAAAACAATGTGATCTTACAAAGTTCTGTATTATAGTCACAAAATATTTTGCTCATTTATCCGTGTCATTATCACGGATCTCTGCATTTTTCCGTGTCTCTTTTCCATGTCAGTTTCATGTATTTATTATTAAAAATAAAAAATATGCACTTTTAAACCACAACTTCTCGTCTAGATCCGGTCGTGATGCACCAGCGTGACCCCACGCAATGCGTCATGATGTCAAGAGGTCACAGAGGACGAACGCGAAACTACGCCCCAGTGTTTACAGTGTTGAGAAAGAGGACCGTTCTGACGTTGTTGTATGTGGAATGATACTAATTAATGTCTTTGTGTCAGTTTATTGTTTACAATTGTCCGCAAATGTGAGTTTCATATATGTTACACGTGACCTTTCTACGTCACTACGCATTTACGTTAGGTCAAGCAGGAAAGGACCTAGACAAGAAGTTGTGGTTTAAAAGTGTATATTTGTTATTTTTATTGTCAAAAATGACAATCGTTTTGCTAGATAAGACCCTTATGCCTCGTTTGGGATCGTTTATAGTCCTTTGAAACTCTGTTGAAAAAAACTGTTAAGTGTTGAGTTAAGTATTAAATGTTGGGCTCTATTAAACTCCATTTAAATGAGAAAAGTCCTGCAAAGTTTTCCTCAAAAAACTTAATTTCTTCTCGACTGATCAAAGAAAGACATCAACATTATTGATGACATGGTGGTGAGTATTTTTTTTAAAGAAAATTGACTATTCATTTAACATCCAAAGAACATTTCTGTTTCTGTGTATTATAAAGAGATTCTTTTTAAAAGTTAAAAAAGAAATGATTGTTTTAAAAACCCTTGAATGTAAAAATCATTGGTTGGCTCTTCTATAGCATCGCTGTGAAGTTCCCCTTTCAGCACCTTTATTTTTTAGGAGTGTAGGATGTTGTGGACGATTGCCAGGTCTTGGATTTGTGGTTGCAGAGGTGCTCATTGCTTGGTGGTTAAGTGTTTGATCGGTCTCTGTGAAACTGTGCTGTCTGTATTTGGCACCGGTTTGTACTTCAGCGTTAGTCTGAGAGATTTTTTTACCCCATTGTACTGTTCTCTTCTTAAGACACATCATTCATGTCTATAGCATGAACACTAAAATGTAATACTTTCATGGGTTTGTTTAATGAGCAGTATTAATACTGGAACTCCAGTAATTATAATGATATAAAGCGTAAGTGTGTGCTGTTGAATTTAAAGGTCTAGCAGATGGATAAGTTATTGGTTTTGTAAAGAATACATTTACATTCAGTTCCCTTGGTAACTCTAAAATGAGCTCTTCAGATGTACAGCGGGTCACATACATGCGTCCTGCATGTCGACATCTCGGCGGGTGATCGTTTTTCAGGACGACCTGCAGTGCAGAACATCAGGTCAAAGCACTTAGAGCAGAAATGTATGTATTGTGTGTGCGTGTACTTCATATAAGCACATAGAGTTCCTTTGTTATAGAAAATAATATATATTCAGTTCTGGAAATATGAGGCACTATTTATTGTAAATAGTCGCCAGTAAAAAGACTTTGCCACCTTTGGCTTAAAGGTGCAATGTGCAGTGTTGGTGAATGTTACTTTTAAAAGTAATGCATTACAATATTAAGTTACTACCCCAAAAAAGTAACTAATTGCGCTACTTAGTTACTTTTCATGGAAAGTAATGCTTAAGTTACTTTTGCGTTACTTTTTCTTACTTGACTGAGGCTTGATCTCTTTCAGACCTTCGAGGTGTTTTTTATGACTGAGGGGCTGTTTACACTTGGTTTTAAGATGTGTTTTCATCGATCGGATCACAAGTGGACGAGAGAGACACATTACGTTTACACCTGGTATTTAAATCCGTCTCTTTTGTCCACTTTTGACCGCATCTGTCCTGAATACTGTGAGGGGGTGGTCTGTGAGACGGTGGGCGAGTCTCTCTGCTGTCATTCAAACGCGAGCGGGAGTAATTATGAGTATATATGGACGCAAACTATATTATGTCGGAGCCCGCTGCTTGTTTAGTAAGTAAACATGCTGCACAGTTTTTGTACGTTTATTTGTTGGAGCTTTCTCTGAATTTTCAGCGCAATTGATGAAATGGGATCACGCAACTTTCACGCTTTCAAAACGAAACTACGGAGAACACCCGCAGTAGTTTTATCAATGAAAGGCTAAAAATAGCGCTGTTCACCGTATTTTTCAATGACAGAAGTCAAAAAAGACGTAAAATTTGTGTTTAATAGCTCAGATTAGATAAATGGGCGGAGAGAAGGCGGTCGCGTGTGGCTGTTCGAACGCATTCAACAACATTGCGTTCCGCAACTCCAAAGCGATCCGATCGAAAGTGGTTTCGACTACCTCTGGATGTGGTTGAAAGTGGTCGAAAGTGGACGAGCTCAAAACGTTTTGAACACCGTTTACACCTGGCATTAACGTCGTCCACTTGTGATCCGATCGACGAAAACGCATGTTAATGCCAAGTGTAAACAGCCTCAGAGAAGTTCTGCATTCAGAAATTGCATATTTCCATTGCAAAAAAATGTCAAGCTCTGTCCTGCCATCTCAGTTTCTGACTCAAACTGTTTCCGCTCATGCGCTCACGCATAGATTGCGTAATTCTACATTAATACATTCAGTTTAATTCAGTAAATTTTTTTATCTAATAAATTAAACTGAAAAGTAACTTGCATTACTTTTTTTAAAAAGTAACTCAAATATTTATGTCTACATTTATTAAGTAATGCGTTACTTTACTCATTACTTCAGAAAAGCCGTAGCTTCTCTATGCGCTTCGAAATTGAGGTTGGTTGCAATTCGCAATCTCGCACTCCGATTCGCGTTGTGCCACATTAACACCTTAGATGTGCATTTTTCCAAATAATTCAATGGCTTGCCGTTAATGGGGCATCTATGTATATCTATGTCTATGGCTGACGCATGGCGTTGGTGTTTAATGCATGCATTTGGAGCTTTTGTGAATATGCATCAGAAAAAGCATAGACAAAACATTCTTGTCACTTTATCTATTGAAGATTGAACCACTGTTATCACATGGACTATTTTACTTTGTCTTTACTGCCTTTCTGTACTTAAAAGTTGTGATTTACCTCAGAGCACAAGTGTGTGTGTGTGTGTGTGCTTGTGTGTGTGTGTGTGTGTATGCGGTCTGTAAGCTGACACACACAGTAAGAATGTAGAGCAGGTGTGAAAAGACTCCAGTCGCGGTACGGGAGCCGACCTGCCGAATCGCTCGTCTCCTCACACCCTCTTCACACCTTCACACACCAGGGGAAGAGATGAGGAGAGCACACGTGTGGAAGAGAGAAGAGATAAAGTCATAATTGAACTGGGAGGACGCAGGAGATGCTAAATATACCAGCATATGACTGCACTTAACACACGCCTGCAGGTGTGCCTGGGCTCCGGGAACAGATCTGTGATGATAGTGTGCACAACGTGTTATTCAAAGACATTTCTGTGACCAGTTCAGTTATTGCTTCATCTTAATAATAAAGTTTGTAAGGTATATGTGTGTGTGTATCTGTGTTTCAGTTTCTTCTGTTCCTTAAACATTTGGATAAAGGAGCTCCTGCAAGGCCGGTTTCTCTCTGTTGTACAAAGACATACTTACCAGCTCAGGGCCACTATTGATTTATTAAAGTCAAAGCAGGCAAAGGGACATTTGTACCTACATGACGTTTTCTGCTTTACCTTCGCAAAGTCGTTCATCTCAGATCTGAGATTTGTCTTTCCTCGTCTCCTGCCGTGAAGAAACGACAGCACCAAAACTTTAAGCGCAAAAAACAACTTTGAAAAGCGGGCCGCTAAAGTTTGCTCTGGGCAACTGCAGACTCTGAAGAATTTATTTAGCCATTAAAAAGAAGAAAAACAAAATCAATGGCGGCGCCCTCACAGTGAGCCAGAGACACAGACTCTCTCAGACCAGAAAACATTTATTATAAACACAAAAACAAAGACCAGAGATTCACAGCATCTCTAACAACTCCCAAATATTCCACAAACATCTCTGATCCGCTGTCAAATACCTAACAACGCTAATGACATTTTCAACAGATTCTAGCACTTTTTTCCTTCGCTTATGTGATGGCCTTTTATTTTGAAAGTATAGTGGTGCAGTTTTTATGGTACAGTGATGGTTACACCATGCTAAATAATACCATGATTATTCAGATAATACCATGGTACTATCAGGGTAAATTTTATTGCCATTGTACATGTTCAAATGAAAAATCATATATTATTTTATTATTTATAATAATATAATTATGAATAATATATCATTTTTCTATTGAGAATAACATTTATTTGATCACAATATTAGAAATTGGAGGTAGTTTATTGTCATTAAAATAATATCACACAGTGCTAAATGGTAAAAAAATGCTTAATTTTTGATAAAATATAATTTTTTAAATCTTTTATTTAAAGGGGACATATCATTAAAATCTGACTTTTTTCATGATAAAGAGCTATAATTGGGTCCCCAGTGCTTCTATAAACATAGAAAATGTGAAAAATATCAACCCAGTAACTTAGTTTTGGTAAACCATTCTCTGCAAGCATGTGTAAAAATAGGTAATTGAAATTTGGCTCCACTTGTGATGTCAGAAGGGGATCTTATTATAATAACACTGCCCCTTAATCTGCATTTTCCAACCACAGCACTGCCATATAGTGCAGAGATCAGCTCATTTGCATTTTAAAGGACACACCCAAAAACAACACATTTTTGCTCACACCTACAAAGTGGCAATTTTAACATGTTATAATAAATTATCTGTTTGATATTTTAAGCTAAAACTTCACATATGAACTCTGGGGACACCAAAGATTTATTTGACATCTTAAAAAAGTCTTGTGAAATGTCCCCTTTAAGTGAGGGGTGAGATATGACAGACAGGTTCTGTTCTCGACAGATTTACCTCTCAATACAACACAATAGCTGCGCTTCCATTGTCCTACAAATTGCACAAAATGACATTGCAAATTGAAAATACGGCAAATTTCGCAAAACTTCCACCCTGCAAAAATGATTTTTATACTTAGTATTTTTGTCTTGTTTTTAGTAGAAATATCTAAAAATTCTTAAATCAAGATGTATTGTCTTGATGAGCAAATGACCTTAAAAAATAAGTCTAGTTTATAGCCAAAACATGTCTATTTTTTGCTGAATGTTTCTTGTATTAAGTAAATTCAAGAAAAATGTCTTATTCCATTGGCAGATTTTTTTGCTTGTTTTAAGCACAAATTCACTTAAATTTGACATGTTTTGTCTATAAACTACTTATTTTCTTAGGTAATTTGCTTATCAAGAAAATACATCATGACATACAAATGACATAAGAAAGTCATTTTTTGCAGTGCATATATCGGAACAAAGTTTTTATGCTCGCATGAGGTGCACTGTAAAAAATAAAAAGTTGACTTAACTTAAATTTTCAAGGCAATTTGCTGCACAGCTTTTTTGAGTTTACTCAACTCTTGGATGATGTACTTCACCTAACTCAATTTACTGAGTAATGTCAACTTCAACTGATTAGGTAATAAGCAAATTTCTATGTTTACTCAACTAGTGACTAAGTTGGGTAAAGAGTAATTTAGTATATCCAAATTTAACTAATCTACATGTTTTGGATTGTGGGAGTGCACAGAAAGGTCTCTTAAACAAAGTCTGTATCTGACTTAGCTCTTGCTTAAACCAGAGACCTTTTTGTTGTGAGGCAACAATGATGCGCGCTAACTCATTGTGCTGCCCTCTACACTGAACACACACTTCTCAATCAGGGTAACAATGAACAAACATAATTCTTTAAAAATTACTCTAAATACAACATATAACTAACATTAACAACATAACAACATAAATAAAGCCGGCAAACATCAAAACAGTCATCTTTTCTAGTAAATATTAACCAAAGAAGTGAACATGTCGCAATGCATGCTGGGAACCATTCCGACCATTGTTTTTTTTTTAAATTGCTTGTTCAGATTACTCAGTTTGGCAAGTTGGGTGAACGAATTGGACAAAAACTTTTACATCTAAGTCCAGTCAACAAAATAATATTTGTTAGCTGAATGATTATGCTCTTTTCATTTAGTGAACACAAAATAATCAATTGACACCCTTCAACAAAGAAATCTTTGTTCAAGTTACTTTGTTGAATGAACATTTTAAAGTTGGATTTTTGCAGTGTGTTTTTTCAGGCAATTCAGATAAGCTGTATTTTGCCAAACTGCAATGGAAACAGATTTTCAGGTCACCTATTTCACATAATTATTATTTGAAGATGACGCTGTATGATCTAAAACCTCACTGAAACAGCTCAATAAGTGTATTAATAACTGAGAACTATAAAAGTCTTTCCTTGCCAATAATGTATAAAACTCCTACATCTCTTTTGATTTAAAATAATCTACTATAATCTCCAAGAAACACCTATACGTTGCCGCTCCTAAGTATAAGGGGTTTTCCTTGGCATTAATGTTTGGATAATACTCGTAATGTCTCCTTCGGTTAAAAACAATGGCTAGTGGGGTGGATGTGATATTAGTAAACCTACCAACATCAGTCGACATGATGTTTAAAATGACTTCACAAGATGAAAAACTCTGTTTCAGTCGCATATCATCTGTTAATATAAACGTTGGCATTTTGCAATAGATTTTTGTCAACACTTAGAAAATAACGCTAAAGTTTTAAGCAAATCTGTGATGGAAACGCAGCTACAGACTCTTATATTAAAAGCTGGCATATTTTTACATTAAACTAATGTTTCAGACACTTCTCAGGGATGCTGTAGTTCAGGTAAATTGCAGATAAACTAGATAGACAAGATAGAGATAAACTCCTCCATTGACTCAAGAAATTTCAAGACCATGAATATTTGAGGTGAATTAAAGATGCTACAGCATTTAGCCAAAGTGTAAGAATGTGTGCCTGTGTGTGTTTGTGTGTGTGTGTGTGTGTGTGTGTGTGCGTGTGTGTGTGTGTGTGTGTGTGTGTGTGTGTGTGTGTGTGTGTGTGTGTGTGTGTGTGTGTGTGTGTGTGTGTGTGTGTGTGTGTTTGTGTTGTGTATGTGTGTCAAAGTCTGAGCGTCCTGCTGCTAAACGGACAAGAGCTGCAGCTCCAAAACTCCCCGAACATCAAAGTCAAGCTCCAGAGAGAAACTTTCTGGAGTCAGGGTGTCCTTTTAGCAACTGCAGATGAACTAACAGGTGGTGTGTGTGAGGCCTGGAAGGATCTGCCTGCCTGTGTGTCTGTGTGTGAGGTTTGGCTGAGCGGATCTACGCGAGGGTGGCCAAGAGGTAGAACCCGGACCAGAGCATCTCCCTCCGCGTGTGATCCTGCTCCAAACTGGCAACGTTTCTCTGAACCTCACACGCTGCAGATGTGCCCGGTTCCTTTTCCCAGCATGCCCCTCAGCGCTCCCGCTCCTCTGAGTGAGTGAGAGACAGAGAGGAACGACGCGAGGAAGAAAGAAACAAAGAGGTTGAGAAGAAAGAGAATCTGCAGCCATGGCAGGAGTGCAGGATTGTGTGTGTTTGTGTTTGTGATCAAGGCTAAAGTCGGACTGTCGCTGGCAGTGTCGCGCTCTTGATTCGTTATCTGCTTCTTTTCCATATTCGTTGTCTCTCGGTGCTGCATGTGAAAATGAAAAAAATTATTTACCCTCTTGTTGTGCTTAACCCATATGCTGTTATTTTGTCTGTGATACACAAAAATAAACATTTTTAAAGGTCTTAATGAAACTCTGGGGTCCTAAAGACTTCACCCTCTAGAGGTTTTTTTGTTGTTGAACAGCATCTGAACATGAACTCTAAAGGGAGCTAGACAAAATTTTCTTGCGTCTTGTGTAGAAGTAATGCAACTATGACCTAAAAAAAAGATTTTCATTTGTTCAGGCTAAATATTTGATAGCACAAGACCATAACCACTTAAATATAATTTTTTTTAAACAAAAATATAAAACAAATTAAGGCAAATAAGTTAAAAGCTATATATATATATATATATATATACAGCAATTACGTTTAAAGTTTAAACCATGGACGTTCATACGTTGTGGTAATCCCACTTGGTGGGAAAACGTGTACAGGCTGTTTCTCAATGCGAAGGGTGCAGCCTTTGGAGGTCGCATATACAGGCTGCATACGTCATCAAGCCTAGTTTGTTTTAGTTAACTAAGCATTACATTCACAAGTCATAAGCACATTACAACAATGTATGATTAATTAAGAATATTTGTCAACTTTATAATTGTCACTATTCTGAAATAAGATAATAATCTTGATGACATATAAAGGCCTACAAATGTGATCTCTGGAATCTGCAGCCTTCGGATTGAGAACGTCTTAAAAAAACAAAAGGTAATTTACTTGTCATCAAAAATAAACTACTGTAAAATGACTCTGTTGTTATTGATTTTATGTGGAAGTCTACGAGAAGTTAAGTTTGGGCCACAAAAGCCGTTTGTTTATGTTGTTGCTGTTGAAACCGTCTATAGTATCTCAGATTATTAGGATCTGTTTCTCCAAAACATTTAAGAAGTGGGAGACTCATGCAATAGTTGTCTTATGTACCTTATGTTATCATCTTCATGTTTAGGAGAAACAACATGAGATATTAAAGAGATCTTAGTGGTGATTTTTCCTTCTTGCAGGTGGTCCACAGCTAGGTCACTCCATCAGAGTAGTGTAGAAAGGTAAAGTCTTTATCTCTTTGTCTCTCACAGCGTCATCATCATGAACCATTTAGTGTCTCCTAATAAAACCTGCAGTCTAGATGATAATTAGCAAGTGATGGTTTCGAGCACCAGCTGCTTGTGCATTTAGAAAAAAATGTTCACAAAAACTGACTTTATTGGGTTCTCTTGGGTTTTTGGACTGATAATACACAGGTCTTGGTTTTTCTGTTGCAATTACATTACAGTAAGTGTTGAAATTTGAAAGAACAAGACTAAGAACATTTGTTCATAGGCTAGAAATTACTCTTCTATTTATTCAGTACACCTCCTATATTGCAAATCATTTAATTGAACAAAAGGTATAGGAACTCATAGTAGTTTGGCAGTAGTTTTTTTTTTCTCATAAGCTATACTCCAGTGAATACTGTGTTAGCATTTTTACAGTATACATCTTATTCGGTCCACCACCATGTTGAGTCCAAACCGAGGCCTTTGAGGGATAGACATCCAGAGTGTGCACTTTAAATGTATCAGGATGCTGGTCATTCAGCCATCAAAACACAGAAAATAAATAATTTTACACATTTACACAGGACAACGAACCTCAGAAAAAATTAACCATGGTTTTACTACATTTAAGACCAAAAAACCATGGTTACTGTAGTTAAGCCATGGTTACCACAAAATAACTATGGTTTTGACAACCATGGTTTTCAAAAACCATAGTTAAACCATGGTTAGTGTAGTAAAACCATGGTTTTGCTCATAGTAATCAATTGACCAAAAAACCATGGTTACTACACTTTTACCACAATAAAACCATGGTTAATTTTCGTAAGGGAATCATGCATACAGTAGCTAAAATGAGAAGGGACATATGACCTAATTTGAGATGAGAATATCACATTGTGTACATAATATCTCTTGGATATTAGCCTGTTGGCTAATTGCTAATTTCTAATGTTGTAAGCATCTCTACTTTTCTTTAAAACACCAATATAGTGCAACAATACAATATTTTATGACAACAACTAAGTATACATCTTGTATAGATCATAAGAGTTGTCCCATATGTATTTTCGCTGTTACGTTTTTTTTTTTAAGACATGAACATTGACTTAATAACGTGCGATTGACTTGATAACAAGCTATTGACTTGCAAGTTTTTCGTTGTGCAAGTATTGTTAGATGTAAAACCCCATATGAACCTCCAAAGTACAAATTTGATTTAATAAGAAATGAATTTTGCTTCTGTGATTCCCATCAATGTGTTTAAAAAACGTACAGGAGAAAAGTTTTTAACATATTCACGCCTTGCTTTTTTTAACAAATTGGAGTTATGTACTTAGTTATAGGACTATATTAGTGTTTCAAAGAAAAGCACCACATTAGTGATTAGCCAACAGGCTAAAAATAAAACTGATTTTATGTACACATTGTGTTGCTCTTATCTCAAAATTAAGTCATATTTCCCTTTTCATTTAATTTGATTCCTGAGGTTCTTTGTCCTGTGGAAATTTGTAAAACGATGTATTTTCTGTGTTTTAATGGCTGAATAACCAGCAACCTGATACAAAACAATAGGTTGAAAGCGCACAATCTGGACGTCCATCCCTCACAGCCTCTGTTTGGAATCAACATGGTGGTAGACTGAATAAGGCGCATGGTAGTTTCCAAAACCAAACATTATTTTGTTATAGTGATACTATGGTTACGGAGAGTTAAATAAGCTGAGATTTGAAATGCATTAATAGGCATTAAAGCAAAGTCAGAAGTCTCAGACAGGTTGTTGGTGGTCTTTGTCTTTTATGTGTTCTTTTTAAACACCACAGGTGAGTTGAACTGATCTGCGCAGGTGGATGCTGTGATTTTAATGCATCTAAACCAGTTCAGTTTGAAAGAAACACACACAGGAACCGAAACCGCAGGCATAAAAGCGGCGGTCTCTGAGACGCACGGCGTGCTGTCTGATTAAGTTTACGGCGCAGGTTGAACGTGTGCGCAGTCAAAGAGAGCAGACAGAAGATTAATGAGAGAGTGTGACGCTTTGTGTTTTCACCTCAGTCCAAAGCAGGATATTTCTGTCAACCGATAATTACTGTCAGATGGTTACAGCACCTCTTCTAGAGATGACAGGAACGAGGGAGGAAGGGAGAAACGAGTGCGCTTGCGGTGTTATTCCCTCACACCTGATGTTGCAGGAGCAGCGAGGTTTTTCCTCCTGGTGCGTGAGGTAGAGTTGATTTCACTTTGTTCTAGTCTAAATAAAATCAACTTTGATTGAAACTAAATAAACAACATCTTCATCATCTCCACTTTAAACCAGATGTATGAGTTATGAGCCATTATGTGTTAACCTGTTGCTCATCTCTTAATAGACGACAACTACCCTGCATGGAATCAATAGCAATCAAGTGCTTCTAGAGATTATTTCTAATAACAAGCAAAAGTTTAAATCATAGCTATAGCATATTAACCATTACACTGACCTAACGTTACCGTGTAAAATAAACTCCTTTTTCCACCACTGACGAGTTATCTTGTCAATTATGTGTTAATATCATCAATTGACGAGTTATCTCGTCAATTAATTGAAAACATTTGCATGTAAAAACTGACCAGTTTTGGGGGTAACGCAGTACAAGTAACGCGCATTATGTAAAAATATTACTTTTCTGAAGTAACGAAAAAAGTAAAGCATTACTTTATAAATGTACACATGAATATTTGAGTTACTTTTTTAAAAAAGTAATCTGAGTTACTTTTCAGTTTAATTAATTCAATAAAAAAAAAATAACGTACTGAATTAAGCAACATTTTAACATAGAATTAAGCACTCTGTGCGCCTGAGTGGGAACAGTTGGAGTCAGAAACGGAGATGGCAGGCCAGAGCTGGACATTTTTGCAATCATAAAAAACACCAGCAAGGCCTGAAAGAGATCAAGCCTCAACCAAGTAAGAAAAAGTAACGCAAAAGTAACATAATCATTACTTTCCATGAAAAGTAACTAAGTAACGCAATTTGTAATAGTAAACTCAAAATATTGTAATGCATTACTTTTAAAAGTAACTTTCCCCAACACTGCTCCTGACGAGAGAAGGAAATCTGTCATACCGCGATTGTCCACTAGACCCAATTTATAAAAAACTGAAGCAAAACATTATTTATTCATTTAACACTCCGTTTATGTTTTTCAGGGTTCCCACGGGTCCTCAAAATCTTTGAAAGTTTGTGAATTTGGGGGAAATAATTCAAGGCCCTGGGAAATTGTTGAAAATATACATACATAGATACAGGTCATTGAAAGTGCTTGAATCTATTTTATGCGAGAAGTTTTCTGAGAAAAAAATCCATATTATTCCCTGTGTAGTGTAGGATAATATCATAAAAATTCTAGACTTTTTAATCACACGTGCTAAACTGTTTGCTTTAAATGCTTATATCTTCTGTATGTGAATGTTGATTTATACCAAAATGCTTTTTGGCATAGTTGTGTTTGAAAAAATAAAAACATCTGGGGTTACGTATGTAACTGTTGTTACCTGAGAAGGGAACGAGACGCTGCGTCTCCCTTGCCATTCTTCCTGCGTCCCTGTAACGCTGTCTTTGGCAATATTTCAGATAGTGATATACTTACTGGCTCCCGCGTCACCCTGTCTTTGTCGTTAAGCTTCATTGAATTTGATATACACATTCAGACGCACTCACCCCTGGAAGCATCCCTAAAGTGTCACCGCAGTGACGCAGTGTGAGTTCCCTCGAAAGGGAACTGTAACAATGTATCTTAAAAGGTAACGCGATGTAACCTTGCTCTCACTTGAAATGTGTCCCCACATTTAGTCCTTGAATTTGGAGTTAACTAAGGTGTGGGAACCCTTGTTTTTATAATCGTTCTGAATCTGATTGCTGTACAAAATTCCTTCACAAAAATGCAATTAATTCAGCTTTTTGCTGAAATTTTTTTTTTTTTGGGAGGAAAAATACACATATATAAGAGTTTATAATCAGAGAAAAAAATCAAGAAAGGATGAAAAGTTTTTTCCACGTTTTGTTTGTGTATTGTTTTTTTGTTTAATTTTTGTTTGTTTGTTTGTTTGTTTGTTTGAAAGCAGAGGGATTTTAGCTACAGATTGGCTACCGAACCTCTCTTTGCACAGCAGTGATCCGTATTCATCGTCTCCTTTAGAAAACCGAAACATTTTTATTTTCGGCGAAGGTGAAATTATTTGGGCCAGGCTGCGTGACTGTGGCAACTCGCGTGCATCTGATATAGCCGTCTATAATAAACACCTGCTTAAACTGAAACTCTGTTTGAAACTCTGGCATCATGGCTATAATAGAAAATAGACACTTATTGTTTTAAATGTACTATAAGTGTCTTTTACCAGAAATAATAGAAAAATTGTTAGATAATTGTAATTTATTAATTTATTGGAATGTGATCAGTATTCATAATGAAGTTGAGGACTCAACTTGTTTTTTTATGTTCAGAATGATGTAGATTTTGTATTTTAAAAGATATGAACTTTTGTGGTTTTGTTTTGCTTCTAATGAAGTTTGTTTCCATCATTTGAGCCAATCAGAGAGCAGCTCACTGAGGTCAGCGTGTCTCCACACACGCCAGTTGTGTGTTCGGCTGAAACGTTGAGAAGTTTGAGAGCAGCATCGGGATTGGTGGTCAATAACAGCGTCACATAACTATTACCGGCCTGATGTTTTGTTTTCTTTCTCTATTTCTGTCTCTTTCTTTCAATCCCTGAATTGAGAAAATGGCTTTTATTTCCTGCATGATCAGTTTGTAGTCTCTCGGGGTTTAAGTCCCTGACTGCACATCTGACCCATAACACACAAACACACACACCCTTCTCGTCTACAAATCAATAAGATCCTCAGACACGAGAGCTCTGCTACAAACCCTTGTGTGCTGTCCTGCTACATAAGCAGCTATTGTCTAAGGTAGTGTATCTAAACGGGGGCTTTCAGGGGTCGCCGGAAGCAAGATTTTTTAAACTGAGGCGCTCAGGTGTTCTTGGGGGGTCAGTACGTGTTTAAACCTGGGCATATTTGACTTTTCTTGTGTGCTTTGTAAAAGTTTGTTGATTTGACACACACGCACACATACACAGACCTGCGTGTATATCTGACTGTGATTGTGGTTGGCAGAGGAATCCAGAAAAACATCAGCGGCGTTTCTCTTCAAGAGTTTAATCGTCCTCTGTGGTGTCTGTTGAAGGGTTATGAAGACAAAGGTGCAGGTGTGTTGTACCGTAAGCAGCACCATCTACAGGATGCAGGTGCGGGAGTGGAGGATTATGGGTATTTTGTTATTGATGAGCAGAGCAGAACTGGAGGGAAATCAGGTGGCAAGTGAAACACACCCACTAATCAGAATGATATTCTCTTCTCTGGCCAGGTGGCTGTGGTTTGCTTGTTGTTGTTATTATTATTCATAACAGGTTTGATGTTTTCAGTGAAAATTACCTTTGGGAATCCGAGCACCTGGGTCACAAGAAAATGAGCTTCTCTTACGCTGGGACTCTCGCGGCCTCTGGATAAAAGCCGGTGAGAGAATGATTTCTAATTGTTTTTTTTCTGTGTCCTGTTAAATGTGTTAATAGTTTTGCTGGGATATAAATTTGTGGTGATGTTTGGAATTAGTATCCTGTCGCCTTAAGAGAAGATGTAAGGGGAACGACATAGAATCACTCGTCCAAATCCTGAGGTATAGACTGTTGTGAATTAGTTGTTTGTTTTGATTTGTTCACCGTATAAGTTAATGTTAACTACCCTTATTACACGGCTCTCTGGAATGCTTGATTCTGATTGGTCAGTTGAGACATTTGCAGGTTCGTTCTTTTCGAATAATAACCGCTCCAAAATAATAACGCATAGCCGGACTACTTTTACGAGTAAGATCGCTCCGCGCCAATAAAGATCAATAAAGATTACTGTCTGTTTGGCGCCATCTTGTGACAAACACTCGACAACCACGACAAGACACAGACAGCTACTGAGACTGAACTTGACAAAATAGAGCATGACAGCTACGAAGCCAACACACAAAAAAATACAGAATGGGCATTAAAACTTCTCAAAGACTGGCTAAAAGAGAAAAAAATGGAGACAGACAAGTATGAAGCAGAGGATCTTAAAAAGGTATTACGATCATTTTATGCATCTGTGCAAAGTTTCGCGGAAGGATAAAAATGTTAATTTAAAACAAATATGCCAATAAAATGTTTCAAATTCATATTCATGTCCAGTTTTTTTTCTTATGTGACAAGTAGCCGTGTAATAAGCGGGATAATGTAGAGTCAGCCGGTAGTTATCGGGAAATAAGCCCCTTCAGTGTGATTCAAGACCCTCCGCTTCGCGTCGGGTCCTGATCACACTGTCGGGGCTTATTTCCCGATAACTACCGGCTGCCTCTACATTATCCCTTACATAACATTACATTTAGGTGTTTAGCAGACGCTTACAAGAGTGACTGAAACAGCAAATGATTCATCATAGGGAAGCAATAATATGAGAAGTGCGGTAAAATGTTACATTCAGTTTAATGTTAAAAAGTTTAAGACAAAAAGTTTGGAGAGAAAGGAAGTTTAAGAACGTTTTTATAGACAGATCTTTTAATGTCCCTGTCATGTCCTCGTGGAAAGGAAATGTTAAATATTTGATTCGCTCATTAAAATTTTTTTTTTAAAACAACATTTTTATATTTAATTATTGTGTAAAATTATACTTTACCTATCAAAACAATTATCATCCAGGTTACCATGTGTTATTTGTTTTGAGCGGTAGTTATCTGAAAATAACAAACCCACAAATGTGACTGGCCAATCAGAATCAAGCATTCCAACGAGCCGCGTAATAGTATAAACATAACATTATCATTATGCTGGTGAGGCTGATAACCACTTATCATTATAATTATCTTTATAGAGTTCTTTTTTTGATGTGAATGGACCTTAAGGTTTGTGTTTCCTCACATACTAATGTTTAATCCTGTGCTCGATTATGAATTATTTCAGTTCATTGACATGCATTATTGTGTTCATAAGCAACACTTAAAGACATCTCAAATGCACCATCCTCTCACGTGTGTGTCTGTGTATAGAGGAGGTTAAGCTCTTGAATCGGTAATCGGCCCATTAGATCGTGTAGACTCTTGTGTTACGAGCTCTTGACAGACAAAAGACTCGCGTGTGTGTGCGTTACCTGTGAGCTCAGGCTTTTATCAGCATCATGAACTGTTAGCACACTAGACCCATTTTACAGACAGATCCTCTTACTCGTGATAAGAGCTTGTGTGTGTTTGTGTTGTGTAACAGAGCACAAATAATGAAGTTTAAGTACCTGTGAGAGACAGTGACACTAAACTCCCTCAGGTGTCGCACATACGTGTGCGTGTGTCAGGTACGGTGCCAGAGGATCAGGTGATGTGTGTGTTTGTGTGCAGGTTTCTTTATTCAAATACACTGAAAAATATAGCTGCAAGCAGCGTATAATGGGGTTCAAGGGTTTTAGGATCTTGACACCCAGTATGAATTATATAAACCAGCCAGCATGTCTCTATGATGTTTTTTGGCGGCTTGTAAGTTTGAATCATAAATAAGCCCTAATTTCTTTATTTTATTCAAATTTAAAGATAGAACTCTTCGAAATTGCATCATAACTTGTCATAAAAATGTCTTATCATTTTATGAAAATGATCATCACTGGAAATATTATTTTAATTGTATACATTCTTTAAACATCATCAAAGGATCAGGATATACAGTATTAATGCATTTGGCAGATGCTTCTATCAAAAGCGACTTACTCTTTAAAGGATAGTTCACCGAATGTTCATGACGTAAACAAAATTAGTAATAAACATTTTGTTCGTCTTGAGCCAAGGATTCCAGTGATTTAAAGCACTTGACATTTGGAATAGAATTGTGGGAGTTATGAGCGTCAACGTGTTTGCCATCACTGTAGCGCCAACTAGTGATCAATCAGCACATTTTTTTTTGCACGTGACCCCAGAATAGGTCCATGTATTTATGTGCCAAATTTGGTGTCAATACCTCATTCATCTCCGCATTCAAAGCCAATCAAGTCCAAGCGGCTCCCAGCTCTTCAGGCGTTTGGGCATGGCGTGTCGACAGTGAGTCGAAAAGTTCAACTTTTTTTGATAACTTTTCATATTTGAACTCCAAGGAATATTTCAGCACTCGATTGGTTCCGAACTAGGAAAAAAACCTAGGACTAGTTCATTTTTTTTTTTTTTTTTGTAAAAATAGCGGAATTCTTTTAATGATTTAAATGAAATCTAAAATATACAATTTGTTTGTCTTGATCCAGTGATTCCAGTGATATAAGGCACTTGATTGAAGCATTTCATGCTTGAACCCTTAAAAATAAAGGCTGGATTTACTTAAAAATATAGTGCATCGTTTTTGCATCCATTTTTTGAAGTAAGTATTACATGAAATTTTAAGCAATTTATGCAACTTAAAAAAGTGTATGCAAAAATGATGCACTATATTTTTAAGTAAATCCAGCCTTTATTTTTTACCATTTATGGTAAATGTGTAGACAGCTAAAATATTTTAAGTATAATTAAATTGGCTTTAAAAGACATTTCCATTTACTATTTTAAATGACTACACTTTAGCTTAAGCAATTTCAACTTGGATATTAGGGCTGTCACTTTTGAGAAAAATCAAATTCGAACGGATTTCGAATATCATGCAATGTATCCGAATATATTCGAATATCTAGGCTCCGCCCCCCCCACGCGCATCAAAAACCCACCGTAATGGAGATTCAATCACAAAATTATTAACAGTGACAGTCATAAACAGGGTTGTCTGGATTACTTTTTTACTTAATGTTTGAAACAGCAGGTTATCAACTTATGAATAACAAACTTATATATATATATAAAAATGATTCAGAACAGTTACAAACAATAACGTGACAACTTAAATAGCAGCAGGAGTATATAGGCAGACGCAAACGGATTTCGCGCCCGCAGATTTCGGCAGAAAACTCTGCGGAATTCCGCGGATTTAATGCCCGTCATTGACAAGCACACATATCCCGCGCTTGAGCGTGTTTGTGACCAGAACTGTCATTGACAACAAGCACACATACAATGCCTATCTCAGGCGTTTGTGAGCCGTCATTCACAAGTTCATTAACCCTGCGCGTGCTGTTTGCTTGCCCGTTTTCAATGATAGAGAGCACAAACCCTTTGATACTTGAGATGAAATAAACTTACCACTTTAAGCAGATCTCATTTGTCGTCAATGTGACGCGCAACAGTCAGCACATGATCATTTCAAATCCGTTTACAAGACAAATGCTGTTGTTGTTTAATATAAAGTTTACATTGCGTTGTAAAAATGATGAAATTATCTTCATACATGCTAATTTCATAATGTGAACGTATTAACACAAGCTTTTTATTCTGCTATAATATTTAACACTATAAACAATATGTCATTTTATATACAAACTATAATTCTATCTTGACATGCACATGAGGTTCATTTTGGTCCCATTTGATTCCCTCTCTTGTGCACAGTTGCAGTCGTCGGTCTCACTCTCAGCATTCTTACTGTTACGAGGTGTTACTGTAAAAAATGCGCTACACATGGCATTTAAAAAACCGGATGGTTTAATTATAGTTCGAATACGGATATTTCACGTCATGTTCGAATCAGGGGCGAAAATCTCATCTAAATGTTGGGGGGGACAATAAACATAAAATTTTTCAAGAACAATTTTTGAAGGGGACACCAATAATACAGGCAAAATTGTACTTGCAAGGAAATGGGTACAGATAGAAAACGTTTCTCTTTCTCTATGAACGGACGCAAATTTAATTTTAATACATATGAATGCAGAGGTGAAAAGAGTAATACAATTTTCTACTTAAGTAATAGTAAAGTTACTTTAATAATATTTTACTTAAGTAAAAGTAAAGTTACTGGTCTAAAAATCTACTCAAGTAAAAAGTCATTTTAATTTTAAGAGTTACTTTTTTACAGCGGGGAGAGGTTTCTAGTATAGTTCACAAAGGAAGGATATATACATCTCAAACTATGTTTTTAATTGTAAACATCTCTACAATTAAAGTGCAATAACAAATGTTAATAAAATAAAAAGCTTTTTATAACTAAGAAACATTTATGGAATTATTTAATGATTTTTACAGGTGAGTTATGCACTTTTGAAGCAAAAATAATATGAGGTCAGCAGCTAGTAAATACAATCATTATATGAAGGTTGTAATTGATGTATTGCTGGTAACATACATTGTTATTAAACTATATACATAAATGAACATATAATGAGATGAGTGCCATGGCTATACACTATACATCCTTTACACGTTTATTAGCTCCCAGACCTGTGTACCTGATGTCTTTCAATCTATCTCTCTCGCGCTCTCTCTCTCTCTGCAATGTCTAATGATCTGCGCATTCTCGAGGACGTTCTCAAGTTGTTTGACTTGACGCGAAGCTGCTAGACCTCGGAAGATAATGCGCATGTATTAAAAATGCATCGTGCAAATTAGCGGTTAAACACGGTCGGCAATTCTCAAACTCCGTACTCAAGAGCATGAACCCTACCTGAATGAAACAATCGCTTTGCGTCAATGGCCAGGGGTTTCTTTCGTAAGAATTGAATTGAGGGTCTGCATTAGCCTGCGCCTGTCTCGTCCCTCTCCATGGTTCTTTTTGCGCGTTCCCCCGCCCATCAATCAATCATCCGACCGTGGCGCGTCTTTATCACCTTACTTTTTTATTTATTTTTACTCAGTAACGGATATGATTTAACATGTAGCGAAGTAACCAACAATACTTTAAACATACTTAAGTAAAAGTAAAGTACAGATTTTAAAAACTACTCAAAGTAAAAGTACACAAAAAACTCAGTTACAGCAAGGTGAGTAAATGTAATTTGTTACTTTCAGCTCTGCCTCACCTCTGCATGAATGCATAAAAATGTTTTCTTGATCGTTTATCTGCTTCTGTTCTCAGAAAACGAAATATGTTCATGTTTATATGTCAAAATAGTCCAGTTTTAAAACATATGAGGATAAACTGATAAGTGATGGGAAACGTTGTATTGTATATAGCTTATTAACGCGTCGGCTCCGTACACTTCTCTACCACCGGAATGTGTGGTGGTGAGGTAAAAGGGGCGTGGGCAGTGGACCAAACCACTGTGAGGCAAGGGAGGGGGAATCCAAATATTTAAAACGTTTTTTTGTTGTTGCTCCGTTTGCATTTGTATTGTTTCACTTCTTACACAACTAGTTTAAGTATTATAAATCATTAAATTATTTTCAATACACATATTCTAATGATAATTTAGGGGGGACAACCCTCAGATAGGGGGGGTCCTGTCCCCCCCGACCCCCCCGGGATTTCCGCCCATGGTTCGAATGCATATTCGAATATCGAATAAAAAGTGACAGCCCTATTGGATATAAAAACAAGTTACAATTGCATAACTTAATTTAATTAGTAAAAAAAAATGGATTTATAAATCAACATGTTTAGCTTTGAATCTAAATCTTAAAAAAAAAAATCTTAAAGTATCAAGGTTGAAATATAGATAATATTGTTAGGCTGATATAAAGTTTATCACATGTGCTCACTAATGTAGTGAAACAGACCTGTACGTGTGTGTTTAACCATGCTATCTATACTTTAGATTTGTTGTAAAATGTCCCAGTGCTCTCGAAATGTAAAAATCCTGATTCACATGATTATGTTAAGGTGTACAAATAATCAAGTATTAAGTATATATCTGCAGTAGTCATTTATGTAAAAGCGGGCACGGGTGTGTGTGTGTGTGTTGTTTATTGTGCGGTTTGTTTTTCACGGGGCTCTTAATAATTGTGCATTTATTTTATGCCAAAAGGAGAAAAAACTTCTGTGTGTGTGTGTGGACCGTGTATTCGAGGATGAACGATAAGAAACAGTGAGGACATCTGCTCTTTTCCTTCTCATTTCCTGCACTTATTGCTTAACTTAATGGAAAAAAGAACATTTGCAGGCTTCTGTGGGCATGTGGACTCACAGCGGCTGACTGGAGGTCTAATTTAAGTCCTGTGTAGTATTGATCCTGTAAGAGCCGGAGGGAAGAGTCCTGTCCGACTGCTGAGAGCCGCTGCTCAGGGGGAGAGAAACGCACCTCTGACCACTCAAATACACACACAGACAGACAGAGAGACGCAGAGAGAGAGAGAGAGAGAGAGAGAGCGAGAGAGAGAGCGAGAGAGAGAGAGAGTTTAACACTTTTACTCTGCTATGATGAAAGAGGGAGTAAAGCTGAAGTGTAGAGCTCTGGGGTCAGCATGTGTCTGCCCATACAAGCTGAATCAGCTGTGCGTATGTGTGTGATATACCTGGGATGAAAAAATATGGATTTGTGTCTTAAAGACAAATTGATGTGAGGTGTGTAGGAGGAACAGGAGGGAATCAGCCAGGGATAGAAGGGTTTGAGGAGGCCAAATGCATTTCTGCACATTTCATTTCATTGCTGATAAAATGAGGAAAAAGGATTTTAAAAAGCAGGTGATACTTGATGATCTCATGAGAATTTTTACATATTTTAAATGTTAACTAATTCGTATTAGTGCGAAGTTAATCGTGCAAAAGTACGATTATCATAAACAAACAATAATGAAACCCCATTCCTAACTCCAACGTCACATGTGTCAAGGCAAATTGTACAAAAATGTACGAATGTGGTCGTACAAATTACTACGAATTAACCACCTCATAAAATACATATGAATTGCTATGAGATAACATTTAATGAACATGAACATAAATCTTTTTATTTAACAAGAGAACATCTATTAAAGGGCATATACTATAAGAAATGCATGTGTTGTTGAGCATACACAACAACACCGTGATAAAAATCTGACCGTTCTTTTAATCTCCGTAAAACCTTGACAGTCATGTGGGATAAACTGTTGGTGTTTCCCAAGCAAACTGATGTCACTTTGCACAGGCCCCACCCACAACTGTCTAAAGACTAAAGTTAGGTTGTAATTTCTATTTTAAATCCTAAATATTTACATAATTTATTACAACACAGTCATTATAAACTATAAAGTAAGGTGATTGTCTTTTTAAAAACGGTGTATGTTATTGGTATAGACGTTTCATCAGACGCATGTGCGGTGACGCGATACACATCTGGTCCTAACTTTTCTTCCAGTTTCAGTTTTTTTAATGATCTGACTAGTTGCTAATCTGAAATCTTGAACAAATACCTCATCGAAAATAACAAATGTTTTGGTTTCCTATAATCTATGTGTTGTTTATTTAGCTTATTATATAAATTAACTACATTAAAGGACTTTGTTGTCTTAGCGGAGTTTACCAGAAGTTACGTGTTGACCACGAAAGCCGCTTGTTTATGTTGTTGCTGCTGAAACCGTTTATAGATAGGGAGGGAAACAGCAGCTCATTCGCATTTAAAGAGACAGCACTTTTTCCTGGACACCTAAAACTCAGGCACATTCTGAGAAAAAGTGAGACTAATATTACATCTTGAAATATTGCCATATTAGGTGACCTTTAAATACTCAAGCGTCTAAAGAAATCTGTAATAAAACAACTGGGAGCATAAAGTGAATTGTACATCCAAACACAACATTTCTGACAAGAGAAAACTGTGATTTCTCTTCAGTTTATTGCAATTAAACTATTTAAAGTGAACAGTGAGACAGTGACACATGAACTGTCATTGTAAGTAGGCTACATTAGTGATCTGACGGTGTAAATGTAAATTATTTTCTCTGATAATCAATATAATGTCACAGATGTGTCAAAGCTTATTGTAAAGGCATAACATTCCTCTAATGTTCAGTTTGAACAGTACTCAGACATGTTGTTTGGCAGGTTAACGTTTGTCTGTGTGTCTTGGAATGGATTCATGTATGTAAGACATACTGCAGCGGGAACCATTGTGCACCGACGGCTGATGCCGAGGGAATGCTGAGCCTGCGACACCTGTTACCGACAGCCGGGCCGGCCGGGCGGACGTGGTGGGCAGAGTTTGTGCCGGTCTCCGTGCCAGCACCGCGGCGTGGTGGGGAAAGGGGTCACGCTCTCGTAGCGTTAGGGTTAAACACTCATTTTTCTTTCAGGATGGAGAGAGCAGCAGATACAAGCTGTGAATGAATGCAGAGCGAGCGCTCAGTGCTGAGCGGCCATGCCTCGCCCGGCGGGCCGCCGCTTTCCAGGTTATGAGCATGTTTATATGTGGCTTGGCACCAAAACCCCAGCACTGCTCGCTGGCAGAGAAGACTGTATGTGTGCACGTGGTCTGTTCTGGAGGTTTAGAGCTGAACGACCACCTGAGTCGGGTCGCCAGATCTGTCAGGAATCCATTCTTATCGTTTACTTATGTGTTCATTAGACGCATTAATAAAACTGTTTAGCCAGAAATTTCCTCATCATTTACTCGCCCTCATGTCATTGCAAACCCGTATGCAGTTATTTTTCACTAAGTTCGCTGCTGTAAGTCTCACTCATTGTATGTGTGTGGTCACATGTGGACAGGCATCAAGATCATATCTCTGACCTATCTGGCAGTAAATGAATAATGCTGTCACTAACATCGCTCCACAAAGATCTGTGCCAAACTCCAGTCTGCCCATTACTGCCTCATGCTTTCCTCATCAAGTTCCTTTGAAGTCGGTCTGTGTGCGTCTGGATGTAAATCACCCTGGATGTTATTTCGAGAGCAGGACAAGGCAACAACTGATCGTCTTCACCCAGTGCTTCTCAACTGTGACCCAAAATCAGAACTGATCCAATATTATGTTAAATTTACACAATGAATTGCAACTAACCATAAGAAAAAAAAAAGAGATTGATCTATTTTAAAGAACACTGTAAAAACTTTTGCTGTAGTCATGCAGATGTTAGATTTAAATTGATGTTATTTACTAGCAACAGTTTGTTCAAAGATAAATGAACATTAAAAATTGGCAAGTCTTTATCTTTACAGAATAAAACAATAAAATAACAGCCTCATGCAAAGCATTCTGGGAACCAGAAATCCTCAACAACCTTTTTCATTATTTTCCTTCAGATTTTAGTTCCCAGAATGCTTTGCATGAGGCTGTTATTTTATAGTTTTATTCTGTAAAGATAAAGACTTGTTCATGTTTCATGTTCATTTAACTTTAAACAAACTCTTCCCAGTAAATAACATAAATTCATATCTACAGTAAGTTACTGGAAAACAGCTGCCCGTAATACTGTCATTTCTACAGGAATTTTTTACAGTGAAGGAGAAAACTTTTCAAAATGCAATCAGTCAAACTTTACACTTTTGTGTTGTCTGTTCAGTTTACAATAATTGTAAAATATTTCCGTTGATTTTGACAGCATATGTTATTACTTCTGTAAGATAAGCAATTTTTGTGTTATGTTTGGTTGCAGCAAAATCCAGGCCTAATGTTAATCCTTATTTTGGCACTTTATGTAAATCCAGGTCCCTTACACAAAAATAACAATCTTGATAATTTAGTTTATGCATATTTTCTTCTTTTCTCTCTGACCAATAGAATTAAGGAATTTCAATTACTGTATCATGTATAATAACAGCTTGTTAATGGGTCAGTGACATGACGTTAATTATTTTGTGTCCGTATGGTTTAATTAAATGTAAAAGGGTTAAAATTTCAAAATAAATGTGCAGATTACTTGCATGCATGCTCTTTTTGAGGACCAAGTCTAACATTTCTGGTTTTATTTCATTTTGAAAGAATATTTGGGGATAATTGCAAAAATGTCAATGTGGTGTAACCGGGTTGGTGTAACTAGTATTTTTTTAATAAAAATATAAATATATTTATAAAAAAGTGGAATAAAATATAATCATCTAGTTAAGTGTAATATGATTTTTTTACATACATTTTTACATCATGCCTCGTTAAAGTGTCACACAGATCTTTTTTGTTCTCAAGATAACGCCTCTTAAATTGCAGCAAGATCATTAAAGATTTTACAGTGATTCATACGAGTCGGAGTTTGTGCAAATCATCTTTCAGTAAACGCTACAGGCCAAACTCGCCTACCCGAAAACAACTCATCTTCCTGTAAAATATCATTTTTCATCCAGTTGTGTTCATCTGCGTTTGACGTGCTAGCGTGTCGGAGCGATTGTGTTTTGTGTGTCATGTATCAGTATGTGATTTCTGACGGAGGAAGCGCTCATAACTTTGGCCGTGTGTGTCGGCCATCGATCTGCTCTGAGACAGCTCATTCTGTTCCTCTGACAGACAGTGATGGAGGGTGGTGAGAGGCGGGACTGACTCCAGACCTGTGTGTCCACGGTACGGTGACACACTGTCCCACGCTCAGAGAGTCTATTGATCCGCTGTGGATGGACAGCTAGGCCCACACACACACACAAACACTAAAGCTTTCTCTTGTGGTTGTGGATTTCATCTACACCACAAAGCGGAGCAAATCTAGATTCAACTCAACCACGGCTACAAACTTCACAACTGACTGAATCTAATTTCCGTCTTTCTTTGATTCCCCAATGTTTAAAAACCTTCAAAACACTGTATAGTCTTACAAGCTTATGGACAGATATTTCAATATATTTTTTGATTGATTTGTGTGTATGTGTGTTTGTTGGGCAAATCGAACACCAAGCTTACAGAAACTTCTGCAATAGGAGGAGAAACCTTTGACATACTGTTGAAATGTAACCATGTCATTCCCTTTACAACTAAAACATTCGGCAGCAGTGCTTCGGGATTTACTTTGATTTGGACAGAATTTTAAATGAAAAATCATCCTTTCATACTCATAATAATAATAATGACTGACCTGATGTGTGTTTCCCATTCAATGACGTAACACTCTGTTTAACCACAATAGTATGATGAATTGTTGGAGACCATTCTCATGAATTTTACATCTTTTTGTATCATTTTATATATTTGTTTCTCTATTTTTACCATTATCCTTGGGTTTGGGTTTAGAAAAACTTTCTGTTACAATTCAGACATCCTAACCCAAACTTTAATTTTAACCCCAACTCCAAGCGTCCATGGTTTAAAAATAGAAAGAAAATGGAGGAACCTACAATGTAAAAAAAAATCATTGTTGCACTTACATTTTTTAATTAACTCAACTTGACATTACAATTAATTTCAACTTTCTTGACTAGTGAAGAGTTGCTATAAACTATAAAAAATAAAGTTGAAATAACTGAAATAATTCAGTTAACATGACCTAACTCATCACTAGACACGAAAGTTGAAAACATTTTTAAATTCAAGTTTATTAAACTTAAAAATTTAAGTGAAACAATGAATTTTTTTTACAGTGTATACATAAAATGACATCCTAACCCCAATGTCAAATCTAACCCAACCCCAAGCATCAATTGTTTAAAAAATAGAAAAAAAGTAGAAAAACCAATACATAAAATGACATGAAAAGATCTGTGGTAGTAGAAGGTAGTAGTGGTAGTAGTAAATGGGAAGGACTGGCGTATCATATGCATGGAAAATTGGACTTTGATGTATGTATTTGCACAACTTTTCAAAAGGCGTGCTATTTATATGCAATTCCAACCTGATCTCACGAATTTCCGTGGCATAGTCACGGAATTTTTTGCTCATTTTTCCGTGGCATTCTCACGGATTGGTAACTCAACTGTTTTGTCCTATTTTCTTACCATTGTCGCTTCAGTTTAGGGTTAGGTTTACATAAAATGACATCCCTACCCAAACCCAACTCTAACCCCAACGCCAGGCAACAATTGATTAAAGTTTAGAAAATATAAAGAATACATCAGAAAAAATTGTATAAACCAATACTTAAATTGACAAACTAACGCAAACACCAAATCTAACCCTAAACCGAAGCGACAATGGTTTGAAAATAGGAAAAAGCAGTTGAGTAACCAATCCGTGAGAATGCCACGGAAAAAGACAGTCCGTGGCAGGGCCACGGAAATATGCGGAGATCCGTGAGAATGCCACGGAAAAATGAGCAAAAAATTCCGTGACTATCCCACGGAACTTTGTGAGATCATGTTGGCCATTCATGAGAATGGGTTGTTGAAGAAGCTAACTAGCTTGTCACAACCGTCCCACGGAAACACAGAAACTTTGTCAAACATCTGTTGGTTGAACAACGTCATGATGTTACATAGATAGTAAAGTAATAATGTCTATTAATTAGTTCATGATAGAACTAATGTCAGATTATTTCTATAAATAACAATCATGACCTCTAACGACTGTTCTTCTATTTCTGTTTTCTGAAACATGTTTCTTGACGTTTCTTTCAATCTGCAACACACATGCAATTAAATTTTCTTGAAAAATAAATTGGAAATTATTTGAATTGATAAATATACAATGCACTGCATGTTCTTTTTTTTGTTCAAAAGCACGATCTGTATAAGTCTAACAAGTAACTATGGCTGTTTCTCAATATGCGTTCTTCAGCGATCTTGCGTCTTTGTGTTCTCGCGAGTTTGTTCTTCCGAGGTCGCCTGGCAAGACCAGTCTCCACGAGAAGGCAAGTCCGTTCTTTGCGTTCTTGGAATTGAGAAACACCCTATGCTTCTATCCATAGCTTGAAAGACTTTTTTGCAATGCATTTTGCAAAGGTTTGATGGAATGATAGTTTTAGGCAGTGGTTCTCAATCTTTTCGGATTGCTCCCCCTTGTGTAGTGGCATCCCTTTACGGTCCTCCCAAAAGAAAATTCATGACATAAAACAATTGCAAACTTGAAATTTGATTCAAAACTAGAATTTGAATGAAACAAAACATATTTAAATAAGACAATGGTTAGTAGCCTTATCTTTCTGAGGTTTAATTACACAGAATATATGATAAATTAATGTATTTTATAAAATGTCATAAAACTCATAAATCTCATGCCTCTCAAGGTTTGACCGGTTGAGAACCACTGGTTTTATTTATTTGCACAAGTAGTGTAAGGTCTGCATGTGTATGAATGGAAGTGAACCAAGTACAAAAGTTGGCTGTGTTCGCCTACTGAGACTAAATGAAGTCTAAATTATTATCACTGCTAGTTCACAGATGTTGTCTGTATAACTTATTTTATATTGAAACTACAAGATTCCCTTGAGTCTATAAATGTTTGTCTTAGGATCAAGACCATTTTGCTTCAGAAATAAATTAGACTAATCTTACATAATAGTGTATATAGAATAGACAAGGGCAGCATTGCAAACCTGTAGTGTTGATATGTAGTGTGTGTCTGCGGTGTTAATCAAATGAAATGAAAGTAAAGCGTGAACGCTGAACGCTGCCTCACACGTTCTGAGTATTTCAGTGTGGAAAGTTCATTAAACACCTTTGGGACGAGCCTCCGTAGTTCAGCGGTGACATCTGGACGCGCAACGGTTAAACCGTTCACACCTGCTTCAGAACGCTCTACCACACACACATACACACTGAACAGACGGAGAGAGATAGAGAGAGAAAGAAAGAGAGAGAGAGTTCAGTGGCGGCCCTTCACCTGCTTTGATGAAATAAGGCAATTACTGGGAGACAAGCAAGAGAAGTGTCGAGGACGGCAGTCAGGCGTTCACTTAAACTGGAGTTTCTACTTCAAAGGGCTGGCGGAGTGGCAGCGGAGCGCGAACGAGATACAGTCAAACACACATACAGAGAGAAAGAGAGAGAACGGTGGAGGAGAGCTCCTCACCTCATCAGGAACACATCTGATATTCCTCTCACCCTAATCCTCATACAGAGCCCACCATTAGCCCATACAGACCCTCATACACATACTGTATATATTCAGGAGAAAAAGCTTTTCAGTATGAGCAACGACTGAGCTCTGAATCTGGCTGTTAGTCAAGGTGATGCTCCGAAAGACATCGTGAAAATCTGGGATTTTTCTTCAGTCAAACTTAGAATTAAATGGGGATTTAAGGATTTTGACATGCAACAAGAAGTTAAACTATGACAGGAAATTGAAATTTCTCAAATTCATATTTGTCATGCTAATGATAAAGAGCGATAGTGTATTTCATTAGAAAACGAGAAGTATTTTTCTCATGTGTTTATATGACTGTACGCTGAGACTTTGATGAGAATACTGCAGCAACGTAAACACATGTCTCTGTTTGTTTTACAAGTGGTCTACAATCAATATTTCAAACTCTGCAAGTTTTCAAAGGCATCCAGGAGCGTCATGCTTTAGATGTTTGTTACTTCATGAAAAACATGTCTTATAAAGATCTGCTTCAATGAATCACTTTCTCCGTGTGTTCAACAGATCAGACATCAAAGCCGTCAATATGTTTCATTAGCTCATGCGTGAATCAAATATATGGATCAAGTTTTATTGTCATTGTGAAGTTGAATATCAAACAGATTTGCATTTCCATTTGAGTAGTGTTACAGTTTGATATCATTGCAGGTTGCGTGTAAATGAAATGTTGCATGTTTTCATGTTATGTCACTTTACGTGTTTGTCTTGTTTTCTTGTATCGTTTATAATGAGACAGTGTAGATTATTAAATAGATTATGTTTGCCTTTATTTCTTTCAAGTAAATACAAGATAGGAGACAAAGTGTGCTTTGGTGTGCAAATTTTGCAATGATGACATCAGTCTTAATTATGAATATCTCCTATTTTTTATTCCAATTCTTAGCATTAAAAAAAAAACTGCAAAGATTGTTTTCAAAACTTGATTTTTTCTCAGGCCCAATTCAAAAGATCCAACGCTTCTATGATGTTTGGCTCTGTCGATATGACTCGGGTTTCTACTCCAGTGCAAGTCTGGGATTTTTTCAGGATACAAAAAACTAGTTACTGTAATCCATTACAGTTACGTAAAAAACATATTATAAAACGTGCTTTGGTTCTTCATTCTGACTGACTGAAACACGTTCTAAGCTGTGATAAAATACCCCGGTAAACCATTACACAAGTATTACTGCGCCACTGTTGCTGCGTACTGATTTGTGGAAATAAACACTAAAGTCTTTAATCATATTTTTTATTTGTCTACAATTGCACATTAAATGTCAATAAATATTGTTGAGTCATCTCGTCAATAAAGAGAAAACGTTCCCTGGGGAGTTAAGCGTGCTTCCAAGCATATTTGATCATTACTTCAGCAGTTGTACGATATAAATGTTAATGTATATTTTAGATGAATGTTGATTTATAAAAATAAACACCACAGTCTTAAATCATATTTTCATTGTGTCTTTGCTGCGTCTCTGTTGGTTGGGAGCTACGCTCTGTTTCAGCCACACTTGATTCTGAGGAACTACTTTGTTTTGCGGAAGAGTAATATTTGTACTAATATAATTACAGCTTATTTGTGTTTTATTTTATGAAATCCTGCTATGCATATGAAGTAACCGTTTCATAAAAGCAATAAGCCCCGCGAAGCCGTGGTGTTACAGTGCATTTTATAACACTCCGCTTCGCGTCATGACTAACAACGCCCCTTAGCTGTAATAAAATGCACTGGTAACCCACTGCTTCGAGGGGCTTATTGCTTTAGTAATCAGATTACAGTTACATTTTGTAAAAAATGGGAATACTTTCAAGATTACAAAGGTTACACTGATTTTCAAGCACGGTTTGACTGTACAGTGTGACCAGATTTTTCAAATAAAAACTGGGGACATGTCCAAGTTCAAATATAGTTAAAATATCATTGAAATTGTTGATTAGTTGTTATCACATACAATAAAAAAACGAGGACAAAACCTTTTTTGAATGTTTGGTCTTTTCATTGTTGTTGGGTTACAAATTCAATGAACTTCTGTAAATCACGTTTTGTTCCTTTTTACAATGTACCGATATGACATTAAGTAATTTAAGTGTCATTAAAGTTACTTCTAAGTTACTACTTCAGCTGATTTCATAGCATTGTAAATGTGGAACAGAAGGAATAATGCAAAATGTAAACACATTTACACAAAACAAAATGCTCAGTACCACGTTGTGATCAGTTCATTGGTTTATTACTTTAATTTAACATGAGTAGTCTACTCACAATGTCCCTTCTCTATCTATTCTTGAAGACATGTAAAAAGAAAGATTGTTAGCTGTATAGGTAGGGGAACTACCACTGCCAACGTCCCAGGCCAAATAACGGCTTCTGTCAGCATTTTAAAATAAACATATATTTGCGTGTAGATTGTGTAGACCTTTTAAATGTTGGTATATTTTTTTTCCTACATGTTATATAATATATGTGACCTTGAAGGAATCCAAAAGTAATCAGATTACATTACTTTTATATTTTGGTGCTTGGATTAAGTTACTGAATGACCTTAAAAAGTAACCCTCCTAAGTCTGATGATAAGTATGATATCATTTATGAATACAGAACTAGTTGTAAATCTCAACCCAAGGTTAAAGTGAGAGTGAAGCAGTGATGATCAAATTTGAAGTACAGTACAGTACTGTAAAAACACAAGCATTGCACCTTTTAAATCTATGAGTGATAGAAACATGCGGTTCTGTGTCTCAGGTAAACCTGAACAGATTGAATCAGATATTGTTGTAAAGCCTCAGGGAATGTCTCTTTTCACACACACACACAGACCTCGGCAGGTCTCTCCAAAAACATCTTTTTCCTTGAGTGATTTTGAGCTGGAGTGCTTCTTCAAATCCTCACATGAGGAGAGGGAGCGAGGTAGAGCGAGGTAGCCTATAGAGTGGAAAGTGTAATAGGAATGGTTCCCGTGTCAGTATGGACTGAGAGGAAACTCAAGCATGGCTAAAAAGAGCGTTCGGAGGCAGTCAGTGAATTCTGTTCCCTATTTGTCTCTGCCACTCGGCCCGAGGCTCTTCATTAATAATGCATGAACAGCGCCCGTGTATTAGTGGCCAGCCTAGCAGAGAGAGACAGAGAGAGAGAGAGAGAGAGAGAGAGTGCTCAACGGAGACTCTGTGAGGTGTGTGTGTGTGTGATCCTCTTATTTATTGAGGAGATTTTGGGAGCCCCATCAGGTGTGGCGTTCGCTATGCATCACAGAGGAAAGCCCACTCACGGTCCCCAGAAACGCACGCTAATTGAGTTCATTGATCAAATTCAGATCGACACCAAACTGAGAGAGAGAGAAAGTAAGAGAGTTACAGTACATCAGCCTATCTGTTTCTCAGAATAGCAAGAAATACTCAACTTATACTTTACTTTTCAAACGGTGTATGAAGAAATTAACTATTTAAATTAACTTAAAATTAACTAAAATCATCTTGGAGTGTAGTAAACATGCAAAATATATTTTAAAATTCAGAATTCTGATAGGACGAGAAACATTCAAAGCTGTATTAAAATGCAGTAAAACATTAGTCCAAAGTCACTTACTTCCATATTATATAGTAGACACCAGTATGCGAGGTGAGTGGTGTGTGCAAATTCATTTTATTCAAAAAAACAGTAAGGCAAAAACTACTTCCATATAGATTTTTAATTGTGCATTCTATCAATGTTTTACTAACCTGTACCACCACACGAGCTGAGGAGCAATTTTAAAAAGGGAATATAATAAAAATAGTGGAAATTGTCTCTAGGTTACGTATTTAAATAGGGAACGAGTGTGTCTCATTTGCCATCCGAAACACCTGTACACCCGCTTTGGTAAATGCCAGCTAAAGTGTGCGCTCAATTTTTTTCCTTTTATGCTCTCTGGCTTCCGCCCGTGATGTCACTGCCAACCATTGGTCAGATTTGATATACATAGTCAGCTGTAAGTGTTCCCAAAGCGTCAGCTCTCTGATGCAGCGTAGAGTTCCCTCAAAAGGGATCTATAAACCAACCAACTCTTTAAGCAATTTAGATACCAAGAAAAGGAAGTCTTCCCTATTTAATTGTACGCATGAGTAAATTATGGTCTCGTTGTTCTGATTACATCATAGGTCAAAGGACGTATGGGTTAAATGACAATGAAAACATGACGGTTGCACACATGCTTTATAGAAAGTACTGTTTTAATGATAAAGCTTTAGGTACTTAATCTAATCTGACACAGTACATGATTTTGGATGCAATAAAAGTCACACCTGTGACCGTATGGTTATTATTAATGTTAAAGTAGCTGTTGCTTGGCAACAGTAAACATCCTACTGTTAACTAATGAACTATATTACTTGAAGGAAGCAATGTTTATTCTCATTATTATGATAAATAAATGTAATTATTTATTGAACCTTGATGTAATTTATCATATTGCTGGGGTCTTATTAAAGCATTAGGCCACTTAATCAGGAAAATGTACTCGTCCTCATGGTAAAACAACATGCACAAACTCAAGCAGCTTACTGTACAGCATACGTGTGGATGTACATTAGGGTTGTTTTTAGAGTCATCGGTTACATGATAAACAAAAAAGGTTACACGTGTGAATTAATTTATAATAAAAGTAATACATATTATTTCATGGCTGAAGGGTATGTACAGAATGACTTTTGACCATTTGAGTTTTGTATAGTTTGTAATATATTGTAATCTACTAATGCATGTATGTGAGTATGTGAGTTTTATCGTATTATGAGGGTTTGAATATTTTCAAAGATGTTGTAAGATTTACTCTGATTTATAGAGCAGGATTCAGCTCTGAATAATTGTAATAGTGACAGAAACCGAGCGCTATAGGGATGACATATTTTTGTAGGCCAACCCAGAAGTTAGTTGATCACTGGTACCCTCACCAAAAAACAAAAAACCTGTTCATTTTTCCCATAGACTGTTGGATTATTGCATAATTTCCTCAAGAGTTAATTTAGAGTTAAAGTAATGCATTGCTTTGTAAACTGTGTTTTGGTCTGGAGGACTAAAGCTGCTTTACTCACCCCAGATAACAATCACTTCTCTTCATTCCCATAGAAATCTACATGTTATTGTCCCGTAGTCCTGCTGATGTTGGCTGGTTAAAGGCCGTCCTTATCTTCTGCATTATATGACCACAGAATGGATTATGTTATAGTTTGTGATAATACAAAAACTAGCCGGCAGCATTTAAATCCTCGGCATCACATGGCCAATCCAAATTCTGTTGTTGTTGTTTTCATATGGACAGGTCTGGTCTGTGTCGTTACACACAGCAAATTCACCAGTGTTAAATCTACACTGCTGGTGTTTATATATACTCCAGGAGTGTACATTTAACACTGGTGAATTTGCTGTGCAAGAATATAAAGTATTATAGTTGACTATTATTATCATGTAAGTGCTGACACAATGACAGTCACATGAAATCCTGATATGATTGAATGATGAGGATTTTCAGGTAAGATGTATTAATATTAACTGAGGCTGAGGTTTTTATTCCTCCTGTAAAATATTTCCCTTTGTTGAAACAACAGAATCAATATTGAGATGTAAGTTTGTGATCATTTGTTAATTGTGCTTGTGTCGTTGCTCTCATGTGAGGCAGGTAAATGTGTTAATGTTGTTAACAGTTGAATTCTCATTGCACATTAATGTGAGAAACTCTGAGCTTCACCTTACAAACCTACAGAAACACTGAGACTACGGTAAAACAGTTTCACAGGTGTAAAGAACAGTGAGAGATTCAGTGTTTACCTTGATCTGTTTCAGTGTAACTGTGTGTGTGTGTGTGTGTGCGCGCGCGCGCGAACGTGTGTGTTTATGTTTGTGTGTCAAGGTTTTGGTGTTTTTCTTTTTTTGACCCAGTCTGAAGACTGTGACTTCACCTCTCAGAGTGAATCTCATTTATCTCCTGAACACACACTGTGGACTCATTCATCTGTACCTGCTCCCTCGGCCAGCTCATTGAGTCCTCATCAATCACTTTCAATCACACACACACTCACTCAAAAACACACACGTACACTCACACGCACACACCATAAGCATGCAGAATGTAGGAATATGAAGATCCTAACAAGTTGGTGTTTTAGTAAAGATGAAATCTGTGACAAAAATTCGATAACGCTTTAATTTACAGTGTCTTTACACAAATTGCATGTACTTACTATAGTTATAATGTTTAATTATGCATAATTACATGCAACTAACCCTAAATCAAACCCTGATCCTAACCCTAACCCTATAGTAAGTACATGTTGTTACTTTATATTACTAAGTATTTAATTATATAATCACACTGTAACACATACACTGTAAAATAAAGTGTGACCAAAAATGATTTCACCACAAGCCCTAATGATCATTATTATGACCTAATGTCTTGAATGAAACATAAAATATGTTGACAAATGTCAATAAATACCCTAACGCACCATAACCTTATATAATAGTAAATGTGTCCAGTACAGTTAATCTTCAGGCTTCTCATATGGTCTCTCAATCTGTGATCTCATTTCCTGTTAGATTTCAGTAGATGTAGCTGATTGGCTGAACTTCACAGTGAAGAATAGATAAAGAAAGAAGTATAAACGCATTGTTTCTTGAGGTAGGGGTTGTTTTTGGGCGGGTTGTCCCAGGGCACAGTTTTAATGATGAAGCTTTTGAAAGTCTGACTGCGGAAGGCTGGAAGGGGAGCACATCTCTCTTCATTGTGTGTTTGTGTGTGTTGAGGGTCTTTTACGTTCCTCTGGCTGGTTTAGTCCCTCTGGGTCATCTGAAGCATCAGACAGGTTTTCCTCCTAACAGGAGGGCGATGAGAGTCATTGTCCCCACTCCATGAAACCCTGATCAGAGATCTGCTAAAAATCCTGACACAGACCTAAAAGAGTTTGGTGAATAAAACTACGGTCTCTGACATATAGTTATGGATTAAAAACATAACACTGTTGTGTCTATATCTGAATGATGATTGGGGCTTTTGCAAGCCTGTAATAGGAGGTTGATAGACAGTTGCCATCCCTGGATACGAGTCAGGTCCGAGGGGCAACCTTCCAATCTCTATCGTGAAGCCAATACGGAAGTGACTTAAAGGTAACATTTCACAAGACGTTTTAAAGATGTAAAATAAATCTTTGGTGTCCCCAGAGCACATATGTGAAGTTTTAACTCAAAATACCCCACAGATAATTTGTTATAAGATGTTAAAATTGACACTTTGTAGGTGTGAGCAAAAATTTGCAGTTTTTGGGTGTGTCCTTTAAAATGCAAATGAGCTGATCTCTGCACTAAATGTCAGTGCTGTGGTTGGATAGTGCAGATTAAGGGGCGGTATTATTATAATAAGATCCCCTTCTGACATCACAAGGGGAGCCAAATTTCAATTAGCTATTTTTTCACATGCTTGCAGAGAATGGTTTGCTAAAACCATGGTTACTGTGTTTTTCTTTTTTATATTTTCCAGGTTGATAGAAGCACCGGGAACCCAATTATAACACTTAAACACAGAAAAGGTCAGATTTTGTCCCATTTAAACTGCAGTTCTTCAAACACCTATAGGTGACATCACAAACACTACGTCTATATTTTTTTACAGTTTATGGTCAGGTCTCTCCTGTGGGATTTTTTGCCTTTACAGAACCACTAACAGATAATAGAAATGTGGAAATATTTCCCCAGCTAGATGGTGTGATTTATCCTAAAATTCCACCTCCTTTTATCTGGATCTGACAGAGATTAAACAATAAGGAAAGAAACATAAGCGGGCAAATTAAAAAAGCTGCCAAAGGAAATATATCAGTTTGGTATATTTTGCTTGTTTTATGTTCCTGAAATCTGCCAGGCGGTGCAGAAGCACACAGATGAGCACAGCGGCCGTCACTCATAGAGAGAGAGAGAAGCCCTTCTTACACAGAGATTATGGAAAATACACAGAAAATGCATCCGGGATCGTTAGATTTTTGGTTTATCTGCCAAAAATTTTCCATAGACTGTGTGTGAATTCACGTGACGTGTTTAAAGTCTTGCACTTGGTAGGTTTTTTCCACAGCATCTGAAGTTTGCTAATTATCCGTGAATTCTTTCTCTAAAAAGTTTATGAAAGTTTAGTTTATGATAAGATCATAAGGAGCGTGTGATGCGCTGTTCTGTCATGCTGGTGAATGATCTCAGCTTCAGCGCTGATAGTGATGAGCTCCATGATCTCTATAGCAATAAGCCCCGGGGCGAATCCGTAACAGAATCGCTCCGAAGTCGGCAGCTCCGGTCTGGATCCGTTGCATATTCGCCCCGGAGCTTATTGCTATCAGCTGCTTCAGTCCAGTTTGCCAACGTGAATGTTGATCTGTTTTTAAATCCCTGTGTCAAAGAGCTGAACCATATCTTTTGGTTGCGTCTTGTTCACACAGAATGCTTTCCGTGAATGTTACGCCAATGTTACTGGGTCCTCTTTACGGACGCGATCTCAGAACATTTACATGATGTGTTTGTGTTCACACAGATGCCTCTTTGACAATTTTAAACGACATTTTCTGGGACCAAAGTGCTGTGTGAATGAGATTAGAGAGAGAGAGAGAGAGAGAGAGAGAGAGAGAGAGAGAGAGAGAGAGAGAGAGAGAGAGAGAGAGAGAGAAAGAGAGAGAGAGAGAGAGAGAGAGAGAGAGAGAGAGAGAGAGAGAGAGAGAGAGAGAGAGAGAGAGAGAGAGAGAGAGATGTGTGTGTATGGTCGTCATCTGGAATTCATTTTCATTTTACAAAATCTTTTCCATGTCAGTTATTAAATGTTGGTTAAACTGTCTTTTTGTCCCGGTCTAAAACAGAAATGTACTGGGCCACAGAAGGCCTATTGTATTTATTGACTATTACTAATGATACTAATACTAATGACTTCTAGTATAAATCACTGTTAGTGTAATGCCTTAAACAGAGTCAGTGGTGAGCAGGTCTGGTACAGATCTATAGTTTGTGATTATTTCACCAGAGGGTTCTGACCGCAGTGTGACGGTGGTCTTCATATGATCGGCCCACATTAGTAATGAAAGATGTTTAATATATTTATTTATCTTCAGCTCTTTTTGGGGCTTGACTCTTTAAATTAGCATCTCCATCTCTTTGAGTTAGTCCAGACCATCCCTGGACAGCTCCGAGAAAAGGAAAGAGGGGGTGGGGGTTATGTGATGTGTGTCTGCGCAGACGGATCCCTGCAGCTGTAAAAACAGCTGACACAGCTTCAGGTGACTGCACACCTTGAGCTTCATTCATCACGACAGACTCGAACCGCCCATCCAATCGAGAGCGCAGCGGAGTCGCTGAGAACCAGCCGGCTGCAGTCCACAGTTTGTTCTCAGAGATCTAACCTTGTATTTCCCAATTTTTTTTACATAGCTGGGAGTTTTATTGATTATATTCGGCTCAAATGTACGTTACAACATGACCTTCTTGTGTTACACCATCATACATGTTATTCATTTGATCATTGTTCTTAATGTATTGTTATGTTTGTACCTTCATTACGGAGTGTTTTACATACATATAAACATTTATATTTGTGCATTTGGCAGATTGTTTTGTCCAAAGTGACTTGCTGTGCGGTTTAATCTAAACCATATTTAATCGATGTGTGTGTCCCCTGGAGATCAAATCCATGACCTTTATGTTGCCAATGCAATACACTAACATATAGGAATATAACGGTTTGCCACGTTTGTACACATTTTACTAAAATAATGTTTGTCATCATCTCTCAGAATGGTTAAAAAATGGTTTTTGGATAGCAGTACCCTTTCAAGTAAATTTTTGCACCTAAAGAGTGCATTGTAGTACCCCAAAGGTACCAATGTATACTACACCTAAATGGTACATTTCAGGACTTTTTAAAGGGTACAGACCCAGTGACAACTTGTGAGCATTGTAAGAGCACATATAAGTTAATCTTCCACCAAGTAATATTGTTAATTAAGTATTTTAATGTTATTTTTTATGGTTACTAAGCAAGGTACCAGCTCATTGTGTTTAATATGCAGTGTCACTTGTATACACTATTGGCATTTTACGATGTCTTTCAATTCTGATTGGATGAGCCGTGTTGTTCAGACTTGATACTTTCCATTTGTATAAATTCTTTCATAAGTTGTTTTTTTTGTGAGATATTCTCTGCAAAGCTCCAAAATATGTAAATGTGATGGAAAAGAAATGCAAATGAAGCGCAGCGCTCCCGCTAGCCAATCAGAAATCTCTGGCGTATCAATTTTATTCATTGTCCTTTACCGTGTGATAATGCGCCGTTATCAGTGGTTCAGTTCAGAGGACGCTTTCCAAACACCTTGAATCAATATCAGTGAAATCTTTATTTTTAATTTCTCTTTTCTCTGGCAGATGTAAAACGCGTGACAGATATTGACCTTTAGCGAGTGCTTTTGATGAATGATAAATGAGATTCTTTTGATGAATGTTACCTTTTCAAATGTACCTCTCTAATCTCTAAATGATACAGAAACCTTGTTATGTTTCATTATAGATCTGTGAGGTGATACGGCCCGGGACCTACGAGACAAAGGTTTAGATGACTAATCTCTCCTGATTCTTCAGTCCTTCAGGGAACCTGCTTTTGATTAGCCTGTAATAAAACATTTCACAGTGCTCCTCCATTACGGGTGGCATTTCAGAGTCTATACGCACGCCTCAAATACTGCTAATGAGGCCGGGAATTATTAATAATAAGAAAATACAGGCCGCATGTGAGCTGTCTGAAGCATGTTTAACATTACAAGATGTTGGCATCAGTGCGAGGAAATACAGTAAGAGTAGCTCAGCGGTTAAAGATCTGGGTCGCTAACTCAAAGGTTACTGTGTCAGAAAAACACAAGGAAAGTTCATAGAGAGGATTTTGTTTGCAAACTAAGCAGCTATACGTCATCTTTGATTCTGAAATATCATTGGCTCTGGTGTGCCTCGTGACCCATTGCATCATTATGTCAGCTTTGAATGTGAAACGCTATTGGCTCTCGTGACTGATATAATGTTTAAAGGGACACTTCACCCATTTGCATTAAGCTTTGTACAGTTAGAACCCCAGTCATGTTTTTGAATGTTTGTGCATCATTTCCTCAGTTGCCGCTAAGACAGGAGAAATACAGATTTCAGTGTTGCACTTCCTTCTTTCAATGATGTAATCAAATAGGCATCAAATCCGAAATGTATGTTACATTTCGACTACAAATATGACGCACTTTATATAAAGATTAATGTTTCTATAGGTGAAATGCTCCTTTTAACTCTTTCCCCACCAGCGTTTTTTTTTTTTAAAGTTGCCAGCCAGTGCCAGCATTTTAATGCCTTCCAGAAAAAAATCTTCTATAAATATACAATATAGCAAATGAATGAACAGGTAGGTAGGTTTCTTTAAAAACACCAATTTTTTATCAAAAAATAATGCATATGGAACATTTCTTAACCAATCAGAATAAAGCATTTACCAACCCCGCAGTAATGAACTCAATATGTTTTGTTTATTTATATTTTGCAGTTTATTGATGTTTTACTATTTTAAAACAGCACAAACCATTTTATTTAAGGCTTAAAATATATACTCAATAATATACTTAATATGTGGCTTTTGCACTTTTTAAAGTATACTTCTACACAGGAATACCCAGATTTGATGTTTTATTTGCTATAATAAGTGAAAAATCTAATTGAATAGATGTTTAAGTTTGTATCCGATGAGTCGATTAAAGGACACCTATTATGCAAAATCCACTTTTAGAAGGTGTTTGGACATAATGTGTGTTGGCAGTGTGTGAACACAACCACCCTACGATGAAAAAAAATCTACCCGCTTCTTGTTTTTTAATCCTTATTAAACCAAAGCCTCATTAGACATCCTGTTTTGATTCTCTTATTAATGTGAGGTCACACTGATAAAGCCCCGCCCACTTACAGCCTTGCATTACCATAGTTGTACTATAGATTGTCTCAGACTTTATTAATCATATCTATTTGAACTAAAAGTGCTCTGTTTGTAAGGAAGTGAGGAGTTGTAGCTCATTTGCATTTAAAGGTACACACACGAAAACAGCGCGCTTTTGCTCCCACCCAAATAGGGGTATTTTAGACATGACAAAATTAATGATCTGTGGGATATTTTGAGCTGAAACTTCACAGACACATTCTGGCCACACCTGAGACTTATATTACATCTTGTAAAAAGGTCATAAAAGGTGCCCTTTAATAAAAAAAATAACAGCCCTCGATGTATTATATCTCATTTCTAAATCATGATTTGGTCAGATTAAACGTTCATTTTTATGCAAAACACTTGAATTAAGCATGCAGTTACACAATAGCGAGCACCTCACGTTCTGCTTATATTACAGTCTGTACATTATACTGAATGACAATAATCAGTGCCTCAGCATAACCTACATATAACATATGATGAGAATATGAATGTAGACACTTGCTGTACGAGGCTCAATGAAGGGTAACCTTTCTTGAAACGAAACGTGTCTGAGACATTCAGGGTCTGTTAATAAAAGATCAAACACCGCAGGTCTCTGACTCAACTATCATGTCAGGTTACCAAAGCTGGAAGAGTCATTTAATATTCTGTCTTATGTTAAATGACCTCTGATGTGAGGTCATTTCCCCCACCCCTATTAACATGTATTGTTTAAGAGGGGCTCACTTACAGGCCACGCGGTAACATAAGTGAGGTCAGAGGTCAAACAGGAACACATGGGAGTGAATGGGCTCTTCTCCACAGACCACCCACTATATAAACCACTGAAACATCATAACACAGCAGAGATTCAATCATTCATGTGTTTTAAACACACACACACACACACTGATATTAACTTACTTAAACCTGCCTTTGAACAAACATCTCAAACATGTCACTTCCTCTTCCCCTGACACCACACACACAAATAATTACTACATTACTGTTCTCGTTGTGTCAGTACAACCCGTTCAAATAATGTTTGATACTTAAAATGCTGAAATAAATCAATAAATGTGATTTTTTTTAACTTGCACCAACGCCTTAAAATATTTTTTTGAACAATGCACAATGTGGTTTTTACTGGGCACAAACTTACAGGAGTTGAATATCTTCCGGGAAAATACATCCAAACACATCTGAAGGTAGAAATGAGCTCCATATATCATCAGATACAGTATAACACTGTAAGATTTAACCTCATCCGTGTGTTTGTGTTTAATGTAAAGATGGTTTGATGAACATCAGGGGATTGTGAATATTTAATGTGCTAATCAGAGTAATTATAACACAGCAAGAGGCGAAGAGAGGAAACATTTAGCCTGTGTTTAGATTGGCTAAATAATCAATGATTTTTACTGTTGTTTTATACATTTTTCTCTTTACTAAAAAAAAGCTTAATGTATTTGTATTGCTTTCCATTTCAACTTTTTAACAGTTTTCACCAAAATACCATACGTTACAGCTTCATAAAAAACCACCAAGATCTCATTAGTATCGGTAGGTAAAACATGTTATGTATACATAACAAAGCTTTTATTTAAATCCTTTACAAATGCACAATTTTGGAGACGTGGTTTGCTTATGAATGATTATGTAAGTATGTTAAAGTCAAAGACTGATTTTATTATATTTATAATTAGATTAATTAAATGTGTTGAACAGCGTCACATTTACTTAACACAGTTGAATCATTTACATAATTTGACATTATAGTGACTTAATTGTGATTTTCCTAAAGATTTCACATATATTTCATACTTGTTGAGCTTTAATAATTATTAAATTCAGCCAAAAACTGCCAATGACTTCAATTAGTCTCATTTGGATTTCATGTGTGAACACATTTCTATTAAAAACCTCCTGAAGGTTTACGCAAATTCACAGGATTTATAGACAAGCTATACATACTGTACACTGTAAAAAAAAATACAGCATGAAGTTAAAACAACTTGGTTTTGCAAGTCATTTCAACCTATTTTTTAAAGTTTTGACTTAAAAAAGTTGACATAACTTATAAAAACAAGTTGAAATGTTTTACTTTAATTTGTTAAGTTTAAGTAACATAAAATATGTGTTGATTTGACAAAATGCTGCATTCTTTTACACTGAATGTACTATTAGATGTCTCTGTTTATCCAAATATACACAAATATCTTTAACACTTTACATACTAATACAACAAGAATGCAAGTGCAGTCACCTTCTTTAAATATTGTTTATACTATTTGCAGTCTTATTGGCTTATTTAATGCAATTGTAAATGCTTTGGATAAAAGCATCTGCTAAATAAACACACACACACACACACACACACACACACACACACACACACACACACACACACACACATATAAATATATTGTACAGTGGGAACAGTGGGAGCCTATAACAACTGAACCAGTTTTATTTAGTAACATTGTGGTTCTTAGAATAAAGTTTTGCAAAATTTCAATATGTAAATTTTTGTATAAATTAAGCAGAAATATTCTTAAATTAAAGCCGAATGAGATTTCCACAGTGGGATTCTTCAGCGGATGATTTCTGGGTGTTGATGCTGAGATTAAAGCTGCATGGCACGTGTGAGTTTATATTATCTGAGAGCTTTGAGAGAGACATGGATGAGATTTTCCCAGCAGGACACTTTGAGTGTTATTTTAACCGTGAGAGACGATCGCTCACATCCGACCTGACAATCCAGTGATTACAGACTTATGTGAAACAGAACCACTGAACGGGTTGAGCAGAGACTGAAAACACAAATATAACTCAAGAGTTTGATGACTGCAGTCAACACTACATTATTTCTTTTTGTGATGGGGAAAATGTTGGGATACTGTAAACACTTTAACCCAGTGTTGGGTTACAAAGGGATAAACTCAACCCATTGGGTTGTAATTGAACCTATGTTGGGTTGTTTTAATCCATTTTTGGGTCAAATATAAACATTTTTGGGGGTTAATTTAAGACAACAACTGGGTTTGTTCCTGTTTGACCCCACGCTGGGTTGAGAGTGTACTATAAATAGTCAAGGATGTATGATTTTAATAGCTTGATACAGTCTAGAAGCTCATGACCTTTGTGTTGTGTTGAAATCAATGAGAGAAGGACCAAATACAAACCTGAATCAAAAATAGACATTATTTGGTAAAAAAGTGAAAATGGTATGTGTTGTAGTCTAATCCAATGACTCTCATGAGCAGATAATCCAGGTGTGTGTGTGTTGGATTAACATTGATGAGTGTGACTGGATTTTCTCCTCATTAGAGAGGTTATGGATTAAACTAATGCTCTTCTGATCACAGCAAACAGGAACAAAAATTTGTACGTTTGTCTGGATGGACAGGACTTGGGTGCACGCGCGGTAATGAAGCTCCATAATTGAAATGATTTAACACGAGACATGAGGAAACGTGAGTAGACTGAGGAAAGGTCATTCACATAGAAACTGTGGCGTGGAGAGGAACATTAGTGTAGATTAGCGTTACAGTTAACCCAGCCATTTGACACTTTGTTAGGATATGGCTGAAATACTCACACATTCATTTATATAACCAAATTACTTCATGTCCTTACTCCTGAATCTCACAGTAATACCGGTCATAATGTATTTCAGTTTTTAGAAAAGTTATGAAAACAAGCAAGGTGGTCTAAAAAAAAATAGACAGCATGATTATTGCACAGGTGTGCCTTAGGCTGGTCATGATAAAAGGCCACTCTAAAAATACAGTAAAGTTAATTTATGTGTTTATAATTTAGATCAATGTATTTTGGACCACCCTGCAAAAATGTGCCTAAAGGAAAAGTTCACAGAGAAGCCAATCCCGCGGCACTTTTCAGTTCAGGCGGCCCGCCTAAGCTGGCCTAAGGTCATTCAAAAAAAATATCCCTGCAAGGCCGTCAAGTGCATCTAGGAGAATAGCGCAGACGCGCTTTACACCGCGAGCGGGCACATGCACCACACGGCGGAAATGAGAAAGACCTGGTCCGGACCGTCACTGTCTGGAGGATAACTAGCCAGTTGATAAAACATCTCGGAGAATAGCGCAGACGCGCTTCACACCGTGAGCGTGCACGTGCACCACACGGCCGAAATGAGATAAAACGTGGTCCGTCATGTCGGGAGGATAGCCAGTTGATAAAATGCGTGTCCGTGAGAACTGTAAGTGGACTTATGTTTTGGGTTTATTTAAGCCTGTTATTGTATTATTCTATAGTTCTTGCAAATTTAAAGTAAGTTAGCTGGTGATTTTTGTTGTTTGAGCAACCTGCTAGCTAGGTTGCACGTGCCTATTGACTAACGCTAGATATAATTGTTGAGCGCTCTTGCTCACATTATTTATGTGCATTATTTACATGCTACAGTAGTTAAGATAATGTAATTAATAGTGGAAAATAAATAGTTTTTACCATTTTTGCGCCATCTATCATCTTTCGCCTTACGTTCTACAACATCTGCTTCAGTTTGTGTTTATTAACCCTTTAGTTTCACTTCATCACGCAGCTATTCCCGTTAGAGGTAAAAACATTTAATTCATTAATAATCTAGTATGTGTTCATTTTCTATCATAGTTTTTTCAAAATTAAGATTTAGTGGAGTGTTTAAAATAAAAATATTTTAATTTTCATCATGATGCGTACACCCCGCCCCTTTGATTGCCACGCCCCCTGCACCGCCCATCCACCCACCCTACCACCTTACTAACACATTTTCTGTGGGAAACCCTGCAATCCTCTCATAACTTATGCTTATGGTGCAGGTTTGATGTTATGAAGCTTACAGAATTATTATTTGAGAGCATCAGTTCACAGTTTCTGACACTTCTCGCAGTCTTGACTTTAAATGATTGTGAAGACATCGCACAAAGCTTATGAACTACTATGTAGATTTATTAAATTTAACACTATGAATTGTTGTGGAGAAAAAGCTGTATAAATTTAAAATTAAAACCATTTTGTGCATCACAGAAAAACGAATCTGTTTTTGGATGGCATGCGTGTGAGTGTTGATTTAATTTAGTATGTAACTGCTCCTAAAGCCCAACACTCTTGACCCTATGGATGTCTGTTAAAGCGATAGATGGGGCGTTTCACGAGCAGGTGAGTCTGCGTTCACACTCCCCAAACGTGTGGATGGTGAGCGAGAGCTGAAGGCGGTGACACAGGTCAGCACCTCTGCGCTAGAGCTGTCAAATTAGGACGCTTTCGCCAAATCCACTAACAGCTACTAATTGGTGACAGTCTGCACACCCTGTTAAAGCACTTTTGCTCCAGGGCTTAGACCTGCCACAGGGCAAGTGTTTCAGTTTGATTCTGCGTGTGTGCGTGTGTGTGTTTGACACTTTCTGTGTCACAGCCCATAGACAAGGTGAGTTCACACATGAAGTCTTTCTCTGCGTGACTCTGTGCTACAGACACTATTAGTCGCTGGTGTCTGGCTACATGAAAGGCTAAAATATCATTAGAATATTTAAATGTCGGAACAGGAGGGCAGACGCGCATTGGTACGAGGCCAGAATATGGAATATAGCCTCTCGTAAGACGCGGCCAAGCGGGACTGGCCCTCCCCCAGCGACCCGGCACCAAAGCGTTTATTTTGCATGGGAATTACCGCGTCGTCACAGAACAACCTACCACGATTTCCATTACTTATAAATAGCCAGAAGAAAAGTGTTAATTATCCCCGTGCAATTTAATGCACCGGATACTTCAACCTTTACGGTTTCCGGTAAACGCTCGCATAACCAGGCATATCCGTGGCCGCAAATGTGATTTATGACAACGGTGTTTAATTTCTGTTTTTAAATAGGTTAGACGGGAATCTGCATGCATTTAAATGCGTCGATGCCGTTTGTCTTCGGGCCCTCATTTAATATTCAGGGATGATTTTGGTCCACATGCGTTTTGGTCTGTGTCACCTTAGATTAAATTATTAGCGACGTGCGGGCCGCGGGCCCCTTATTTACCACAATCAATGAAACGGTAATGAAAATCCATTTTTCATACTATCAGCCCGTGCTGACTTTTATTTACTTTGCTGTGTCTAAGCGAGCAATTCATTCTGAGTAAATGCCACCCCAAGAGCACACATTAGCAAAGCAAGGGTTAAACAAAGATAACAGCAGTAACACACACATATATACACATTGTGTGGTCTCATTGTGTAGTTAGTCTGATCTGCACATATGTAATATTATCATTATAACACCACAATTATCCTGATCGGTTTTACATTTGCATGGGTAATACTCTGGGTAAAGAATAGAGGTTTAGGGTCAGTATATGCATATATTATATTTAAAATAATCCAGTGGAGGTCTATGAGATGTGAAGTGTTTAGAAGCAAAACCCTCCAAGTGCATCTGGCATGATTTCTTGTTAATTAGCAATTTATTCAGACCCTTAATGGATTCTGCCTGTATTTCTGAATGGCCTAAGGGTGAGATTAGGCCAATTTGACACAAAATTATTTGACACACATATAGTACATGTCGAGAGCATTCGGTTAATATGATTATCTTATTTTTATGAAAGTGGCGTTTAGCAGGATTTGCATCTGAACTCTTTGGGGGTGCATGGTTTCGCGGACAGAGATTGGCTTAAGCCAGGACTAGGCCTTGTAACTAATTTTAACAAACATGCCTTACTAAAAACATTATTAACCCTCAAACGCTCCTAGTTTTCTGTTTACACTTCTGGCCCTTGGTGTCTATATGACCCCGAAATTGAAAGCATAATTGTAAGAAAAATATACATTTTCAATAATACAACTAATATAACTTTTTTTTTTTAACTTCTCATCTACATAATAAAGTTGTGTTTTGAGAGATTTGAAGTACTTTTGTACCTGTTTACCACAAAATTCCTCGACTACACCATTGGCTTGACTGAAAAATATCAATTTTTTATGAAAATTCACATAAATTACTATCTAAATTTGATTTAAATTGTTTTTAGATATTAATAGGTGTTAGGTGTTGAATTTAGCCATCAAAAACATAAAAGAATTACCGTTTAGGAATTAAATAATTTTCGACCAGCAGAGGCCCATAGAGACCCTTTCATTTTACTGGATATGGACAAACTGCTCAAATCACTACTTTACATTTTGTGAATTTATATAAACCTTATAAAAGACATTTAAAATAAATATTATTTTAAATAGTATTTTTTTATAGTTTTTGATGCATTTTTAAATGTCTGTTTTTACAAAATGCCACAGAAATAGTGTGTGTAAGGGGTTGTGCACACCAAAACTTTTAAACGCAGCTGAAAACGCCTGGACAATGCCAAATGCCAGCTGTTTTTTAGCTGAGTTCCAGCTTTCTTCAGCTTAGCGCTTTGGTAACTGTTATTGGACGGCTGCGTGAGAACTGACAGTGACGAGCGGAGCTTTTTACACAAAGTTAACATTCTTACTGACCCCCTGATGTCACATGGACTACTTTGATGATGTTTTTATTACCTTTCTGGACATGGAAACCGTACATAGATTTTCAATGAAGCTCTCAGACTAAATCTAAAGTTAAAACATCTTAAACTGTGTTCTGAGGATTAACAGAGGTCTTCTGAGTTTAGAACGACATAAGGTTAAGTCATATATGACATTATTTTCATTTTTGGGCAAACTATCCTTATTAAGTAGTCACTCAACTAACAGATTCTGCCATCAAACAAAAATCACAAATTTTGAAAAAAAAAAACGTTGTTTCTCATTTTCTCGAAACTTGTGCTGCCGACTTGTGTCATTGGCTTCCGTGACGGGTCACATATTTTCAACTCTCGCTAATATAGACCCCAAGGATCATTTGAGGGTTAATGTGCATTTTGAGGCAAAACTAAGGTCACTGATGTATTTTAAGATCTGTCAGTGCAAGATGTTTTCAGATTGGACAGCTCTTGCATTTATTTTAGTCTAGGACTAGTCTAATCCCTGTCCGGGGAAACCACCCTTTCATGGGTTAAATACACTGATTAAAAATAAAGACATAAGATTTAAAAACCATATATTTAATGTAGTGAGATAAAAAATGTATTATTCTTCCTGATGTCCACAAAATTTACATGAAGCAATCTGCAACTAACCAGAAACTTAAACTTAAAACTTAATTTACCTTGAAATGTAGTTGCACATTTAAAAGAGCAATTGAAATACTTGAAAAAAAAAACATGTTTTGATCTTTAAACATTTTAAAAGTATTTTTACTTTAAATCCTTCAGAATATTTCTCCCTAGGGGTGGGCGATATGAGAACATGTTCATATCATGATAACGATATGTAACACAGTAAAGATGTTTTTTCTTTTAGTAAGGTTTTTATTTTCATTATTGTCGTTACCAATATTAATATCACAAAAATTGCACCCCATAGATTAATATATTACAAGCTGAGGGACGAGTCGACAGCGTTAAACCCAGAACACTTTACACCAGGTAATTGTGGCGAGTATAATTGTGCAGTAGTACAGTACACTACAGTAAGTGTTAAATTGTAGCATTTGTGTAATCAACAAACGCTAAGTGTTACTTGCCAACTGCAAAGTGTAGACGGGTCACTGAATTTAAACTTCAATTTCTGCTTTTCTATCATCATCCATTTAATCTCTCAGATAAAATGAGCTGATGTTTTGACATGGTGCCTTCAGTTTTGGTAAACGCATGCGAACTGGTCCTATGTGATGTTGTGTGCTAATTTAAAATCTGTGACAGTAATGTGAAAGTCTCTGGAACATTAGATATGGAGATTTTATGGCTGCAGGAATACATGTTTAAATTAGATATGTGCTTTTATTAAGAGAAGGCTTCAGGTCTGCTTTATAATAATCACATGACTGCGCTGTGCATTCACCTCATCTGATTGACAGAGAAATCAAACAGGGAGGACTGAACATTTTTAACGTGAATTTTTTGGGGGGGGGATTGTGTTGTGTTTTTATTGTCATTATAGAGGTTTGTGTTCGTCTTTTATGTGCATCAGATCCGAAACACTCGTTCTTTTCTTTCCATGCAGACAGACTTGTGAATGATTGTGTGTGTGTGTGTTTGCAGTGGGTGATGAAATAAAATTTAATAAGTGAATAAAAATGTAAATAAAGGTCGGGGGAAAACGACTTGTCCATGAAATAATTCTCTCCACCCCCTTGAGCTGATAGTGTGAAAAGCTCATATAGCTTGGCGTGATTTGCCGTGTGACCTTTGAGAACGTTCTCCTTCTTGATTAAAGACGTATTAAATTTGTTTAAATAAAGCTCGTTGTAATGACACATCATTTGTAAAGAGCTATTAGGAGCTGAAAACTCCGCCTGCCATATTTGCATGAAAATGTGCCAGCTCTGAAATGTGCGATCGCCTCGGCGAAACGTGCGTGCGCCGTCTCACAAAGAACAGATGAAACTTTACACTAAACCTTGCAGATGAAGCCATCCTGCTCCTCCTGACAGCTACACCTCGCTCAATCCCAAAAAATCCTTTTCAGATATGACAGACACATAAAGGCAGGTGAGCCGGTGGGAGGCGCGGGCCCAACGACGTCCGTCAGCCTTGGATCAAGCTATTAAATGAAGTCTGAACTGCGGGACGGGCAGGCGGGAATGAGACGCTTCGCACACACACACACAAAGAAAAGAAGTTAAAGGTTTGCGATCCGTTTGACCCGAGTGCTTCTGTTAGACACACGCGCGATTTGTTCACTTAGATGCTGCGAAGGGGAACGCGAGTCGTCTGATGAGCGAGAAAAACAAAGAGCAAAACATGCATCTAAAGAGAGAGAGAGATGTTTGTGTAGTGCTGAATTGCAGTTTGCTCAGTGGAGCATGCTGGAGTTGTGTTTCTGACAGTACACAGGGACGTATAGGCTGTTTACAGTGTTAGATCAGCCGGTCCTCTGCGCTCTTAAATTGGGCTGCACAACCAGAGCTGCCTCCAGGTCACATCAAATAAACAGCAGCGACGCAGAACTGCGCCTCAGAATCCCGGCTGAGCGATCCATTCCGTCTCACAAAGGACGAAACATCAGAAATCGCACACTAACAAGACAAACATCGCCGTCTCCGACAGAACTTTGCTAAAATCTATGACTTTCTTCAGAAAACTCGGGCAAAGGCATACTTTTTTTTGCTTATATCCACACATTCACATGTCAGTATATATTAGTGAGACACCTACTGTAAAAGTTTTAAAACCAATTTAATTCATATTGTCAAGGGCCTTGCCCACAACTTTTGATAGAATGAAAAAGTTTAGGCAGCGGCTATTTACAAGTTAGATGCTATTGACCATATCAACATTTACTCAGCGATATGCTATTTACAGTAGGTAAAAATAACTTTTATTGGCTACACTTTATAAGAAGACTGTATAAATCATAATGAACTAGACATAAGAAACCTTTTTTCCATTGATGCTTTCGAAAAAGTTTTTAATCAAGTTATTCCCAACATAGTTCTACTATTTCTAGATTAAATGAATTTTAAACATATTTTCTAATCTTTCTTTATATAATTAGACTTTATTCTTGCCATGAATATAGCCTTAGAAGCTGGCATGGCGTTTGAAATAAATAAATAAACAAATGTATTTTTACTTAAACTTGAACTAATGCTGAGTTAAGACATGTACTAATAATAAACGAATACAGAGTCATCATTAAGTACAACATGACATGTTTTAGCTGTTAGTTAATGTATTAGATAACAGTGAATTGATGTGTTGAATCATTAGTTATGTTGTAGTTAATAAAGACTCTTCATTAGTTTATTATGCCTTAACTCAGCATTAGTTCATATTTAACTCTTTCCCCGCCATTGACGAGTTATCTTGTCAATTAAGAGAAAAAAGTTGCATAAAAAATGTGTTCCTGATGAATTTTTGCAATTTTTGAAAAAAAAAAATATTTACTAATTTTAAACTCTGTGTATGTTTTGAAAATCGTTTGAATCTGATCTCTAACAAAATTCCTTCACAAAATGCAATTATTTCAGCTTTTTGCTAAAATATATTTTTTATGAAAAATACCCATAACAGTCATGTCTTATGGTTTATTAACATTATTTACATTTGGATTCGCGGTCTACTTTTTTCATTACTTTAATAATCAAAAAGTGTAAATATTAATTAAATACTATCTGTATTGGCAGATACTATTTGCACTTCAGTATTTTTGTAGATTACCAGGATGCAATAATAAATGGTTATATTTATTACAGTTATTAAATGGATACTGCATTATATAAGGGATAATGTATAGACAGCTGGTTGTTATAGCAGATATAAGCTCAGATATTTTGATCTTTTATCACATTGAAGGGGCTAATTGATGATGGGCCATTGAATTATTCGAAAATAATGCATACATCAAGGAATAATGCATTAAACGGCATGTGTGCATTATTTTCTAATAATTAAAAAAAACAGGAGTCAGTTATTCCTCTTGTACCACAGTTACCACAGACATTGCTTGGGTGGTTAAGACTTTTGACAGATCAGGTGTGCGTTTATCAAAAAATAATGCATACCTGTGAAACATTTTTCAACCAATCAGAATACAGCATTCAACAGCCCTGTGGTATAATTTGTGATAACAACCCGCTGCCTGTACATTATCCTGCTTATTACACGGCTATTTACCTTATAAGTAAGGTGAGAAACATTAAATATTGATGTTAAATATTTTAACGAATGCAGACCTTCCATGAGGAAAACCCGTCTACTTTCGTTTTCAAGATAAGACGTTCAAATGTCATAAACACACTATTTGGTTTAATCATTTGTAAATATAATGTCATAAATGTTATTAAAAGACATATTTACTTTAATTTTGTGTAATATTAAACTCTACCTGTCAAAATGATTTGCAGCATCTGGGTGACTGTGTGTTGTTTAGTTTTGAGCGGTTGTTATCTGGGAATGTTGTTATCTACCATGGAATGCCGCGACTGGCCAATCAAAATCAGGCATTCCAACGAATGTAATAATAGGAGAATAAAAGCCCTCCCTACACCGAGCCTTAACCCTACCCAATAAATGCTTTAATTCTTAATAAACACTTGTTTATTTTCACTCGTTTATGTTCTTCATTTTTATTGAAAATAAATGCCTTTTCTATGTGATAGAAGAAAGGAGAAGAGCGATGTCGGCAAAAGATGGATTTGAACCAGTGACAAAAGCAACTTTCGTTCAGTTCAACGCATCTTTTTTAAACTTTAGTGCTCCAACCAGACATTGGTGGGCGGAGCTAGTGTAAATAATATTTGCCAATAAGGGGCACTATTTATTGGCAAACATTTATAAAGCAGATTTTCTCTTTGTACAGTAGCTTCTTCAAACTGTCCACACAGGAACGTGCATTTATAAATGAACCTGGTCCAACATTAACAAATTGTGAGGAGTTTCATTTGTTGGGCTATAACAGGCCAGTTTACAGTTTGAATGTAAAAATAATACTCAGTAATGTCAGAGATGTAAACAGGTGCAGTTTCTCGTAAGATGCGCTTGAGGTCGTCTCAGATATGTTGGTTTGGTCTGAATGGGTGCGTAGAGAGATTTAATATAGAAATGAGGTTTCATGGCCAGTAAATTTGACTTTCATTGGAAGAACGTTCATTTAACACATGCGGAGATGATTCTGTAAGACTCTAGGTGATTTTATTGTGATGTATCTCCAGGTGATGTGCATGTACACTTGCTCTGTTCACGACTCCGTATGGCAGAAGAGCAAATTAGACATCTGTTTCGTCTCACTTTTAGACCGGTTAGGACGTTCGAAGAGCATAAAGCAGTTTTTGTAGACGCTGTAATGGAGCTTGGCAGTTGCGTGAGGCATCACTTAGATACAACGACTCTTGTTTGACGTTTATTGTTATCAGTCTATTGCCCATTGTCATTATGATGACATCATACCGGTTGCCCGGCAGCCGTCTAATCGAAAAACTTTGGCATTAATGCGCTAAACAGTTCATCCAAAACAAATCTGTTTATTATGTACCCTACACAAATGTTATTTTGACGCAGAAGTCTGTTAAGGTGCAGCAATGACAGAAGATATCAGTAAAGTATCATCAACAGTTCACATGACTCGTTCACTAATAAGAAAGAGTGTCATTAGGGCTGAGCGTTGTATTGAATATTGTTTATATCTGATATGACCCTCCTTTACAACAGAAGATCTTCCAGAAATGTACAATGGGGTCAGACATAACATTTCCAACTAGCTTGCACGTGTGCAGCTGTATATTTTTAAACGGGAAGGAATTTATTTTGATCATATGTTGTTTTAATTAAGGTGATTGTGACATCTCACAAGAGGCTTGGATGTGCATGTGACATTTGAAGAGTTCATACAAAAGCCGCTAAACGCCACCTCTGTTCAAAATGACATAATGCTATTAACCTAATGGTCTAGACACATAATATGCGTTCGTCAAATATTTCTGTGTTAAATCCAGCCCAGTCTAAACGAAATTATGTACCTATAGTCACGTCATTTTTTTTTTATTTTACGTGATGCTGTCTCAAATTTCCATTTATTTCCATATTTATGTGTCATTGTCTTGTATTGGTTACTCAACTGTTTTGTCCTGTTTTCTTACCATTTTCGCTTCGGTTTAGGGTTAGATTTACATAAATTAGATCCTTACCCAAAACCAACTCTAACCCTAATGCCAGGCCACAATGGTTTAAAATTTCGAAAATATAAAAAAATAAATCAGAAAAAAATAGTGTAAACCAATACTTAAAGTGACATCCTACACAAACACCAAATCTAACCCTAAACCGAAGCGAAAATGGTTTGAATATAGGAAGATGCAGTTGAGTAACGTCTCGGTTACGGATGTAACCCTCGTTCCCTGAAGTAGGGAACGGAGACGTCACGTCGTGACCGACGAATTGGGAACTCGCTTAGAGAGACCAATCTGCTTTGTATACTACTAAAACGCCAATGAACTTGGCATTGAGATATTTGCATAATGCTGGCGCCGCCCCGCCAGGTGCCTTTATAAGCAGCAGGTGCAAATAGGGAAATTAGCTTCTTTTCGCTGAGAAAGCCGGGAAAATGAGACCGGCCGATAAACAGCAGGTGGCAGCTCCTGTGGCGACGGGACGTGACGTCTCCGTTCCCTCCTTCAGGGAACGAGGGTTACATCCGTAACCGAGACGTTCCCTTTCAGTCGGTCACTACGACGTCACGTCGTGACCGACGAATTGGGAATCCCTACCAAAACGCCACTAGGGGCTGACCTCTTCCAGTGACTGCGTAAAAGCCCTCCGGTTCCACTTAAGGAGGAGGAGGTAGGTTTTAAGGCAGAAGGCCGGGCACTAGATGTTCCTTTAACCCCACAGAAGTGCCAGCGACTGGGAAGCGCCCTACCTGAGCGGGATAGGAACGCTGCGGAAGCCACCGCCCGTCTTAAGGGCTAATGGTGGGCGAAGTCAACCGTAGTTGAGGAATAAAGACAGCCGTGGCTGTGTAAGCAAAGCAGTGCTCTGCTAAGGGAAACGTGGGCTGGTAGGATTAACCCCACGGAAAAATACTCACAAAGGAACCCGGTGGGACACAATGTGGAGCCCGAGCCAGACACGTAGGTTCGCGAGGATACAGCTAGTGAAAGGCTGACAGCCAATGCTCCGCGACAAAGGCTGCCAAGGCAGCGGAGGAAGAACAATTCAAACCATTACGCATTTTTGTTCTGAAGGCCTTCCATACTGACACAGTTATGAAGCATCAGTTGGAGGCTGCAAGCCGACCTGCGAGACTGCTCTCCGTGCTCCCCCTGGTGAGGAAAGAACACGAGAGGATACAGGCTCGATACGAACACTGTAAAATCTAGTGAACGTATTAGGTGTCGCCCAACCAGCAGCTCTACAGATGTCTGTTAGCGAGGAACCACGAGCTAAAGCCCAAGATGAGGCAACGCTCCGTGTGGAGTGCGCTCTCAGATTAAAGGGGCAAGGAATACCCTGAAGATTATAAGCCAGGGCGATAGTATCAACTATCCAATGAGACATCCTCTGCTTAGTGACAGCTTTCCCTTTCTGCTGGCCACCATAACAAACAAAGAGCTGGTCTGAGGTCCTGAGGCTTTGCGTGCGATCCACGTAGAGTCGCAGTGCGCGTACGGGGCACAACAAAGCCATGGTTGGGTCTGCGTCCTCCGGGGGCAGCGCTTGCAAGCTCACCACCTTATCTCTGAAGGGAGTGGTGGGAACTTTGGGCACGTAGCCTGGTCTGGGTCTCAGTGAGACAGCAGAACCAAACTAAAAGCACGAATCGTCAACAGAGAATGCATGTAAATCCCCTACTCTCTTCATGGAGGCCAATGCTATCAGGGTCAGAGTTTTCATTGATAAAAACATCAGACTCGTAGAACTGCAAAGGCTCAAAAGGGAGACCTGAAGGCTTCAGCACCATGGACAGGTCTCAGGAGGAAAGAGGGAGGGCGCGAGGGGTTTAGCCTGCGAGCGCCTCTTAAAATGTAATAATTAAATCATGCTGGCCAACTGATCTGCCATTGATAAGAGAGTGATGAGCAGAAATAGCGGCGATATCAACTTTAATGGCGGAGGGACAGCCTACCATCTAACCTATGTTAAAGATATAAAAGCACAATGTTAATGGGCATTCTCTGGGGTCCTCGCGTTGCGAAGAGCACCGGGTGACGAAAAAGGTTTCTTTAAGCGCGTAAGCCCGTCTTGTGGACGGTGCTCGAACCGCGTCGATGGTGTTAGATACCGCTTGCGATAAATCACCTAAACCTTGCGCGCGCTCAACGACCATACATGGAAATCCCACAGGTCGGGGCGCGGGTGCCATAATGTGCCCCTTCCTTGAGAAAGAAAGTCTTTCCTCAGGGGAAATCGTCAGGGAGGGGCTGTCGCGAGGAGCATTAACTCTGAAAACCAATCCAGTACGGGGCGACTAATAAAAGGCTCTCCTCGTCCTGCCTGACTTTGCACAGTGTCTGCGCAATAAAGCTCACTGGAAGGAATGCGTATTTACGCACCCCCCGCGGCCAGCTGTGTGCCAACGCATCCACGCCGAGGCTGCCCTCGGTTAGTGAATAAAATAGGCGACAGTGGGTATCGTCCGGCGACGCAAACAGATCTATCTACGCACAACCGAACTTCTTCCAAATTAGCTGGACCGTCTGGAGGTGGAGTCGCCATTCGCCGGGGGCGCAGCTCGGGAAGCGCGTCTGCCGCTGTATTGAGCGAACCCGGGATGTAAATGGCACGAAGGGACCTCAGATGCTTCTGACTCCAAAGGAGGAGATGACGAGCGAGATGCGACAGGTGACGAGAGCGCAAAACCGCCTTAACGGTAAATAACGCAACAGTCGCAATGTTATTGGTGTCGGCTAATACATCCTTCCCTCGCATCTCCATAGCGGAGCGTACAAGTCCCAGATATACAGCGCACCGCTCGCGGCAGTTGGGGTGCTATGCACACCCCTGAGACTGCAAGCCCGTCATACGTGGCTGATCATCCCGTGCTGAGGGCATTGCAATATACAGAATGCCAGGAGACCCCTCAGGGGCATATCTTCTATCGGAAATGCCGGGTCTACCACAGGGAAAAATTTAAATGACACGCAGGTGCAATGTTTACACGGTGTATGTCGGTGTGCCACGCTCTCCTCGAGACTCGATCGTAAGCCAATGCTGAAGCGGTCTCATATGAAGCAGCTCGGGCGGCGTCACAGCCGCAGCATGCTGTCATATGTCCAGGAGCTTCTGAAATTGTTTCAGAGGGACCGCGTACTTCCCTCGAATTAAACCGAGGCAAGTCAGAACTGACTGGTTGCGCGCTCTTATTAAACACGCCAATTAGTCGATCGAGTCTTTTTTCCATACTGAGAAAAAGGATCCTCTGCACGGGGCAAAGTTGCTCTTTCCCAGTCGACCTGAAGACTTAAACGAGCGAGATGCCGAAGCATTAACTCTCTGTGTTCGCGCACGTCTGCCAAGAACGGGCTATTATAAGTCGACGTAGAAAAAAGCAGAATGCGAACAACGCTCTCTCTCTGACATTTTAATGCCGTGACTACACATGGAGACACGGAGAGAGAGAGAGACAGCTCGAATGGTGTACTTAGTATTAATATGCCCACCCCACGACGCAGAGCGAAAAAACGGTCTAAAGCGAGGGGAGATGGACACATAAGTACATGTCTTACAGGTCTAAGGCTGCAAACCGATCTGAATATTGAAATACGAGCCTCGGCGTTATCATCCAAAAAGAACACCTTCGTAGAGCCGGTGCGTAAATCAAATCGATCGTAACCCGCCGCGTATTTTGGGTACTATGAGATAAAGGCTGGAAAAACCCTATCATCATCATCTCGGTAAGAGGGACCGGCTCGAACATCCTTCGCCAACAGGATATCGATTTTTGCACGCAGTACATGTGCATCGGACGCTTTCACTACAGTGAAACGAAAGCCCGAATTTTGGGGTGTGCCGGATTCGTAACCGAGGCGGATCGTGCGTAAAACCCAACGAAACGGGCTGGGAACTGAAGCCAAGCACCCAGGCACCGTACGAGGAGAAATAACGACACTACCGAAGTACCCGCGGTGGGGCAGCGAAGCGAGACAGGTGGGACTGCCGGTGCGTCTGCTGTGACAGCATAAACATCTACAGTATGTGTGTGTGACACTGACCTGAGCCCGCTGAGGGTAACGGTCGTCTGGTCTCCTCTACGGAGAGCGCAGACTCCGATGAGGGTGCTGGTGGTCCGGTCTCCTCAGCGGAGAGCTCGGACTCCTCAGGTCACCCGCTGGCGATAGAGGAGAGGTAGGGGAGCTGGTGTGTACCCGCTCACGGCTCTCTCGATCCTCCGGAGACCTAGAGAGGGAAGAGGAATGCACTCTTATGTGTGGTTAAGTGGGTACCGGCCGAACAGCCGGTGGAACATATGCAAACCAAGTATTTTCCACCCGACCCTCTATCGGGGGAAGGAGCTCCATCTCCTGAAGAGTGATCCTCTGCCAATCCGGGTCGCCCTTCACTGGCCACTTAAACTCCCGAATTTCACGGGAAGCGGCTAAGCGGGCGGGGCGAGCTGCTGACGACCGGTTCCCCTGCGCTGCCGAGATGGGGTCCGAGGAGGGGAACGGAGGTGGTCGCCGCAGGACGCCGACGGCGAGAGGCAGACTGAGGAGCCGGCGTGGTGGACCAAGGGCAGCTCTCTTCCGCCGGGGCATGACCTAGGAGATCGCCTCAGTCTGCGCAGCGGAGCTGTACGACTCCCCTGGCTCGCCGAAGAGGCCGGTCTATGAGACAGGAGCATTCAAGTTGTTCTCGTCTGCGTCCGTCATGTCAGCCAGACACAGCCAAAGGTGGCGATCTTGAACCACTGTGGTGGACATCGCACGACTGAAGGTCGCGGGCTCCCTCGTAAATCCTTGTGAGCCTGCAGCAACGTTATTGCGTGCAGGGCCGAAGCCGCCTCTCCGGCATGCCTGATGGGCAGCGTCCGTGACCGGACAACTGTCTACAAACACGGGAGGGAAGGGTTGGGTGGTCCCTCCAGGAACGCATCCCGCTCCACTGAAAGGGTCCCCGCCCTTAGCGGCTCCGTTGGTGAGGGATGTGAGGGGTGAAGCTGAACGGCCGGACGGCCGCAAATCACGTCAGCTCTTCGTGCCGTCGGGAAAGAAAGGCACAGGAGGAGAGGACCGAGAGGCCCGAGCAGCTCCGAAGTACCAATCATGTGGGCGGGACGGTTCGGGCGGAGAGGGGTTAACCTTTCCAACTCTACCGTCTCCGCCGCTCGCGGGCACGGCCGCCATCTCCGGAACGACTCTGCCTCGGAGGAAAAATGGACACCCCTCTGATGCTGCAGAAGTGACGGGACCAGAAGGAGGTCCAATGGATTCGGCAGACATCGTAGAACACGACTCTGCAGTCTCCACCGGAGCCTCAACCGGCTGAGGATGAGAAGGCCGGTAGGTGGAGGACGCATCCTCCGTCCTACTCAGCGTAGTGACGCGAAGGGCGCCCTGCGAGCGCTTGACAGCCGCACCATGGCGGCGTCAGCACTGCAAAGGCGCGGACAGCGTTCCCGTAGAAACGACAGTCGTCTCCGCAATCCAAGAGGTTTATGCTCTCACAGAGAGAACAGAAACTCTCCACGAACGCAGCCCCGGAGTGCTCGATGCCTGAGCACGAAGACAGCGCTCGTGACCGTCACTGGAACCCTTACACTTCTCGCATCCAAGATCGCACGGCGAAAAGCTATCCTGAAAAGGACGCTGATCTCCGCATATACGAGAGAGTGGCTGCCTTTAACAAGGCACAAAGCTCTCTCGTATCACTCTTTTAGGGAAATTCACTCAGATGCTTAGTTGATGAGCGCACAGGAAGGCAACGCACACACTAAACTCAAAACAATAAACAGATGTAGAGCCGTGGAATAAGCGAAGCGTCCGCTGTGATACTGCTAGTTCAACCAACTTCAGCAATCAAATCCCAACAGAGTAAAGTAGCTTCTCAGTAGCAGATAAAGCCGGCTTTCGAAGCGAAAAAGCTAATTTCCCTATTTGCACCTGCTGCTTATAAAGGCACCTGGCGGGGCGGCGCCAGCATTATGCAAATATCTCAATGCCAAGTTCATTGGCGTTTTAGTAGTATACGAAGCAGATTGGTCTCTCTAAGCGAGTTCCCAATTCGTCGGTCACGACGTGACGTCGTAGTGACCGACTGAAAGGGAACTAATACGTGACAATGACACGTAAATAGAAATTTGTGATACGACACAAAAAACACGGAAATTCGTGACAGTATCACGAAACGAATAAAAAAATTATGTGACTTTGTGAGACTGGGTAGGTTAAATAACTTTATCCCCACCTAAGGTCATTCAGAAATGTTGCTTTATTGGCAGAATCAATTAAGGGTTTGGTATAAAACGCTAATAATTAAGGGTGTCAAGATTTTGATAAGGTTATGATGCGCTGGATTTATTTCATATACTAGGAGTCCAAGACACGCGCATTAAGTCCATGTATGTGCAAGAAGGAATCCCACAACCCCCCATGCGATGAAAAGCACGCAATGTGCATGTTAATGTGAAACTATAATAATAATAATAATAAATAATAGCATATCATTTTTGTCTTAAAAAAAAGAAAAAATCGAGAATTGAATCGAATCATGACCTTAGAATCGAAAATGTAATCAAACCGAGGATTTTGAGAAATTGAACTACTTATTAACAATAAATCATGCCAGACGCTTAGTGGGTTTTGCATTTGAACTCTTTATCTATTCTGCTTTGTGTAAAATACCAAGATAGTTATCAAGATAGTGCATTGTGTGATAAATCTTGCTTTTTGGTTCTCAATGAATTATGGTGAAATGTCGCTACATCCAAACAGGGCGCTCTCGTGCCGAAACTCCGCAGAAAAATAACCATTTACAAGCAGCTCCAGGAAATGGCCTATAAGCATATTTTTATTGCTGCTCTTCAAACTTTTTCAGGTATTTCCATGATAATAAAGAATATTTATAATGATTATGTTTGACAAGTGTTGCTTTTTTAAATAAACATTATAAACCACTCAAACTCAAACGTTCTACTGATCAAAGAGCCATAATACATGAAAGAGCTGTGCATAAAATTGCGATTCAGAATCGATATCAGACAGGAATTATTAGTTTGTATCCCAATTTATCATCCCAACCCTAATATATCAGCATCCCCCAAAAATGACTGAGATTTTGAATTTTGGTCATTATCAACCAGATATAAGAGTCATATAAATTTGGAACATCATGAGGATGAGTAAATTAACTTTTCAAAAAAAGTGTGTGTGTGTTTTTGTGTGTGTGGTCAGCTCTGAGCAGATAAGAGATCAGTGTTCTTCGGGTCTTGATGTTCTCTGTGGTTCTAGGCTGTAGATGATGTAATGGTACCTGGCATGTTTGGCCCGTTGTGTCAGTTGGTGTGTGTTTGTGTGTTGTAACGGCCGTTAGAAATGTAATGTTCGCCTCAGGAAGACTCGAGTGAACCTGGAGCTTTCTGAATCAAATACAGGAAACACCTTTGAAGACCCCTGGGGTGTGTGAGTGAGTGTGTGTTTGTGTGTAAGTGTGCATGTAGATGTGTGTATGGGGGTGGTTGTGTGTCTGAAGTGTGTTTCCCCTGGTAAAACACCTTTCGAACCCTCCGGTCTGTGTGAATATTTTTAAAGGCAGCTTATTTTAAACACATTGTATCTGTTGAGTGCTGGCAGGTCCACGGCTTCCAAGAGCTTTGATGGAGCAAGAGCACAACCTGTGTGTGCGTGCGTGTGTGTGTGTGTGTGTGTGTGTGCGTGCGTGCATGCGTGTGTGCGTGTGTGTGTGCGTGTGTACACTTATTTGTGTGCCCTCTTGGTCTGTGCTATTTAAGGCATCACAAAAAGATTTGTGTATTAATTCTAATGCTTTGACAGAAGGTGAAGTGATATTGAGTATTTATAATCTAGCTGCCAGCCCACCTGCTGAAAGGTTTACATAATAACTAACTATCTTACGAACTGTCTTAGATCTGACTGGTTGTGCCAAGTATAATATATATATTTTTTAACCAATTAAGTCCCAGAGCAGATGATATGTGCGAATCAATGCCAAACCAGATATAAGTAATATCTAAATGAAGTCTTAAGGTTTAGTTAGACTAAACTTTAGAGATGTAGTGCTGCTGGTGTGTGGTCTTGAAGTTTCTCACTCTCTCTTCTCACATTGATTGTAATTCCACCTTACAGGAAGTTTAAGATCCGCGGGCAGACAGTGTTTAGACGCAGGTCCTATAACCCGTTGACAAGCCTCGAGGGAGGGATGATGTTTAATATGAAGCTGTAATCAATCAGTGACATCCTGACGTAGTTCCTGTCGTCCAGGTGAGGGATTTTCTTTGTTTGCAGAATGAGACCGTATGTATACACATGAAGACTTTCAGGTACCAGCCTGACGCTTCCTGCCCGTGTGTTTGTAATCCTGTCGATCGTATCAGCGGTTTATATTAGGCTGAAAGAAAAGGCAGTCAGGCATTTACACAGAGTAAACCTCACCATTGAACAGCTGTTTAAAGTTTACCTGCTGTGAACATACACGCACACGGGCACTTAAGTCCGTTTCACCGCGGTACCTGTCACTGGCGACTCAGAACAGACGCTCCAGGTTGCAATCGTTTCTTCAGTGTTAGTGAGGTACAGGAGCGTTTATTCAGTAAACAGTGCTGGTATGCTGTGATGTGAGGCTTTACTTGTTAAAGGAATAATTCATCCAAACTTAAAAAGTGGCCCATTTTACAAGACTCTTTTATGAATGCAAATAATTGATTTGGTGTCCCCAGAGTACATATGTGAAGCTTTACCTCAAAATCTCATATAGATCATTTTTGGGTGTGTCCTTTAAAATACAAATGAGCTGATCTCTGCACTAAATGGCAGTGCTGTGGTTGGATAGTGCAGATTAAGGGGCGGTGTCATCTCCTTCTGACATCACAAGGGGAGCCACATTTCAATGAGCTATTTTTTCACACGCTTGCATAGAATGGTTTACCAAAACTAAGTTACTGTGTTGATCTTTGTCACATCTTCTAGGTTGATGGATGCACTGGGGACCCAATTATAGCACTTATGGAAAAAGACAGATTTTCACGATGGGCCGATGTCCATTAGTGGGAAAGAAATGCTTTTATCAGCCAATTATACGCTGATATATTGATGCAAGATTAAATATATTCACATATATTCATACAAATACATAAAAAATAAAGAAGGCATATAAGAATTTGTCTGTCTGTCTATATGTTAATATATAAGCGAATTGATTATGTTCAAAGTCAATGCAAACTTGTGCAGGGCAATGCAATAACGCAAATTTGATGAGAAAAAATACTTGCAAGTAAAAAATACTAAACTCAACCAGAAAATTGGCATAACACAAAGTTAAATCCCGCGGGTAATCTAGGAATTTGCGTTTGGTTTGTACGCATTCGCTTTTTTGGGAAGAATTCATGTTTTGTGAGTTGTGAGGGATTTATAATGCAAATAAACATCATTACTAGATTTTACCAACTTTTTAAGACAGCCTGATCTCACAAAATACGTGAAATAGTCATGCATTATTTTGCTCAGTTTTTCGTGGCATTGTCACTTATTTCCAACATTTTACGTGCCCATGTCATGCATTTATTTTCCTTGTCAGTTTCATGTATTGGTTACTCAACAGTTTTTTCTATTTTTTTAAAATTGTCACTTCGGTTTGGGGTTAGAACATAAAATGACATCCTTACCAAAACCCAACTCTAACCCTAACGTCAGGCGACAATGGTTTAAAAAGCATACGAAAATAGTATAAACCAATACTTAAAGTGACATCCTATCCCAAAAAGCAAATCTAACCCCAAACCGAAGCGACAATGGTTTAAAAATGGGAAAAAACAGTTGAGTAAACAATACATGAAACTGACACAGAAAAGAAATGCGTTGCAAGGCCACGTAAAACTGAGCAAAATAATTCACGTAAATTTGTGAGATCATGTTGTTTTAGGATTTTAAGTGTTTACTAATCAGTAATAACTTATTATTTACATATTTAAACATGATTTCTGAACTGCTTTTTCTTTAATTTAATTAAATGAATAATCTGTAAACTGTGTTCAATATTCCTCACATACGTCAGGCAGAAGTTAAAACCAAGATTCAGATGGATGTTTTTTTCTGTCAGTCCTTTACCCACACTTACAGTAAATGTCTCTGTGTCAGCTGTATGATGCGTGCAGTCACAGGAGAATGTGGAAGTTGGCAGTATTAGATGATCCTGGGAAAAAAACTTTCCATGGCTCTCCAAAAGCCCGGGAATGTCATGGGAATTGCCTCTAAACACAAGCGTTGACCTCCCTCACACACACACACATCACCGTGGCATGAACTCACTACATTAACATAAATAAAATGAGATTGAGAACAACAGAACCAAACAAAAGAGTCCCAGTGAGTGAGACGAGAGGAGCGCAGCGGTGGATTGTGTTGAAGTGTAGAGTACAGCACCATCTACAGGACACATACACACATCTACACACATGTACACTCAAAATATATTCAAAATATTATACTTGAATGTGTGTGGTGTTGGTCTCCCAAGTATTTGCTTTCCATTGGATTTTATTCATATTTGCCCAGCAGTAGACGACATGTTTAGTATTAATAGTTTTAGTTTAGTATGTTTAAAAGTGTATTAGTTTCATTAGTATAGTATGATGTTTGATGTATAGTCTTGTGCCATACATTGCACAAAGGTTTGGATGCTTGATCAGACTTTTATAAAGCAGTATATTTGGTAGACACAGAATTAAAAATGCTGCTCAGATTTTCAGTGACATCACTTAAAAATGTACTTAATTAATTATATCATTTATTTTATAAAGTACCATATTTATGTAGACGTGTACAATGCGGTAGTGTTCTTAGTATGGCCTACTGCTCTCAAAGGAGCCTAAACATGTGAAATATAAGTGCTTCACGATGGCAACACAATTTTTGGCTGAATCGATTCACAAAGGGTTTTTTTTCAGATTATAAAAAGATATTTTTGGACTGAATGATTCTGGAAACAGAATTGGTTTTCTATATGGCATCGCTGTTTTAAGCAACCTTACAAGCACCTTTATTTTTAAGGGCCAGTTTCCCGGACAGGGCTTATCCTAGTCCCAGACTAAATGCATGTTTGAGCGACCTTAATTTAATAACATCTTGCTCTGGCATATCTTAATATATATCAGTGCCATTGTTTTGTCTCAAGATGCACACCAGTATTGTTTTTTGTAAGGTATGTTAACTACTTAAATGTAATAATATAACGAAATCCTAGTCCAGTCTTAACCTAAACCCTGTCCGGGAAACCATCCCTACAAGTAGGCTACTGTCATGTTTGGGTATTTACCATGGTGCTATGGTTTTAATGTGGTGTCTTATACTATGGCAATTCCTCAATATTCAATGCAGAATCTTTATAGATGCCATGGTATAATATTAATCATTACATTTTTTTTTATCTCGATGCCTTGATGAACTTAAGAACTTGTTTAGTAAGAGACCATCATACTGATTCATTTCACAGAATACATGTTATGTGAATTACGCAGTATTATAAAACAAATTATTCTGGTTTGGGATGTTGGATTTCTTTAATTAAACATAACATTTGAAGTTATAATATATGTATATATAATATATATGCAACAATATAATATATATTTGTTGTCACCAGAGTACATATGTAAAGTTTTAGCTGAAACTATCATACAGATAATTTATTATAACATGTTCAAATTGCCACTTTGTAGGTGTGAGCAAAAATTTGCCATTTTTGGTTTGTCTTTTAACATGCAAATGAGCTGATCTCTGCACAAAATGGCAGTGCCGTGGTTGGATAATGCAGAGTAACGGGCGGTATTGTCCCCTTCTGACATCACAAGGGGAGCAAAATTTCAATTAGCTATTTTTCACATGCTTGCAGAGAATGGTTTACGAAAACTAAGTTACTGGGTTGATCTTTTACACGTTTTGGGGTTGATGGAAGCACTGGGGACCCAATTATAGCACAAAAGTCAGATTTTTATGAAATGTCCCCTTTAAATGGTTCTGTGGTGTGACAAATAAATGGTTTAAAGTACAAATTAAGAGTTCAGATGCAAAAGCCGCTAAACGCCACTTCAGTCAAAAATGATATAATGATTGTAACCAAATTTTCTCGACACGTACAGTACGTATACACTGTTAAAAATAAAGGTACAAAGCTGTCACTGGGGCAATTCCCTTTAAAAAAATCCTAAGATGTACCATTTAGGTAAAATATGTATCTTTACCTGTCAATATATGTACCTTTGAAGTACTAATATGCACTTTTTTTGGGTACAAAGGTGTACCTTTTTGAAAGGGTACGTCCCAGTGACAACTTTTGGACCTTTATTTCTGAGAGTGTACGTTCATCAAATACTTTCGTTTCAAATCTGCTTAATCCCGCCCTCACAAATGACAATTTTTTTTGACAGAATCCTTAAAGATTAAAAAATGCTAAATAATAAGAAATCATGCCAGACACACTTAGTGGGTTTTGCACATGAACTCTTTAAACATTCCTTGTAGTCTTTCAATTAATAAATGTGACACACACAAGAATTATAAATGAGTGTGCTAAATGCTATTTAAAGTAGTTTTTGATGGAGTATCATGCTTGTCAGAATGCAGGACGTGTCTTAAACTCACACACATTCATATCTAACCAAGTGATGGATAATAAAAGTGTGTGTGCTTGCAAGAGAGTCGTCTGTTGTTTAGAAAGTGGACGTGACGTGACAGTGAAGTTGTCAGTGCAGAACGTTGTGGTCATTACAGTTTGTGAGACCCTGAGATCAACATCTCTGACAACAAATCAATGCTGCTTTTCCACCTTATCAATTAATGCACATGTAATTACAACCGTGAGCAATCGCCTCGGCAAAGCCCTCGAGAGCGCCAGGGAGTTCACCGGCACCGGGAACACCTGATCCGAGGTGGGACCGCGGCGAGCCGAGAGGTCTCGTGTTCATCGGCGCTCTTTGGGTTGAAGCCAAGAGGAAAATGTACGACCCATGAGAGCTGCAGGAATAGAAACAGCTGGGAACCTATTAGAGTTTACAGCACACACGGAATATGCATGCGTGCGCGTGTGTGTGCGGGGAGCAGATGGGCCGAGCGCAGCGATCATTGGTGCATTACCTGCGTGCCTGTTTACAAACAACAACAATGCAACCCGCACTAATAACCTGCAATCAAACATGACAATTAATATGAGCGGCTAATGTCTGCCTGGGGCTCTCGGCACGCCGGGCGCTCACCTGCGTCTGCGGGAATCAATGCAGACGCCATCAAACTCCACCTGCGTTTGTGCCGGCTCTTCAGACGGCTGTTACTTTCTTACTGTGAGCTGGATTGGGGGATGCGTACACTTTAAAACAGTATAGGACAGATTCATGTCTCTTATTTTGTTTCACAACCTGAGCAGTTCAGTTTTGATATCCTGCCATCTGTGCAATGATTTTACTGCCTGTACACAAAATGTACCCAGTTTTTTCCAGCATTTAACAGTTTAAGATTTTTTTTTGCTCATACCAACCTTTCACCCACAGACATGGGTTCATGTGTGTTGTTGATGTGCTGTTATATTTCTAATGAGCTGTACTTGCGTATCTAAAGAGCAGATCTCATGACCTGGGCTAGTAAGTAACCGTATAGTAACCAGAACACCAGGGAAGCTAATACCACATTTTTACAACAATACCACAGTTATATTTTACCAGGATGTGTGTGTATGGTTTATCAGTTGAAGAGTTTCTATCCTGCTGTGTTCAAGCTGGCGTTCATGAGCCCTAGAGACCGAGATAACACACGAATACATCGCTGTACCGCACTTACCATCTCATTTACCAACACACATACGCTCATATGCAGCTAGTGCACTAATATTCCCAGTCGGCTCAGTGTGACAGAGAGCACAATCCTTTAGAGAGAAAGAGAGAAAGGTCTGGTCCGGTGTGTTCGTTCATCAGGAAAGTTTCACTGCTGTGTTAAATGCGTGTCTGGGGCGAGTAAGTGTGCTGTAATATTAGGGTGATTTCGGGTGATGTTAGGGTCACTGCTTGTTCTGGTCAGCAAGTCTCACTCATGGGTGACTGTTGTGATATCAGGGGTCATAAGCTTTGGGTGTGTAGGGTTATGGATGGGTCAGTAGATTCATCTTGTCTACAAAAGCTCATTTTACACATGGCCTGAACTTCAGACCAATTACAAGCAACAAATCCCTCTCATTGATTATAGTGTGTGTCTGTGTGTGTGTGATATTAGTGCTGAAAAACATTTGACTGGAAACTTGTTTATTTATTGAGACAGGCTGTGTGTGTTGAGCTTTTTTTGAGGTGTTTCTGGGTCTCTGTCCATGTCAGTGGTCTGTCAGTGTTGTTTGAGTTGTGTGTCTGTTGTGTATTATACAAAATGAGGTGAGCAACCAAAAATGTGTGCTGTAATTGACTTTAGAATCAGAAATAGTAAGACAGAAAGACCGGAAGAACTGCATGCTACATCTGTAATAAACTCACTGTAGAGATCAGTCAGTATGTTTGACAGATGGTTTGATTGTTGACAGGAGAAATAAAGTACAAGTTAAAGAGATAGTTTGGAAAAAATAAAAATTATCCTATGATTCACTAAGCCTCAAACCATCTGAGATACATATGCCTATCATCTTTCAGACAAACACATTTTTGAGTTATTTTAGTAAATGTCCTTGCTCTTCCAAGCTTTAAAACAGTAGAAAACAGGGTCCATGACTTCTAAGCCCAGAAAAGTGCACCCATCCAAATGGGGGGGGGGGGGTTGGCTGGGGTGGTCCCGGACCTTCTATAAGCACTGAGGGACCCCTCATAAAGCACAAATATTATTATTGAATATACTTAAAATAGTTCTAATATTAAAATATAATAACTTGCTTCCGGTAGCAGCCAATGCGCAATATGCTTAGCATCGATGCGTAAGGTCCGGTGAGAATAGACTCTCATGAGAAATGTGCGTTGTTTTTACTACAAATAGGGATACACCATATCCCGTTGTCTTACACCGAAATCTTCTGCCATTTTCTTTAAAATCTCTAAAATTAAACATACAAATATATCAAATGAAAGAACAGACCCTCTGCTTTCAAACAAACAAACAATAATCAAACAAAACAGGGAAAAAAACGTTTCATCCTATCTATATTATTTGTCTGTTTATAATCTTTTAAATATGGGTATTTATCTTCACATATACACATTTTTTTTTCAAAAAGCTGAAATAACTGCATTTTTGTAAAGGAATTTTGTTAGAGATCAGATTCAGAATGATTCTCAAAACATACACTGAGTTTAAAATTAATAAATGTATTTTTTTGCTTCAGGTTTTTAATAAATTGGGTAAGAGCGTCATCTAGTGGATAATCGCGGTATTAAAGATTGACATAAAAACTCATCAGGAACATGTTTTTTTCATGCAAATGTTTTCTCTTAATTAATGAGATAACTGGTCAATGGCGGGGAAAGAGTTAAGCAGAATAACATATAGGGCTCTATCTTGCACTCAGCGCAATTGACTTTGTCAGTGACGCATGTATCATTTCGTATTTTGCACCGGCGCACAGCGGGTTTTTCCCGTCACAGACGCACGTCGGCAAACTAGGGAATGAACTTGCGCTCCCTGGGCGGTTCAGCGCAAAAAAGGAGGCGTGTTTCCGGCACAAACCATCCATGATGCTATTTTGCAGATTCAAAAAACAATTGCGCCACTGACCAGAAAAAAAAAGTTTAAAGTCAGTGGCGCGTTGTTCATTATGCTATTTTAAGGGCGCATGCTTGACCATAATGTATAGCGTGCAAAACGCGCATACACTTTGCATCTAATCTACACAGATGCAACAGTTATTTTTGCAAATCATAAATTGCTACACTTAAAAATATTAATACACGAGATAAGGGGAATCATAGTGGTGAGCATTGTGGTTTTTATTTATTGTGTGGCTGCGTTAAAAAATTCTCATGCAAATAACGATTAAAATATTTTCATAAGTTTGTTGTGTGGCTGTATTACGTTTATTTTATGTAAATAATAATTCAAATGTTTTCATAAGAAACCTTAATGTATATGAACTTGATTTGTACTTTGGGGTTGGACCTTGATTGCGTTTCTTGGGTCCGATTTCAAAGCCCCCAAACCCTTTCAGCGGTGAGGGTGGACGCAGCGATGTCCTCTGCTGGCGTCTGTGTAGAGGCAGATCCACCTCCCGTTACACGGCGTGCCCAATTTATGCTGGCAAGCTTGGGATTCCCCCATCTCCTGACATCATTTTAGCGCTTGGCGCAACAATGGGGATGGCAGCTGATGAGACAATTGTGGCTATTTCCTCCCACGCCTGTTTAACCTACGCTGATTTGGGCGGGTTTCTCCTATCCCCATACAAAACAACATCTCTTTCTTTGACTGCTCTTACAAGAACGTGGGTCTCTTCGGCTGTAAACCGCTCCTGGCGTACGCCTGGTAAATCCGTCATAATAATAGCAACCCGCCATGGAACTTGCGCCCTTGTGTTTAAAGGGAATGTTGGATAGCGTTCTGATTGGTTTATTTGACGTTACGCCCAAACCACACCTATGAATAATGAACCTACTTCAGACCAACCCCTTATTGATTTGCGCCCGGCGCAAGAGTTATTTCTCACGCCAGGAAAATAGCAACAGCGCCCAAGATCCGCCCACAAACTCACTTGCGCGTTGCGCTTCGCATTTGCGTTTCAGATCGTTAAAATAGGCCCCCTTAAGTGTGTCTGACATGTTTTCTTGTAAATTTACATTTTTATAAGATTCTTAATAAACTGGAAAAAAACAACTTATAAAATGTACTTTTAAAATCCTCATAACAATTTTCACAAAATTTACTGATTTTTTAAGTACAACTTACCAAACAAAATCAAATAAAATCTACTTAATAATACATAAAACAATTGTTACATAATTAAATAAATGTCACTAAGGTATTGCGGAGGATTTTCTTTTTCCGGGTGGATCATCAAGACTATTGGTCCTCCTAGTTGTTAATCAGGAGTGTTGCACAATTGCATTTTTTTTAAAGTGGAGAAGATGGTTCTTTTTTAAAATTCCAGAAAATCTTCCTCTACACCTTAAGGTTAAAATAAATCTAACTTCTAAAATAAAAACACTTAAATTTAAGTGTTTTTATTTTAGATGTTAGATTTATTTTAATTGTTTAGGTAAAGTCGTCTACTAGTTTAAATACTGAAGCATTGCTGTCCTAAAAATATAAAAAAATATTATTTACTGCTGTAAAGTAGATTGTATTGTGTTCATTTCACTTGAATGTTTTAGTTTAATGGATTTTATACACTTAAGTTAAATGAACTCAGATTTTTTAAGCAGACTACAATGCACTAAATATTTTATTTTGATTAAAATGTACGTCAATTTAAGACTATATGCATTGAATATAAAACAGTAAATAATACAAGAAAATACATAATACGACTTACTTTTCCACCACAGTTCATTTAAAACATGAATTAATTGTGTATTTATTTATAATTTTACTAGTTCTCAATAAATGTTGATGTTACTATGTAGAAATTATGAGGGTTAATCTTATATATTTTATTACACCAAAAAGTCCTTTTTTTCAGTGAAGATTTTGCAAAGAAACCAATATTTCTGAATGACCTGAGGCCGGGATTAAGTGGATTTGAAACAAAAGTATTTAATAAACGTATAATATGTGTCGAGAGCATTCGGTTAATATTGTTATCTCATTTATAACACATGTGGTGTTTAGAGGCTTTTGCATCTGAATAGTACAGCTAAAAATATATGCTAGCAGCACTTTATATTAGTGTCATATCTGTGTATTACTGTAGATCTATGACACATACAGATTGAATTGGACACATATCTCACCTCTCTATCTCTCTCCTTTCGTTCTCTCTCTCTTATAGCTTTATTTTTGTGTGTATTGCAGGTTTGCATATAGTTGCCTTTTAGTTTTATGATTATTTGGAATATAAAAAAGTTTTCTTTTATATGTTTTATTTCAGTTAACATAAATGTTAGTCTTTGTGATAATTTCCATTAATAATAATGTATTTCATTATCTTATTGTCTTGTCTCCTCTCTCTATTCTCTGTTGATGTTCTCTCATGTGATGTTGACTTTATACCCCATCATGTATGTGTCTGTTTGTTCATTGCTCATACCCATGTGTTTATACTGTATGATGGTAAAGATATTTTACTTTATTATCATGAATAAAACATTTTACAGAGGATTTATAACAAAAATGAAATTGCAGGGAATTGCAGTTATATACAAAAGCTCAGGTGTGTGTGTGCGTGCGTGCGTGCGTGTGTGTAGAGGTGAGCACATGGTTCATACATTAATCAGCAGATGTGTTTGTGTGTGTTTGTCATTGATGTTTCTAACTGTGCCATTATCTTGCATGTCAGAACTAAACCGATATGAAATGCTGCACTTTCTGTCACAAATTTTTACATTCAACTTATATAAAAAAAACAGGGCCATCTGTAGAGCTGTGACCCCTCCCAAAGCCATGTGTCCCTCTTCTCATTTCTTCTCATTTCTTTATAGAAGTTCATGTCACACTGTTACTGTATGTTCAAAATCATTTGCACTCTTGCCATATGTGGACAAATTTGACATTTATTGACGTAGACAACCTAAAAAAATCTTACATTTTTTAATCAGCATTATATTAATATAAGTCCACAAAGTGCATGGAGGTCCATGGAAACATACCAGAAAAAACAAAGTTAATATTAAAGTTGTTTGTACAACCTGCACATTTTGTCTATTCTAGTATTCAGTCTGTTTTGCTGTTCTTTTGACATGTATAATATCAAATCAATGTGGCTATAGGCCACTTATAAGTTATAATGTCACAGGAGTGACGATCTTTTAGGCGGAACCAAAAATTGGGAAGTTTTGGTTCCGCCCGGATGTTTCCGCCCGGGCCGGTAAGAGCAAACACCGGACATCCGGCGGCGTCGCGAACGCTGTAATCAGCTAAACTACACACAGCTGGGAACTATTAAGGGGAGCGCCGGGTGATTGGAGGAGAACAACACCCAGGGGAGTATTTAAGGGCAAGTGAAATCATAGTCTGGGCTGATGTTATCCACTGATGTGTTGGTGTGTATTGTAGTGCTGAGTTGAGCTCGCCTAATACGCTATATTCGGATCGTTGTATTGCTCTCTCTCCATGTGTGGATTATAGATCGATGGAAATGAGGACATCGAAGACCTTATAGGTGAAGTACTAGACGGACACTGACACTGGTTGAGAGAAACGGAAAGAGAGGAAAACTTACCGCTGTGAGTATATATATATGTGGGAAAAGTGGTGTTTGCGGTTGGAAAGCGCCCTGTCTAGATGCTTGAGTTACTATTTGCATGAAGACAACCTAGGACGAAGAAAGACAGAGATCGTGAGTAACCAAAACCCTTGAAGTGAGTGTTTATATATATATATTGGATTGATTCATTGTTTGAGTGTTCTTAAGAGAGATCGAGTGGCCCTACCCCTGTACCAGCGTGGTGGGTGAGCCAAAGGTTTCCGTGGGAAAGCAGCTACAGCAACGAGAACAAACAAACGCTAGGCCATCTACCATCTCCCTATTCTCGCCCAGAGCGACGTGGAAGAGGACGGGTGTCTATTGTTGTGCACTGAGCGTGGTGGGGTGAGTCTTTTGGAAACTTTCACTTGAAGTGGTGCTGTGTAATGCCGTGTATTGCAGTGTGAGTGCTGTGTCTTGTTTGACGTAATCCCGTTTCCAGTCACTCGTCCCGGGACGGTGAAGAGGAAAGAACGGCGCTAGGAAAAACCTGTATAATACTGCTGTAGTGTGCTTTCAATTCCACAGAATTACAGAGTGGCGGCGGAGAACTGTGCGAGTAGCAGTGTGTGTGAGTACTGCATCCATCATTGTTATCTTACTCGTGTTCTTTCATCCTCACAGAGTAGAGGCAGGGGAGGTCCGCTGGCCCGAGGTCCCAACGAAAGGGCGCCCCGGTCCAGTTTTCGATTGACCAACGGGTCTCGAGGAACGGGCAGCGTTCGACCCGGTGTGCCGGCGTGGGTTTCCTTGCCCCTCTGTTCATCAACGAGTTCGCCGAGAGGGTCTTGGCCCCCGGCGTTTCCATTACCAACCATTGCAGAGTCATCTGTGGAGAGGAAGAGAGCCAACGTGAACACTGAGATATTGAGTGTGGAGAGAGCCATATCTACCTAGAAGCTGAAATCAGCGCAGAGGTGAGCAAACGTCTCGAGAACGATTCAGTGTGTCCCTGTGTCCTAGCAGCCATCGGTGGAGAGAAAGAGAGCCAACGTGAACACTGAGATATTGAGTTGTGGAGAGAGCCATACCTACCTGGAAGCTGAAACCAGCGCAGAGTCATCTGTGGAGAGAAAGAGAGCCAACGTGAACACTGCGATATTGAGTTGTGGAGAGAGCCATACCTACCTAGAAGCTGTAATCAGCGCAGAGGTGAGCAAACGTCTTGAGAACGATTCAGTGTGTCCCTGTGTCCTAGCAGCCATCGGCGGAGAGAAAGAGAGCCAACGTGAACACTGAGATATTGAGTTGTGGAGAGAGCCATACCTACCTGGAAGCTGTAATCAGCGCAGAGGTGAGCAAACGTCTTGAGAACGATTCCTTGTGTCCCTGTATCCTAGAGTCATCTGTGGAGAGAAAGAGAGCCAACGTGAACACTGAGATATTGAGTTGTGGAGAGAGCCATACCTACCTAGAAGCTGTAATCAGCGCAGAGGTGAGCAAACGTCTTGAGAACGATTCATTGTGTCCCTGTATCCTAGCAGCCATCTGTGGAGAGAAAGAGAGCCAACGTGAACGCTGAGATATTGAGTTGTGGAGAGAGTCATACCTACCTAGAAGCTGTAACCAGCGCAGAGGTGAGCAAACGTCTTGAGAACGATTCATTGTGTCCCTGTATCCCAGCAGCCGTCTGTGGAGAGAAAGAGAGCTAACGTGAACACTGAGATATCGAGCTGTGGAGAGAAAGAGAGTCAACGTGAGCACCGAAATATTGAATTGTGGAGAGGGCCATACCCATCTAGAAGCTGTAACCAGCGCAGAGGCGAGCGAACGTCGGGGAGTCGACTCACTGTGCCCTCGTGCCCTAGTTGGAATCTGCGAAGAGAGAGAGAATAAGGAAGGCGAGTGAGTCAACGAGCAAGGACTTGTGGAAAGTAGGCGGTGCACCGCCGTGCGCCGAGTCAAGGTACACCAACAAAGAAAGACCCATACCAGCACTCATTGTGTTTTTATTCTGCCTCCAGGAAGGAAGAGGAGCGCGCCACGAGTAGAGGGAGCCCGAGGCAGGAGCCCGTTCCCCCACGTACGACCCCCCACCCTTAGTCATTTATTGGGCCGTGGCCCCCCCCCCTGGAGGACAGAACCCGAAATTAGTTTTAATTTCCCCTTTCCCAGTCCCCCCTATATTTTAATTATTTAATTTAATAAAGAACATTTTAAACTTACTTGTGCTCGTTGTTGTCTGGTCATTGGGTTGGTTTTGGGGACCTCCTCGAGGTGGACGTTTAGAAGGGGCGTGGCTCATAGCACTAGTAGCCAGCCCCTGGCCGGTGACAGATTTTGGCGTAGTCGGCAGGGCTCCACCTCGAGTTGAGTAACCAGACTAGCCCAATGACCGACAACGCAGGGCCCGCAGCCCAACCCCGTGCGGTGCCTGTCTTTATGGGCAGCCCTTGGGTCCAAAAGTATGGAGGAATAGAGTCGGAAATACGACTAACGGAATGGAAGGCCCAGTTGGAGTATTTAGCCGACCTGCAAAGCCTTAGTGTAGCCCAGCGGCTCCAGTTCGTATTAAACTCCCTAGAGGGAGAAGCGCGGCGAGAAGTACAGGCCGCCCCTGAAGCTGTCCGAGCCAGTGCCCAAACTATATTTCAGTTCCTTACCGAGCAATATGGTGACCACACCCCCGTAGCTGTCCTCCGTTCCCAATTCTTCAACAGTAAACAAGGCCCCCGACAACCCATTAGAGCTTTTGCCCTGAGACTGCGAGAGCAGTTCACCCGGCTACAGGCCCGCCGCGATCATGGATTAGGAGATGGCGAGACTTTGCTGCGCGACCAATTCCTCCTGGGGATGAAAGAGGGCCCCGTGAGGCAGAGTTTGAGGGTCCAGTTTCGCAGAGACCCCGACCTCACATTTGAAGATCTAAGGAAGGAGGCGTTAGCCTTGGAGGGCGATGAGGTCGAGGTGAGTGAGACCCCAGTATGTGCAGCGGTAAACGAAAGCGTGCCACCACCACCAGAGCGCACGGATTGGAAGCAGGCTATAAAAGTAGAACTGTTGAAGGATGTCCGGGAGCAGATGTCAGAGTTATCCAAAACTCTTCTGGGAGAGCTGCGCCAAGGTAGGGCGCGGGAGGAGCCAAGGCCGGCACCCCGAGAGCGAGTATACTCGGAGAGGAGCCGAGAGCCGCCGGGACGCCCAAACCGTTATAATCGACCCCGTTTTGAATGGGATGACCAGGGACGACCAATTTGCAATCGTTGTGGTGAGCCCGGGCATTACAGTCGTCAGTGTGGGCCTCGTAGGGCATCTGAAGGGGGTTTTTAGGACGACCGGCCACAGTGGGTCGTGTGGCCGGGACCCCTCAAGAAGACCCGGGAAGAAGGAACGGTTCAAGGCAACAGATGATCGGGCATAGCCCGGTGGCAGAAGTCAAAGTGTGTGGCAAGTGGATTCAGTGCCTGGTAGATACGGGCTCGCAGGTAACGATGTTTGCAGAAAGCCTCTCCAAGGAGATATTCGGACAGGGAGGAGTACAAGGAGCGGAGGCCCCCTGGTTGACATTGAAGGGCGCTAATGGCCTGGAAATCCCCTACATTGGCTATCGCCTAACGGATCTAGAAGTGCAAGGGGTAGTCGTTCCCCAGAAAGGTGTGGTCATTGTGGAGGATAGGTGTTTAGGCACCCACAGAGCCCTATTGGGCATGAACGTCCTCTCTGAGTGCTGGGAGGAGATATTCCGGGCTAGGCCTGGTCCAAGGATCTCACCTGCCGAGAGGCCCAAGTGGGAGCGCGTGGTGGCTGACTGCCGCCGGGTCCAAATGAATCAGGTGCGTAGAGACCGGGAGGAAGTGGGAAGAGTAATGTGTCGTTTTGCTTTGTCTATTCCCCCTAGGAGTGAAGCTATCGTCTGGGCAAGAGTGCCCCTTCGGGAAGCGAACCCCGAGGAGTGGGTGTTGGTAGAGCCACACACGGATTGTCCACAAGTGGAGGTAGCACGGGGACTAGCGGCGGTCTACCGGGGAAGGATCCCTGTGAGAGTGAGAAATGAGCACCCCTATGCAGTCCAACTATATCGACACCAACGACTGGCCCGATTAACGACGGTCACATCTCACCAGGTGAGAGAAGAAAGAGACGTTAGTTTTCGTCAGGTGTGCCCCACTGTGATCGAGGTGGCCCTGACCCAGATGGATGCCCCGGCGAGTAGCCAGGGGGGAGGTATGCCGAAACATCTGGCGGGTGAGTCACTGCGAGGGGATGACCTGGGACAGGTACAGACACAGAAACTGCAGGCACTCCTTCGGAAGTGGCAACATGTGTTCGCAAGGCATGATGAGGACTATGGGTGCACCCGGGTGGTGGAACACCACATCCCCACTGGGGATGCGGGGCCAAGCAGGGAGAGGTATCGGCCGATCCCACCTACCTTATATGCGGAGGTACGTACACTTCTGCAGGGCATGTTGAGCCGGGGCATCGTTAGAGAGAGTAGCAGCCCCTGGGCGGCCCCCATCGTGCTCGTACAAAAGAAGACGGGAGCCTGGAGGTTCTGTGTGGACTATCGCAAGCTGAACCTGGTAACGAAGAAAGATGCTTTCCCTTTACCACGGATTGAAGACTCCCTCGCTAGCCTCACGCAGTCAGCCTGGTATTCCACCTTAGATCTGGCCAGTGGATATTGGCAGGTGCAGGTAGCCGAGGTGGACCGGGAGAAGACGGCCTTCACGACCCCATTCGGATTGTTCGAGTGGGATCGGATGCCTTTCGGACTCTGCAACGCTCCAGCCACCTTCCAACGCTTGATGCAACGCTGCCTGGGAGGTCAGTTGATGGAGTCGGTATTGGTATATTTGGATGATGTGATTGTGTATTCCCCAGATTTCGATTCCCACCTCCGGCACCTAGAGGAAGTCTTTCGAGCCATGGAAAGATACGGGCTGAAACTACAGCCGGACAAATGCCACCTGCTGCGGCGAGAAGTGAAGTTCCTGGGCCATGTGGTCAGTGCAGCGGGGGTGGCCGTGGACCCCGAGAAGGTCTCCGCCGTAAAGGAGTGGAATGCGCCTAAGACTGTGAGGCAAGTACGATCCTTTCTGGGGTTCGTGGGATATTACAGACGGTTTATTAAAGATTTTTCCAAGATTGCCAAGCCTCTTAACCAGTTGCTGGTTGGTACGGGACGAAGCCGGGGCCGTGGATCACCCTCTATTAACTGGGGTGATGATTGTGAGAGGGCTTTTCAGAGGCTGAAGCAGGAGTTGATGCAGGCCCCCATCTTGGCGTACGCTGACTTCTCTAAACCTTTTGTCTTGTATACAGACGCGAGCAACCTGGGACTGGGGGCGGTACTGGCCCAACGACAAGAAGGAACTGAGCGGGTGATTGCCTATGCGAGCCGAAGCCTCCATCCGGCAGAGAGGAATGATGCCAATTATAGTTCCTTTAAGCTGGAACTGCTGGCCCTGAAATGGGCCCTGAGCGAAAAGTTCAAGGACTACCTTTGGGGAGCTGAGGTAACGGTTGTTACAGATAATAACCCTTTAGTGCACTTACAGACGGCGAAGTTGGGGGCCGTGGAGCAGCGATGGGTGGCTCAGTTGGCCAACTTCAACTACAAGTTGCAGTATCGGCCCGGACGAGAACATACGAATGCGGACGTCCTTTCAAGATTGCCGGAGGCAGAGAGCCCTAGACGCCAGGGGTATCGAAGGGAGGATAGCCACGAGGAGGGCTACATGATAGGGGTCGTAGAAGCGCCCGGAGGCCAGAAGGAAGCCGTGCCGGGGAACTGGGGGTGGGATCCCCGCCGATGGATAGAGAGGCAAGCCCAGGACCGGGACGTGCGCCAGGTGAAGGTGTGGGTGGAGCAGGGCCAACGGCCCACGCCGGCGGAAAGATTAGCCCAGACGGAGACCGGGAAAAGGTTACTGGGACAGTGGGAAAAGCTGGAGTTACAGGAAGGGGTGCTTTGCCGGAAAATCCGTGACCCGAAAGTGGGAGAAGAAGTGTGCCAGATTGTGGTGCCCGCCGACCAGGTAAATGCATTGGTCTCAGTCTACCATGACCAGTTAGGACACCAGGGACAGGAGAGAACCGTATCCCTACTACGTAGATTCTTCTACTGGCCGGGGCTGGAGGCGTCTGTGCACAACCTAATCCAAGCTTGCCCCCGGTGCATGTTGTTCAAGTCTAGGCGAGAGGCCCGAGCACCGATGGTACCCATCCATGCGAAAGCCCCCCTCCACATAATGGCCATGGATTTTCTGACGCTGGGTCGCCCTCAGGACCGTTATCAAAACATCCTGGTCATCACCGATCTGTTTACTAAATACGCCTGGGCAGTTCCGACGCTTGATCAGACAGCCAATACCACCGCCACAGCCTTATGGCGCCATGTTTTTCAGACGTTTGGATGCCCCGAGTTCCTGCACTCCGACCAAGGGGCGAGTTTTGAGTCCAAGGTAATCCGTGAGTTGTGCCAGTTGTATGGATGCACGAAGACCCACACAACGTCGTATCATCCCCAGGGAAACGGAGGCTGCGAGAGGTTTAATCAGACCCTATTGGGGTTACTGGGGACCTTAGACCAACAGCAGCAGAGAGATTGGGTGAGTGCTTTACCGAACCTTTTACAAGCGTATAATAACAGTGTTCATAGCACAACGGGGTATGCCCCTACTTACCTGATGTTCGGCAGGCACGTGCGAATGCCCACTGACCTGGTCGTGGGGGTAGCAGCAGACCAGGAAGAAGTGAGTGTAACGGAGTGGGTGGGGCGCCATCACCAGCGCTTGCACTTCGCGTATGAACAGGTGTCGAGGAGAATACAGACGGCAGGAGAAAGGAACAAACGGCTGTACGATCGGACTGCCCGAGATGCCCCCCTGTTACCAGGTGAGAGGGTCCTGGCGAGGGATAACCGGCGGCAGGGGAAGGGTAAGCTAAGCGACCGCTGGGAGGCTATCCCGTATGTGGTCTGCAAACAGCAGAGGCCGGGACAACCGGTGTACACCATTCGACCCGAGGGAAAACCTGGCCCCGAACGTGTGGTACACCGGAATATGCTTCGCCCTTGTCCGAACTACCCTGAGGCCGCGATAGAAGGGCCCGCCGAACCAGTACGGGAGGCCCCCTGGATGGAAGGATGGGCTGTGGTACCGGGGAGACCCATGGTAACGCTACCCCCGGCCGCCCAGAGGCAGGCGGAGCTGGCACCTGAGCCAGTCGAACCCCCAGTGGCCCAGATGCAGCCTGAGCTGGCACCTGAGCCGGTTGAGCCCCCGGCGGCCCCGATGCAACCAGAGATAGTACCCGAGCCAGCCGAGCCCGATTCACCCGTAAGGCGCTCCCAACGAGAGAGTCGAGGACGCCCCCCTGCCCGGTACGGTGAGTGGACAACGCCGAGGCATTCTAGGGACTAGAATGTATTGGTGGGGGAGGATGTCACAGGAGTGACGATCTTTTAGGCGGAACCAAAAATTGGGAAGTTTTGGTTCCGCCCGGATGTTTCCGCCCGGGCCGGTAAGAGCAAACACCGGACATCCGGCGGCGTCGCGAACGCTGTAATCAGCTAAACTACACACAGCTGGGAACTATTAAGGGGAGCGCCGGGTGATTGGAGGAGAACAACACCCAGGGGAGTATTTAAGGGCAAGTGAAATCATAGTCTGGGCTGATGTTATCCACTGATGTGTTGGTGTGTATTGTAGTGCTGAGTTGAGCTCGCCTAATACGCTATATTCGGATCGTTGTATTGCTCTCTCTCCATGTGTGGATTATAGATCGATGGAAATGAGGACATCGAAGACCTTATAGGTGAAGTACTAGACGGACACTGACACTGGTTGAGAAAAACGGAAAGAGAGGAAAACTTACCGCTGTGAGTATATATATCTGTGGGAAAAGTGGTGTTTGCGGCTGGAAAGCGCCCTGTCTAGATGCTTGAGTTACTATTTGCATGAAGACAACCTAGGACGAAGAAAGACAGAGATCGTGAGTAACCAAAACCCTTGAAGTGAGTGTTTATATATATATATTGGATTGATTCATTGTTTGAGTGTTCTTAAGAGAGATCGAGTGGCCCTACCCCTGTACCAGCGTGGTGGGTGAGCCAAAGGTTTCCGTGGGAAAGCAGCTACAGCAACGAGAACAAACAAACGCTAGGCCATCTACCATCTCCCTATTCTCGCCCAGAGCGACGTGGAAGAGGACGGGTGTCTATTGTTGTGCACTGAGCGTGGTGGGGTGAGTCTTTTGGAAACTTTCACTTGAAGTGGTGCTGTGTAATGCCGTGTATTGCAGTGTGAGTGCTGTGTCTTGTTTGACGTAATCCCGTTTCCAGTCACTCGTCCCGGGACGGTGAAGAGGAAAGAACGGCGCTAGGAAGAACCTGTATAATACTGCTGTAGTGTGCTTTCAATTCCACAGAATTACAGAGTGGCGGCGGAGAACTGTGCGAGTAGCAGTGTGTGTGAGTACTGCATCCATCATTGTTATTTTACTCGTGTTCTTTCATCCTCACAGAGTAGAGGCAGGGGAGGTCCGCTGGCCCGAGGTCCCAACGAAAGGGCGCCCCGGTCCAGGTTTCGATTGACCAACGGGTCTCGAGGAACGGGCAGCGTTCGACCCGGTGTGCCGGCGTGGTTTTCCTTGCCCCTCTGTTCATCAACGAGTTCGCCGAGAGGGTCTTGGCCCCCGGCGTTTCCATTACCAACCATTGCAGAGTCATCTGTGGAGAGGAAGAGAGCCAACGTGAACACTGAGATATTGAGTGTGGAGAGAGCCATATCTACCTAGAAGCTGAAATCAGCGCAGAGGTGAGCAAACGTCTCGAGAACGATTCAGTGTGTCCCTGTGTCCTAGCAGCCATCGGTGGAGAGAAAGAGAGCCAACGTGAACACTGAGATATTGAGTTGTGGAGAGAGCCATACCTACCTGGAAGCTGAAACCAGCGCAGAGTCATCTGTGGAGAGAAAGAGAGCCAACGTGAACACTGCGATATTGAGTTGTGGAGAGAGCCATACCTACCTAGAAGCTGTAATCAGCGCAGAGGTGAGCAAACGTCTTGAGAACGATTCAGTGTGTCCCTGTGTCCTAGCAGCCATCGGCGGAGAGAAAGAGAGCCAACGTGAACACTGAGATATTGAGTTGTGGAGAGAGCCATACCTACCTGGAAGCTGTAATCAGCGCAGAGGTGAGCAAACGTCTTGAGAACGATTCCTTGTGTCCCTGTATCCTAGAGTCATCTGTGGAGAGAAAGAGAGCCAACGTGAACACTGAGATATTGAGTTGTGGAGAGAGCCATACCTACCTAGAAGCTGTAATCAGCGCAGAGGTGAGCAAACGTCTTGAGAACGATTCATTGTGTCCCTGTATCCTAGCAGCCATCTGTGGAGAGAAAGAGAGCCAACGTGAACGCTGAGATATTGAGTTGTGGAGAGAGTCATACCTACCTAGAAGCTGTAACCAGCGCAGAGGTGAGCAAACGTCTTGAGAACGATTCATTGTGTCCCTTTATCCCAGCAGCCGTCTGTGGAGAGAAAGAGAGCTAACGTGAACACTGAGATATCGAGCTGTGGAGAGAAAGAGAGTCAACGTGAGCACCGAAATATTGAATTGTGGAGAGGGCCATACCCATCTAGAAGCTGTAACCAGCGCAGAGGCGAGCGAACGTCGGGGAGTCGACTCACTGTGCCCTCGTGCCCTAGTTGGAATCTGCGAAGAGAGAGAGAATAAGGAAGGCGAGTGAGTCAACGAGCAAGGACTTGTGGAAAGTAGGCGGTGCACCGCCGTGCGCCGAGTCAAGGTACACCAACAAAGAAAGACCCATACCAGCACTCATTGTGTTTTTATTCTGCCTCCAGGAAGGAAGAGGAGCGCGCCACGAGTAGAGGGAGCCCGAGGCAGGAGCCCGTTCCCCCACGTACGACCCCCCACCCTTAGTCATTCATTGGGCCGTGCCCCCCCCCCCCTGGAGGACAGAACCCGAAATTAGTTTTAATTTCCCCTTTCCCAGTCCCCCCTATATTTTAATTATTTAATTCAATAAAGAACATTTTAAACTTACTTGTGCTCGTTGTTGTCTGGTCATTGGGTTGGTTTTGGGGACCTCCTCGAGGTGGACGTTTAGAAGGGGCGTGGCTCATAGCACTAGTAGCCAGCCCCTGGCCGGTGACAGATTTTGGCGTAGTCGGCAGGGCTCCACCTCGAGTTGAGTAACCAGACTAGCTCAATGACCGACAACGCAGGGCCCGCAGCCCAACCCCGTGCGGTGCCTGTCTTTATGGGCAGCCCTTGGGTCCAAAAGTATGGAGGGATAGAGTCGGAAATACGACTAACGGAATGGAAGGCCCAGTTGGAGTATTTAGCCGACCTGCAAAGCCTTAGTGTAGCCCAGCGGCTCCAGTTCGTATTAAACTCCCTAGAGGGAGAAGCGCGGCGAGAAGTACAGGCCGCCCCTGAAGCTGTCCGAGCCAGTGCCCAAACTATATTTCAGTTCCTTACCGAGCAATATGGTGACCACACCCCCGTAGCTGTCCTCCGTTCCCAATTCTTCAACAGTAAACAAGGCCCCCGACAACCCATTAGAGCTTTTGCCCTGAGACTGCGAGAGCAGTTCACCCGGCTACAGGCCCGCCGCGATCATGGATTAGGAGATGGCGAGACTTTGCTGCGCGACCAATTCCTCCTGGGGATGAAAGAGGGCCCCGTGAGGCAGAGTTTGAGGGTCCAGTTTCGCAGAGACCCCGACCTCACATTTGAAGATCTAAGGAAGGAGGCGTTAGCCTTGGAGGGCGATGAGGTCGAGGTGAGTGAGACCCCAGTATGTGCAGCGGTAAACGAAAGCGTGCCACCACCACCAGAGCGCACGGATTGGAAGCAGGCTATAAAAGTAGAACTGTTGAAGGATGTCCGGGAGCAGATGTCAGAGTTATCCAAAACTCTTCTGGGAGAGCTGCGCCAAGGTAGGGCGCGGGAGGAGCCAAGGCCGGCACCCCGAGAGCGAGTATACTCGGAGAGGAGCCGAGAGCCGCCGGGACGCCCAAACCGTTATAATCGACCCCGTTTTGAATGGGATGACCAGGGACGACCAATTTGCAATCGTTGTGGTGAGCCCGGGCATTACAGTCGTCAGTGTGGGCCTCGTAGGGCATCTGAAGGGGGTTTTTAGGACGACCGGCCACAGTGGGTCGTGTGGCCGGGACCCCTCAAGAAGACCCGGGAAGAAGGAACGGTTCAAGGCAACAGATGATCGGGCATAGCCCGGTGGCAGAAGTCAAAGTGTGTGGCAAGTGGATTCAGTGCCTGGTAGATACGGGCTCGCAGGTAACGATGTTTGCAGAAAGCCTCTCCAAGGAGATATTCGGACAGGGAGGAGTACAAGGAGCGGAGGCCCCCTGGTTGACATTGAAGGGCGCTAATGGCCTGGAAATCCCCTACATTGGCTATCGCCTAACGGATCTAGAAGTGCAAGGGGTAGTCGTTCCCCAGAAAGGTGTGGTCATTGTGGAGGATAGGTGTTTAGGCACCCACAGAGCCCTATTGGGCATGAACGTCCTCTCTGAGTGCTGGGAGGAGATATTCCGGGCTAGGCCTGGTCCAAGGATCTCACCTGCCGAGAGGCCCAAGTGGGAGCGCGTGGTGGCTGACTGCCGCCGGGTCCAAATGAATCAGGTGCGTAGAGACCGGGAGGAAGTGGGAAGAGTAATGTGTCGTTTTGCTTTGTCTATTCCCCCTAGGAGTGAAGCTATCGTCTGGGCAAGAGTGCCCCTTCGGGAAGCGAACCCCGAGGAGTGGGTGTTGGTAGAGCCACACACGGATTGTCCACAAGTGGAGGTAGCACGGGGACTAGCGGCGGTCTACCGGGGAAGGATCCCTGTGAGAGTGAGAAATGAGCACCCCTATGCAGTCCAACTATATCGACACCAACGACTGGCCCGATTAACGACGGTCACACCTCACCAGGTGAGAGAAGAAAGAGACGTCAGTTTTCGTCAGGTGTGCCCCACTGTGATTGAGGTGGCCCTGACCCAGATGGATGCCCCGGCGAGTAGCCAGGGGGGAGGTATGCCGAAACATCTGGCGGGTGAGTCACTGCGAGGGGATGACCTGGGACAGGTACAGACACAGAAACTGCAGGCACTCCTTCGGAAGTGGCAACATGTGTTCGCAAGGCATGATGAGGACTATGGGTGCACCCGGGTGGTGGAACACCACATCCCCACTGGGGATGCGGGGCCAAGCAGGGAGAGGTATCGGCCGATCCCACCTACCTTATATGCGGAGGTACGTACACTTCTGCAGGGCATGTTGAGCCGGGGCATCGTTAGAGAGAGTAGCAGCCCCTGGGCGGCCCCCATCGTGCTCGTACAAAAGAAGACGGGAGCCTGGAGGTTCTGTGTGGACTATCGCAAGCTGAACCTGGTAACGAAGAAAGATGCTTTCCCTTTACCACGGATTGAAGACTCCCTCGCTAGCCTCACGCAGTCAGCCTGGTATTCCACCTTAGATCTGGCCAGTGGATATTGGCAGGTGCAGGTAGCCGAGGTGGACCGGGAGAAGACGGCCTTCACGACCCCATTCGGATTGTTCGAGTGGGACCGGATGCCTTTCGGACTCTGCAACGCTCCAGCCACCTTCCAACGCTTGATGCAACGCTGCCTGGGAGGTCAGTTGATGGAGTCGGTATTGGTATATTTGGATGATGTGATTGTGTATTCCCCAGATTTCGATTCCCACCTCCGGCACCTAGAGGAAGTCTTTCGAGCCATGGAAAGATACGGGCTGAAACTACAGCCGGACAAATGCCACCTGCTGCGGCGAGAAGTGAAGTTCCTGGGCCATGTGGTCAGTGCAGCGGGGGTGGCCGTGGACCCCGAGAAGGTCTCCGCCGTAAAGGAGTGGAATGCGCCTAAGACTGTGAGGCAAGTACGATCCTTTCTGGGGTTCGTGGGATATTACAGACGGTTTATTAAAGATTTTTCCAAGATTGCCAAGCCTCTTAACCAGTTGCTGGTTGGTACGGGACGAAGCCGGGGCCGTGGATCACCCTCTATTAACTGGGGTGATGATTGTGAGAGGGCTTTTCAGAGGCTGAAGCAGGAGTTGATGCAGGCCCCCATCTTGGCGTACGCTGACTTCTCTAAACCTTTTGTCTTGTATACAGACGCGAGCAACCTGGGACTGGGGGCGGTACTGGCCCAACGACAAGAAGGAACTGAGCGGGTGATTGCCTATGCGAGCCGAAGCCTCCATCCGGCAGAGAGGAATGATGCCAATTATAGTTCCTTTAAGCTGGAACTGCTGGCCCTGAAATGGGCCCTGAGCGAAAAGTTCAAGGACTACCTTTGGGGAGCTGAGGTAACGGTTGTTACAGATAATAACCCTTTAGTGCACTTACAGACGGCGAAGTTGGGGGCCGTGGAGCAGCGATGGGTGGCTCAGCTGGCCAACTTCAACTACAAGTTGCAGTATCGGCCCGGACGAGAACATACGAATGCGGACGTCCTTTCAAGATTGCCGGAGGCAGAGAGCCCTAGACGCCAGGGGTATCGAAGGGAGGATAACCACGAGGAGGGCTACATGATAGGGGTCGTAGAAGCGCCCGGAGGCCAGAAGGAAGCCGTGCCGGGGAACTGGGGGTGGGATCCCTGCCGATGGATAGAGAGGCAAGCCCAGGACCGGGACGTGCGCCAGGTGAAGGTATGGGTGGAGCAGGGCCAACGGCCCACGCCGGCGGAAAGATTAGCCCAGACGGAGACCGGGAAAAGGTTACTGGGACAGTGGGAAAAGCTGGAGTTACAGGAAGGGGTGCTTTGCCGGAAAATCCGTGACCCGAAAGTGGGAGAAGAAGTGTGCCAGATTGTGGTGCCCGCCGACCAGGTAAATGCATTGGTCTCAGTCTACCATGACCAGTTAGGACACCAGGGACAGGAGAGAACCGTATCCCTACTACGTAGATTCTTCTACTGGCCGGGGCTGGAGGCGTCTGTGCACAACCTAATCCAAGCTTGCCCCCGGTGCATGTTGTTCAAGTCTAGGCGAGAGGCCCGAGCGCCGATGGTACCCATCCATGCGAAAGCCCCCCTCCACATAATGGCCATGGATTTTCTGACGCTGGGCCGCCCTCAGGACCGTTATCAAAACATCCTGGTCATCACCGATCTGTTTACTAAATACGCCTGGGCAGTTCCGACGCTTGATCAGACAGCCAATACCACCGCCACAGCCTTATGGCGCCATGTTTTTCAGACGTTTGGATGCCCCGAGTTCCTGCACTCCGACCAAGGGGCGAATTTTGAGTCCAAGGTAATCCGTGAGTTGTGCCAGTTGTATGGATGCACGAAGACCCACACAACGTCGTATCATCCCCAGGGAAACGGAGGCTGCGAGAGGTTTAATCAGACCCTATTGGGGTTACTGGGGACCTTAGACCAACAGCAGCAGAGAGATTGGGTGAGTGCTTTACCGAACCTTTTACAAGCGTATAATAACAGTGTTCATAGCACAACGGGGTATGCCCCTACTTACCTGATGTTCGGCAGGCACGTGCGAATGCCCACTGACCTGGTCGTGGGGGTAGCAGCAGACCAGGAAGAAGTGAGTGTAACGGAGTGGGTGGGGCGCCATCACCAGCGCTTGCACTTCGCGTATGAACAGGTGTCGAGGAGAATACAGACGGCAGGAGAAAGGAACAAACGGCTGTATGATCGGACTGCCCGAGATGCCCCCCTGTTACCAGGTGAGAGGGTCCTGGCGAGGGATAACCGGCGGCAGGGGAAGGGTAAGCTAAGCGACCGCTGGGAGGCTATGCCGTTTGTGGTCTGCAAACAGCAGAGGCCGGGACAACCGGTGTACACCATTCGACCCGAGGGAAAACCTGGCCCCGAACGTGTGGTACACCGGAATATGCTTCGCCCTTGTCCGAACTACCCTGAGGCCGCGATAGAAGGGCCCGCCGAACCAGTACGGGAGGCCCCCTGGATGGAAGGATGGGCTGTGGTACCGGGGAGACCCATGGTAACGCTACCCCCGGCCGCCCAGAGGCAGGCGGAGCTGGCACCCGAGCCAGTCGAACCCCCAGTGGCACCTGAGCCGGTTGAGCCCCCGGCGGCCCCGATGCAACCAGAGATAGTACCCGAGCCAGCCGAGCCCGATTCACCCGTAAGGCGCTCCCAACGAGAGAGTCGAGGACGCCCCCCTGCCCGGTACGGTGAGTGGACAACGCCGAGGCATTCTAGGGACTAGAATGTATTGGTGGGGGAGGATGTCACAGGAGTGACGATCCTTTAGGCGGAACCAAAAATTGGGAAGTTTTGGTTCCGCCCGGATGTTTCCGCCCGGGCCGGTAAGAGCAAACACCGGACATCCGGCGGCGTCGCGAACGCTGTAATCAGCTAAACTACACACAGCTGGGAACTATTAAGGGGAGCGCCGGGTGATTGGAGGAGAACAACACCCAGGGGAGTATTTAAGGGCAAGTGAAATCATAGTCTGGGCTGATGTTATCCACTGATGTGTTGGTGTGTATTGTAGTGCTGAGTTGAGCTCGCCTAATACGCTATATTCGGATCGTTGTATTGCTCTCTCTCCATGTGTGGATTATAGATCGATGGAAATGAGGACATCGAAGACCTTATAGGTGAAGTACTAGACGGACACTGACACTGGTTGAGAGAAACGGAAAGAGAGGAAAACTTACCGCTGTGAGTATATATATCTGTGGGAAAAGTGGTGTTTGCGGTTGGAAAGCGCCCTGTCTAGATGCTTGAGTTACTATTTGCATGAAGACAACCTAGGACGAAGAAAGACAGAGATCGTGAGTAACCAAAACCCTTGAAGTGAGTGTTTATATATATATATTGGATTGATTCATTGTTTGAGTGTTCTTAAGAGAGATCGAGTGGCCCTACCCCTGTAGCAGCGTGGTGGGTGAGCCAAAGGTTTCCGTGGGAAAGCAGCTACAGCAACGAGAACAAACAAACGCTAGGCCATCTACCATCTCCCTATTCTCGCCCAGAGCGACGTGGAAGAGGACGGGTGTCTATTGTTGTGCACTGAGCGTGGTGGGGTGAGTCTTTTGGAAACTTTCACTTGAAGTGGTGCTGTGTAATGCCGTGTATTGCAGTGTGAGTGCTGTGTCTTGTTTGACGTAATCCCGTTTCCAGTCACTCGTCCCGGGACGGTGAAGAGGAAAGAACGGCGCTAGGAAAAACCTGTATAATACTGCTGTAGTGTGCTTTCAATTCCACAGAATTACAGAGTGGCGGCGGAGAACTGTGCGAGTAGCAGTGTGTGTGAGTACTGCATCCATCATTGTTATCTTACTCGTGTTCTTTCATCCTCACAGAGTAGAGGCAGGGGAGGTCCGCTGGCCCGAGGTCCCAACGAAAGGGCGCCCCGGTCCAGTTTTCGATTGACCAACGGGTCTCGAGGAACGGGCAGCGTTCGACCCGGTGTGCCGGCGTGGGTTTCCTTGCCCCTCTGTTCATCAACGAGTTCGCCGAGAGGGTCTTGGCCCCCGGCGTTTCCATTACAAACCATTGCAGAGTCATCTGTGGAGAGGAAGAGAGCCAACGTGAACACTGAGATATTGAGTGTGGAGAGAGCCATATCTACCTAGAAGCTGTAATCAGCGTAGAGGTGAGCAAACGTCTTGAGAACGATTCATTGTGTCCCTGTGTCCTAGCAGCCATCGGTGGAGAGAAAGAGAGCCAACGTGAACACTGAGATATTGAGTTGTGGAGAGAGCCATACCTACCTGGAAGCTGAAACCAGCGCAGAGTCATCTGTGGAGAGAAAGAGAGCCAACGTGAACACTGAGATATTGAGTTGTGGAAAGAGCCATACCTACCTAGAAGCTGTAATCAGCGCAGAGGTGAGCAAACGTCTTGAGAACGATTCAGTGTGTCCCTGTGTCCTAGCAGCCATCGGTGGAGAGAAAGAGAGCCAACGTGAACACTGAGATATTGAGTTGTGGAGAGAGCCATACCTACCTGGAAGCTGAAACCAGCGCAGAGTCATCTGTGGAGAAGAAAGAGAGCCAACGTGAACACTGAGATATTGAGTTGTGGAGAGAGCCATACCTACCTAGAAGCTGTAATCAGCGCAGAGGTGAGCAAACGTCTTGAGAACGATTCAGTGTGTCCCTGTGTCCTAGCAGCCATCGGCGGAGAGAAAGAGAGCCAACGTGAACACTGAGATATTGAGTTGTGGAGAGAGCCATACCTACCTGGAAGCTGTAATCAGCGCAGAGGTGAGCAAACGTCTTGAGAACGATTCATTGTGTCCCTGTATCCTAGAGTCATCTGTGGAGAGAAAGAGAGCCAACGTGAACACTGAGATATTGAGTTGTGGAGAGAGCCATACCTACCTAGAAGCTGTAACCAGCGCAGAGTCATCTGTGGAGAGAAAGAGAGCCAACGTGAACACTGAGATATTGAGTTGTGGAGAGAGCCATACCTACCTAGAAGCTGTAATCAGCGCAGAGGTGAGCAAACGTCTTGAGAACGATTCAGTGTGTCCCTGTATCCTAGCAGCCATCTGTGGAGGGAAAGAGAGCCAACGTGAACGCTGAGATATTGAGTTGTGGAGAGAGTCATACCTACCTAGAAGCTGTAACCAGCGCAGAGGTGAGCAAACGTCTTGAGAACGATTCATTGTGTCCCTGTATCCCAGCAGCCGTCTGTGGAGAGAAAGAGAGCTAACGTGAACACTGAGATATCGAGCTGTGGAGAGAAAGAGAGTCAACGTGAGCACCGAAATATTGAATTGTGGAGAGGGCCATATCCATCTAGAAGCTGTAACCAGCGCAGAGGCGAGCGAACGTCGGGGAGTCGACTCACTGTGCCCTCGTGCCCTAGTTGGAATCTGCGAAGAGAGAGAGAATAAGGAAGGCGAGTGAGTCAACGAGCAAGGACTTGTGGAAAGTAGGCGGTGCACCGCCGTGCGCCGAGTCAAGGTACACCAACAAAGAAAGACCCATACCAGCACTCATTGTGTTTTTATTCTGCCTCCAGGAAGGAAGAGGAGCGCGCCACGAGTAGAGGGAGCCCGAGGCAGGAGCCCGTTCCCCCACGTACGACCCCCCACCCTTAGTCATTTATTGGGCCGTGCCCCCCCCCCCCTGGAGGACAGAACCCGAAATTAGTTTTAATTTCCCCTTTCCCAGTCCCCCCTATATTTTAATTATTTAATTCAATAAAGAACATTTTAAACTTACTTGTGCTCGTTGTTGTCTGGTCATTGGGTTGGTTTTGGGGACCTCCTCGAGGTGGACGTTTAGAAGGGGCGTGGCTCATAGCACTAGTAGCCAGCCCCTGGCCGGTGACAATAATATTTAGCAGTTTGACAGGTATTTGTGAGATGTTATTGTGTAGAAATGAGCTGTGCAAAGATCTTAAAACATTTCTTCTTTTGTTATCCACATAAAACAGCATGCAGGTTTTTGAAGGTGAATTTCATGTTTGTTTTAATGATTTTTTATTCTCTCTTTCTCACACACACACACACACACACATACATTGTAATCATGTTGAAATGGCTGCCCTTCATTTCCCATGGTGTTGTATGGCATATGTGCCCTGTGTCATCATGCCGACAGATTCAGCATCACCATGGGAGCAGCATCTTCTCTCATCCTTCTAATGGACGTTTGGTTACAGACGTCTGCTGTTACCTGCCCATATTCACCCTCATAAATACTCCACACATTCACTGCAGTATTCACTTTAATGAAGCCATTTAGAGAGAGAGAGCGTGTGCGACATGTCAGTCTTATTCCCACTGTGTGTTTAATGCATGGGACAGACCTGCACCTGTCAACACTGATCTCTCTCTCTCTCTCTCTCTCTCTCTCTCTCTCTCTCTCTCTCTCTCTCTCTCTCTCTCTCTCTCTCTCTCTCTCTCTCTCTCTCTCTCTCTCTCTAAACTTAACATATAGTCCTTTTAAAATGATGTCATGGTGTAATATATTGGACGTAATAAACAGTTTAGAAATATTTAAATATAATGCTTGAATATTTGAGGCCTGTGGTTATGTTAAGGATGTAATGGATGTAAAATCCTTGAGGTGATCATTGAGTATATGCTAAACTTCCAGATTTAGACAAATGAATGCTAATGCAGTGATGAAGAGTGCTGTTTTACTGGGGGTGGGGTGCGTCCCTTTTGTTCATTTAATACCCCTGCAAATCTGCTTAAATCTGAGATCTAAAGAGGTCTGAAGCGCTCCTGTGTCTCTCTGAGACTGTCCTTCAAAAATAACAACTTCATAGTTGGTTTGTGCAAGAACCTTATTATGACGTAAAGTAACGTGTTAATGGATTAGTGCCCTCTATTGCCAGTAGCTTATACGACGTGTGGTTACGTTTTAAGGTTATTGTCTTATACGTCAGATTAGACACATTTAATTTTATGATATTGTAAATATAGAAATGGTTTCATAAACATTTATGGTTTTAAAGATATTTTGGAGCATCTGACTTCTCAACCTTATAAAACACAACATGCAAGTAAAAGTACAAACACATGTATTATTGCATTGACCGTTACAATACATTTTGTTTGAATTGTATTACAAACAATTCACGATGCAAACCTTGCGAACTCAAGGCAATCTGATCACTTTATATATATATATATATATATATATATATATATATATATATATATATATATATATACTGGAACACTAGATCATGACACAATCGGCCATGACAGCCAATAGCGCTTCAAATTCTTAACTAACGTTATGATGTTATCGATCACGAGACACACGAGAGCCAATGGTATTTCACAATCAAAGATGACGTATCATCGCTTCTTCTGGCGACAATTTTTTGACGGGTACACCAGAATGATATTTTTTTGCAATTTTTGCAAATGCAGTTTTACTAAATCATACTTCATATTTTGAACTTATAAATTAGTTTTAAATCAAATCTCAAAAGGCTCTATTTAAAGCTTGTTTGATGTGTATTTTTAGTCCTAAGTGTGATATTTTTGCTTTTTTTAACATTTAGCATTTTTAAGAAACGAAAGTTTAAAAAATCTCTTGTCTTGCATGATTAATAAAATGTTTAGTTTTTTGAATTTGATACTGATCAGACATTATTATTATTATTATGTGAATTGTGATAACTAACCAGTATCCCCAAACAAAATTATTCAGCCTGATCTCAAGAGAAATCGTACATATTTTACGAGTTGGCTAGTTTGTATCAATTCATACGAAGTTAATCATGCAAAATCGTACGAAACTGAAACAACGAAACTGAACCCCTAACCCTGCACCTAACCCCAACGTCACAGGGGGTCAAGGCAAATCGTACCAAAACTTACGAATCTGGTCTTATGAATTAATACGAATTCGCCAACATGTGAAATATGTATGAATTCTCGTGAGATAGCGTTGCAGCATCACTGTTTGCGAGTAGATGTCATAACGTAACATTGGGGAACATACACAGAATCTCTGTGCATCTTTTTTTATATATATTTTAAAGATGTGTTTTCTTTAAGTTATCGTCGTATAGAATAGCAGTACTTTTCCTGCGAGTTAAAATATTGCTGAAGAGACTTTGTGTAAGACAACCAAGCATTGGTGCATGGCAGCAAATATAAATAGTGTTTGCCAACAAGGGACGCTATTTGTGTAAAGAAACACTATGTTTTTTATGGTTGGCTTTACATGTGTTTTTTGGAGGGCAGAGGGTAAATCTAGGGTGGGGGGGTATGCCCCCCTAGCTCCCGGTAGACCGGACCTTGCTGTCAATGATTTCTTTAAAAATGACTTTACATATAGGGCGATAAACAAAAAATGTGCTATTTATTTTGTGTTATTCTGCTGTATGATTTGTGTTATTTTTGTTATTTAGTGTTGTATTTCTCTGGCGGTCAGTCGAAAGAAGTTCAGCAATCATTTGTGGTCTCTGCATTCTGGGAAACAGCCAACCACAACATCTGACCAATAAAACAGCAGCCATAAACAACAATTCTCTCACAAATGGAAAGCAATGAAGGACACAAACACACACTTGATGGAAGGTCAACCCCCCCCCCCAAACCCCAGCACTTAACCAATGTGGTAATTGTATCTCTGGACAACTGTCCCACCTGATGTGCCGAGTGTGTGTTTGTGTGTGTGTGTGCCTGCAGTGCTCAGTGTGAGCTCTAACTTGATGTGACGTGCAGAGCGGCCATCGCAGGATTGTATTAAATGATTCAAACGTGTCACTCAGCGAGTGAAGGTAATGTCTGTTCGTTCAGAGCGCTCTGTGATTCTCGCTCGTCTCCGCTGCCGTCCTCCAGGGATACACGGAGAGAGATGGACGTCGCCCTGCCACTCTTACACACACAGACACCCTCCCTCCGTCCTGAGAGTTTAATGATCATCTCTCTGATATCATTCTTCAGCTCTGTGTGTGATTATAGGTGGATCTCCAGTGTACCGCAGGGGTCTGATGTGAACTTACCCAGCCGGAGCAGCGGGTGGAGGTGCAAATCATCCGGCTTCAGGGTTTTTCTGTCTATAAGAAAAAATAAATGCAATGCAAACACAAACTGTCTGTGTCTTTGTCGCACCAGTTACCTAGTATTATATCGGCACTGGTAAATCTTGCATGAATAACACACTTTACTTTGTAGACCAAACGAGCAGGGATATTTATTTCCTGACAGACAGAGACCGGATGCAAACAACCCAGCCTTGGTTTCAGAGTCGAGATGCGAGACTGCTCTTCTGTTTCTCTGCCTCCGACACTTCTTTAAGACAACAAAAAGTCTCATTCTCATAGTCACACAGGAAACATCAGCTCACCATAATGCTTTCCTCTTCGGCCAAGATCTGATTAAAGCTTAACTTCATTAAAGTCCATTAGAGAACATTAGAGGAACATCTCGGTACGGAAAGTGTTCCTCTACTGGTTAGGGACTCTCGTCTCACGCTAATACGTCTTAGATCAAGAGGAAATGTCGACTTGTGATTGCAGAATAAACATCAGCGCGCGAGATGCTAATGGAGAGAAAGCGAAGCTCTTACCGTCCGATCGGACGTCTGGCTGTCTCAAAGTTATTGACCCCTGTCCTCCTGTGATTCACTTCGGCACTAAAATTAACTTAATAATGACCAAATACAAAGAACGAGCACCTTATTTAACCGCATAAACTTCCATACTCTGCATGCAATTGACGGGGAACAATTAAAGAGACCGTAATATGACCAATGCAGAATTATGGCGCTTTTTAGACGTGTGCGTTCTGTCCGACTGTCAGAAATAAATCAGGAAGGTAAAAGATATGTATTGATTTTATATCACAACCTTAAATGATCTCGCGTCTCTGTGGACGTTTAAGAAGACACAACAATTATTTCGGCTGTGGCTTTATATATGCGCAACATTCATTACGAAAGATTTTTCTATGTCTGGCTCTTTAGACCGACACTGAACTCAATGATGTAATGCGCTAACGAGCATAACAAAACGATATCGGGTAGTTCATTTTAATTTAGAGTTAACTATTTCCATCAATATAATTGATATAGGGCTGCACAATATTGAAGACAATGCTATTTTGCTAAGCAATGCAATTTACAATATGCAATATAAAAATGCACATGCAAAATAATTAGCACACATTTCTTTTTTTTCTGTAAAAAGAAAGTATCCGTCTGTTTTTCTTGACTTAAAACTTTGACTGTACATAACTTTTCAAGTTTTAAAATCATTTAGTTATTGCAAACTATTGCATGCATATTGCAATATTTCAATTTATCTTGCAGCCCTCACTTTGTGAGAGTTTTATTACAATACAGTCCGGCACTCTTTATTTCTGTGTATAAAAACTGCAGTTCTGCCTTAAAATGTGGTTATGAAATATTTTACTGACTTATCTTACTGAGTGATGGCAGAACTAAGTTACCAGCTGCTTACCGTGATATTTTACTGTATTTGTCATGTTTTACCGTAACTGTACATCATCACTTCACTGACACTTGCAACCTTACCTGCAGCAGAGGAATTTCTCTTTTTTTACTGTGTATAGTCAGTGAATAATACAGTGGTGTTTGTAGTGATGTACCGCACACAGTTTAGTGAATTTGCCCTGCGGTTTATCTCTGACACGGAATGTATTAAACACACGGTGAAGGCCTGCGGTGACCCGATCACCTGCCCCTTTAGATCCGCCCCGTCGCATTAATGCTGATGATCTCACAGCGGTGCAACAGAAAGAGTCATTTCAACTCATACTGTCATTAACAGCACCCTAATGCAGCTTCATGCTGACACACACGCGCGCACACACACACACACACACACACACACACGCGCACACACACGCACATTGACTGCTGCTGTACTATAACATGCACAACCAACCGTACAGCACAAGCTAAAGGGCCACAGTCACTCAGCCATCACTGCGATGTGTGTGTGTGTGTGTGTGTGTGTGTGTGTGTGTGTGTGTGTGTGTGTGTGTGTGTGTCTGTGGATAAATGTTTGTGAACAGTCTGCTAACCTCACTGCTGTTGAACCAAAACCTCATCATCATTAACCCCAAACTCTCTAAGAGATCAACACAAACCACACAAATAACATTCACAATGCTGAAAACACAAATATCTGAATTCTGTCACACTTTTACGTACACACCAAACGCGTTAGTCGCTCTTGGGATTTAACTTTGTGTCATGCAAATTTTTTGCTCTAGTTGAATATTTTCAACTTGGGCAAAGATGCGTTTAATGCGAATAGTGCGTGTTTTTGCAGCAAAAAAGCCCATATCGCGTCATTCGCATCGCCCCACGCAAGGATGCGTCTTTTCGCGTCTTTGCATTGACTTTGTATGTAATCTACTTGCGCAAATCGTTGAACTCGCATCTGGTGTGAACCCACAATCAAACCTTCGAGCCTTACCATTCTGAGAAGAATAACGAACAGATAAAGTAATGTTTCAAGACAGAAAGCGTTTTCAGTACGGTTGTCTGTAAATCATGTAAAAATTGTCCTTAAAACTAAATTTATAAATGATCATCCTCCATCGACGCTCTCATTATTTACATTACATTAAGTATTTAAACTCTTGCAATGACAAGGATGCTCTTTTCAGCCCCACGGTGGAAACCCTAACTATACCCGCCTGAATGGATCCAATGAGATTTACTAGTTATAGATCAGAGTTGCTCATCTTTAGCACAAAAGCTTTCTATAACAGACAGACAGACAGACAGACCGTAATTAAGTCTTTTTCATTTTTGTTTCATTTTGAGTAAACGATCCCTTTAAACTTTGTTAACTCTTGTGATGTATTTCAATGATGTGTATCTGCAGAAGAAATATCTGCTTAATTATGGAACATTATTTTGCATTATATTTTGTATTAATGTGAGTTTGGGCTCTGTTGTTCTTTATGTGTTTACAATACAAAGCTTTTAAACGGGAAATATTCATCCCAGTGCAACAATAATGAGAAATAATGATAGTTGCATTAAAGCCGATGAGATTAAGAGTAATCTGCTCTTGTCAAATGAACCTTTACAATGTTAATGTTCAATAACACACAGACTACTGTTTCACACATCAGTCGGCTCTATGACTTTCTTTAGTTATTATTAAACCCATCCAGATAATCCACATTCATCTCAGAGAGAAATAAACATTTTGAGTAAAAAATATATCCTTAATAATTCTGTGTGAACTTGTATACTGTATTTACAGTACGGATCAACAATGCAGTAACCATAGCAACAATAAACCATCCCGGTAATGGAATCTTATGGGGCGTGTACACCAAAGCGTTTTCGCCTGCATGTGGTCGGCATATGTTTTCAATTGTTTCCAATGCTGTTCAAAAACACCTTTCCCCAAATATTTTCACTTTGGGTTAAACTCTCAGCTCATCGATGTCACTTTTTACTCAGCCACCCAATCACAATGGAAGAGGGGCGGGACAAATACCACAACAACCAACCACGGGTGCGTTAACCGAACAACATAGTGTTTGGGAATGCAGTTGGAAAACGAACTAGCTTGTTTCCCGAAAGCATAGTAACCTTGAGCACATTCCTCGTTTGAACCATGTTGGTTTAACAACATAGTTGATGATGTCACGTGGGAGGTGAAATACTAATTAATCTGTGCAAATCAATTTAATGTCAGATTATTGCTGTAAATAACATATATTGCATGGAAAGACTGATTTTGTTATCGTGATTTAGTAAATTGTTGTTTATTTTCAACTCCTCCCAGGGATTCCCAAGGGTCTTCAAGCATGTAGGACTGTGTACATGCGCAGTTTTTTAATGCAGTGCTTAATTCTGTTTACAAACTTAAAGACGTAAAATGAAATTGTGATGGATATAGACTGTACTACATGTTTTTTGCTTATTTTGTTTAAAAACATGATCAACGTCAGTCTACATATTATAATTACAAGGAAAGATGCTTCTAACGACAGGTGAAGAGCTGCCGTTCAAACCGCACAAGTTTGCGATGCAGCTTGCGAATGTTCGTTTGAACTATGGTGTCGGGAAACACCAAATCCTTGAACTTTGTCAGTAACGACGAAACTTCCGACAGTAGTTGGCTAACGATGCTTTCGGGAAACGCACCCCAGCGAATCGTACCACGACTGATAAACAGAACAAAAGTATCACAGCAACCAAAGCATTTTGCTGAAGAACGCCTACAGTTGATGTCTGCCTGGCATTTTCAGTCATGTAAACGCCCCCTTATAAATGTTTCACAAGGCACAAAGTGGAATTACCGTGCTGATGCCGTTTTTCTTGTGAAGTGAAAGCGGTTTGTGCAGCATATACAGTAGTGCAATTATTTTTATCTTCAGCTGCAGTTGCTATGAAGAGCTGGGCTGCCGCACTGCATCTGTATAGCTCAGTGGTTGAGCAATGCGTTAACCTCGCCAAAGGTCATGGGTTCGAACCCAGGGAACACACAAACTGATATAAGAATTGTATACCTTGTAATGCACTGTAAGTCGCTTTGGATAAAAGTGTCTGCCAAATAAATGTAAATTAAAATTTTGAAATATGTGTTAATATATAAAGGTTAAAATTATTATTTTTTATTTAAAAATATATTTAATTAAGCTTTACTTTCTACAAGATGTATTTAGGATACATTTAAAACTACGGAGCCCCTAAGGGGACATGGAACAAAAATTAAATAAATTTAGTTTTGGGTGCGCATGTGAAACTATCGAGTTTAGTTTTGCGTGAGCTAGTGAAACTATCGCGTGTTCACGTGAAAGTTTAACGTGAGCCCACTAAACTAAACTTTTAAAAAAAATTCTGCACATGAAAGGTTCATGCGAGCACATGAAAGTTTCACGTACATGAAACTAAACTTTTGATTTTTTTTACCCCAATGTCACCTTAGGGGCTCGGTATAAAACATATTTTTTGCCCCCCCAAAAAATTGTCATATAGGAAGGAACCAATAAGGTCATCAAACAGCAGAACAGCTGAGATTTGAAGAGGTCAAATTTTTTACTTTTATCATATGAAGAAAACCTGCTAATTGCGTCTGGCATTATTTATTGTTAATTAGCTTTTTTCAGAGTCTTAATGGATTCTGCCTAGTAACCAAGATTTAACAGCATTTGACGCAAAAGTATTTGAAAAAAAGGATATTATGCATTCGGTTACAACCATTATCTCATTTAGCAGCTTTTGCATCTGAACTCTTCATATATGTTGGAGTACTGAACCTTTCCACTACAGATCTCATATACAGTATATTGAGAGAGCGTTTGTATGTTGTGTATTGATGTTTGTAGATATCTGGCTCTTTCACAACAAAGGTGAAATCCTGCTCAGACTGTTGATAGTCTTCATTTATTTTCATTTCAAAAACTTTCAACATCTTCTGCCAATACAAACTTTGGCACAATTACATTTGTGTTGGCAAGTACAAAACCATCAGAATTTACCAAAACAACACAGAAAATGTGAAATTAAAGTAATGTGCCATGAGCCGTCGTCTATTACAGTGATTTTAGATATTAATAGTTACATTTTATTATTAATAATAATAATCATAATAATGAGAATAAACAGTATTTCTGCCAAGAAATGTAGCGTAACTGTAGGGTATCTGTCATTGCCAAGCAAGTTGGCACATTAATGCAGAAATAAAAAGTGTTTATTTTTAAACAAGCTCATGCAGTAAGAAACAATAATGTCTGATTTTGCCAAATTTTCCATATTTCAAAAACCTTTTTGCAGTAATTTGTCTGGCAATTTACATTGTAAACATATACATTCACTTGTTATCTTCTGTTGTAACTGGTGAGTATTTCAGATGTTTCTCAGATGATTCATAATCTTTTTAGCTAATGTTAAGAATATATTTGTTATGTATGTTCAAAGATGAATAAATGCTGTAGTGTTTTTTATTGTTAGTCCATGTAAACTATAAATGAATAACAAATATAAAAGTGTTACCGTTGGTTTAGAATAATAATAATAATTTATCCTGTGATAGATGTATATAACATACTTTTAAACACTGTCAGTGGACAAATGACATGAAAAAGTGAGATTATATTAAGTTTTCAAGACCAAAAGTAACTTGATATGAAGCAGGTAATAAATAGTTTCTTACACCATTTGTCAAAAATCAGAAACATGGAAATAAGTATCTATATTTAGTCTGATGTTTAGTCTGATGTGATCTCTGCTGCTGTGTATTAAAGGTTTGTCTCATCTGTGTGAGCGAGCGAGTGAGCGACAGAGAGAGAGCGAGAGAGAGAATGGTGTGTCCTGGGAGCTTTTCATCTTTATTAGGTAACTCTTCTCATTTAGGGGCACTTGTATAATTATCATTAACTATATATTCAAGAGGGAGCAATCAGGAGGTTTCTGTGTCCTGATGGGCCGTTTAAATGACGTCTGATAGTCAGAAATACATCTTTGTCCAGAGCTCCGGAGTGAAGGAGACATGGAGGGGAAATGAATCAGTAAATAATCTCGCATCTGATTCATTTAAACCCTGAAACTCAAACACTGACATATTATCAATTAAATCTCAGATCAGTTTGAGTACAGGCAAATGTCACGGTCAGATCAAATGTTTTTATTCTGGTGTTATGTAAACACAATACATGTTCAATATTACTTTTATCCTTACGAGTCTTAAATATCTGCTGCACACTAACATGTTTAGAAGTGACTCTCTTGCAGAATTCATTTTATTCAGCATTTTTCGTTAAATAGTTTTTTTATTCAGTTGGTCTAGTTCATGAATTTGTGTTTATATGTTAGAATTTATGTCAGAAACATCCAGAAAAATCTGTCGGCATGCAGCAAAATAGTTTTGCATGAATATTTGATTGTCTCACTTGGAAAGTCGCAACTAACTTCACCGCAACACTTGCGTTACAAACTTAATTAAGCTTCAATGTTTAATAATATCATGAGGAACGCAAAGCATTGTGTTTCTCACTGTAGATTACTTGTGGGATTTAACTTCGTGCTGATTTTTTATTAAATTTTTTACCTGCAGGAAGACGTGTTTGAGGTGAATAACGCGTCCATCGTTGAATTTGCGGTTGGTGTGTATGAACCATGAGAGTGGGTGTGTCCTGAAAAGAACAGTGACTCCGCCCCCTTCTGTATAACCACAGATGATTGACATGCAAAATCATCTCTCTTTCTCTCTCTCTCTCTCTCTCTCTCTCTCTCTCTCTCTCTCTCTCTCTCTCTCTCTCTCTCTCTCTCAGTGTGTGCTCTGATGAATGACCTTCAGTAATGGCACACGCTCAGACTGACATCTGTCTGCTGAATCTGATTATGCTAAAGCAGGAGTTTCAGATGTGTCTGAAGTCTGTTGAGGAATAAAACGGACATTTAAATGCAGCGCACTTTGACAGTCACAGTCTCTCTCTCTCCCTCCACTTATGAATTTTATTTATTTTATATTTTTGAGGGGGGGAAACGTCATGATTTATTTTATCAGTTTTCTTTTATAAGAATTCAACAGACTGTTTATTGTGAATTTTCTGATGCAGAAAACTGTGGGTTTGTGAAACCGGTCTTGAAGTCTGAGGTCTCTTATGATATTTTGAAGTCAGTCAGTGATATTCATATGAGGTGATATGTTTGTGCTGTCAGAGAGTTTGTTATTTGTTGTAGATTAGTAATGTTGAAGGACTCAGTGTTGTGTGTTAAACGTCTGGGATGGTCTGATGTCTGATTAGCATTCACACACACCTCACTGCTGATGGTTTTGTGTTTGTTGGTTAATTATTGTCTGATTGCTCATTAGATGTTTGTGTCTTCATGTCTGTAAATGAGCTCGTCTGCATCTGCTTGAACACAATCTGATTCTATAATGTGAACGAGCGCTGTGCGTCTGTGATGAGGATGTAAATATGCACTAATGGACTAAAACACACATACACAAACACTTAACACTACACACACATTTACATACATTGAATTTCAATTTTTGACCCAAACACACTCACTATTGTTATCAATGTAAGCTCATTATAACCATTGTAAATATTCATACTTTAATGCTATGGATGTTAATTGATCAGTGCATCGGCTTTGGTTTGTGCTGCGTCTCCCAGCGTGACCAAGTTGCTTTCTGGTTACATTATTTCAGCAATTACATATGTTTATCCATTTATTTAAATAAGGACAAATCATAGACTGCAATGTAAAACAATGCATGTATGCTACTTTAGTTTAAATGTAGTTATAGGTCAAAACCTAAAATAGTAGGGTGAATTGACTTGCAGAACCAAGTTGTTTTCATAGTGTGTATATGTTGTGAATCAACATACTAACTTAAACCCCTAAAAGACACATTTTAGCATTTTCAGAATAATAAATGAGGAGCTCAGATGCAAAAGCCACTAAATGCCACCTCCATCCAAAAAGGGATAACAATATTGATTTAATGTTTTCAGCATATATTATATGTTCATCAAATAACTTTACTTCAAATCAGCTTAATCCCGGCCTCATGTCATTCACAAATACCACAATGTTGGCAGAATCTGCTAAATGCCACATTGACCTCATGCACTTGTCCTCTAAGTGCAAAAAAGATGGATAAGATAAACTTCGACATGCAAAACGACCATAGATCACATTCAATCTTGAGTCCCCTGTGAGTACTTGAACCTGAATAGCAGTCACATGGGTCACAGCGCCCCCTATGTGTGCTTCCGCTTTTTCATTTTTACACTTTGAATTTCATCATTTGCAATGATTCTAATTACATCTTTAGTGATTTTTTTTACTATGTATCATCCAAAAAAGTGGAATTTTTTAGACATGTACGTTTTTGCCACAAAAGCTTGCATGCACTTAGAGGGTTTTGCAGCGAAAGTCAGATGTGTTAAATTACAATGAAATTACAAAAGTGGCATTTGTGAAAATAATGCATTGTAATTACTGACTAATAACCTTTGCATTGGCATAAATTTTTCATGAATGATTTTGTGTTTACATGTTCTTCAGGGGTAGATCACTGCATTAGCAACAAAGGAGATCATGGGTTTGCACTTATACTGCTATATATATACATTGTAATGCACTTTTGATAAAAGCATTTGACAAATGCATAAAAGTAAAGTAAGGTTTTCCCCTTTTAGAGACAATTTTGAGGCCAAAGTACATAAGAAATTCTTTCAGTAAAAGTGTTTCATTGAAAACCTCTCCTATATAAACACACACACACACACACATAGACAGCGCTCTGGTGTGGCTATGATGTGGCTATGAGCAGTAATGACTGGATACTCAGATTTGAAGGGCCCGGTTCATGACAATCCCATTTTCTGTGTAATTTCATGCTTGTCTTCTTGAATGAAGATATTGGCTGCTGTGAGGCGTTAGGTCAGAGGCGGCCGCTCGCTGCAGTGCCGCGTGCGCCGTGTTTCCTGTGTCTTGATGAAAAGTAATTCATCATTTACACCCCTGAATTCTGCCACTTTCCCCGGCCCTCTTCCTTTCTCTCTCGTAACAACTTTCCGGCTGAGGGTGGGTCCCTGCGGTCCAGGGAGGGGGGCGGGTTCGCTGAAAGAGATAAATAGGTTTATTCCGGCGGCGGTGTGGCGGAGCAGGTTGGGACTCCGGAGACCTCCGGTAGACCTGTACACACTCGGCACGCCGGCTCCGCTCCTGATAGAGTTTGTCACCTCTCTACCTCTGGAGTCGAACCCTATGACCGCTCGGGGCGGTGACGGCCCGTCGGAGAGACCGTGGCAGCCGGCGGGGCGCGAGAGCAGGAAAATTGATTTTTTTCGTCCTGCTTGAGAACTGGCGCGCTCTCTCCCGGGACGCTTCTGACAGCTAGGAGCCGATCGGCCAATCGTAACGTACAGTTAGTCGGAACAGACGTCGGGGTGAAGTCCTGCCCCGTGAACGGGACGTGGGGTTCTGGGGTGTCGTTGCTAGGAGACTGACCTGGTCCACCAGAACCTGTTCGAATACAATCTACACCTATCAAACATACTTCACGTTTATTTGCTTATTATCTGTGTGACTCAACTGAGCTCTGATCTACCTAACCACACTAAACCTAACCACAAAACCAAAATCACCAATTATGATTACACTGACGCAAAACTTACCATCACATTAATAACCGCTATCACCTATTAGGCTCATAAATGGAAATACAGTTTAGCTGTTTTTAATTTTTACAAATGGATTTTTTTCTAGAAATGTTTGATGTGAGACATCTTGTGAACTTCATTGTTTCCTTTGAGGCAAGAGAGATATTCAGTATCATTAAGTTTAACCTTCCACCTGTGATATCACCCTTCAGCTATAGAGAGAGAGAGAGAGAGAGAGAGAGAGAGAGAGAGAGAGAGAGAGAGAGAGAGAGAGAGAGAGAGGAAAGAGGCATTCACACACATTTTATAATTTATTCATTTAAGGTTTTTGTCTCTCTGTTGTTCATCACAGTGTGAAATGTGTTCATGCCCTCAGACCACAAACACACACAACAGCATCTCACTCTACAGATATGTGCTTATGGGCCAGCGGGCGTACAGGTGTCAAATAAACACACACACACACACACACACACACACACACACACACACACACACAGAGAAGACCCCAACAGATTTTGTTTATGGAGGGTTTTTAAGAAATATATGCACAGATGGATATGTATGTGTGCATTCGTGTGTGCACGTGTGTGTGTGTGCGTGTGCGTGTGTGTGTGTGTGTGTGTGTGTGTGTGTGTGTGTGTGTGTGTGTGTGTGTGTGTGTGTGTGTGTGTGTGTGTGTGTGTGTGTGTGTGTGTGTGTGTGTGTGTGTGTGTGTGTGTGTGTGTGTGTGTGTGTGCGTGTGTGTGTTTTACATTGAGGTTATAAGGGCGCTTCAAAACACAATAACAATATCCTGAAGCAACCTGAACACTGAAGACTGCGAGATCAATCTCATTCTCTCTGTCTCTTACCTACCTAAATCTCAGGAAACACATCCAGGTCAAATTTCAATCTGAAATGTAAAAATAAAGATGTTGTAGTTTGCATAAAGAAGGCCTGTTGATGCTTTTAGTTGGACCATTGTGGCCGCGCATTGCATTAGGAGAGCTAACGGTCATGGGTTTAAACCCAGGGAACACACATACTGAGAAAAATGAATACCTTGTTATTCACTGTAAGTTGCTTTAAATAACAGCGTCTGCCAAATGCATGAATAAAATATAAATAAAAGGTCTTACCTATATTGCAACACATCGTATTTATATAGGAAGTATTTGAAAAATTGTTATAGCAGCATGTTAGTGTAATTATGTAGTTATTGTGTGGTCTGTAATTTTATAGACTGAATAATTATCTGTTACAGCAATAAAAGTCAATACTTCACAATTTAACTTTTAAATTCAATTGCATGTGACTTTGTACGTGCAATCCAGGTTAAACTTATGATGAGATTAGGAACAAGGTTTGATTTCACATTGATTTCAATTTACATGATCTTACTCAGTCATAAAGATATCAAGGTTATATTTTTACAGAATGTTCTTTACATTATGTAGGATAATTTTATATAAAAAACAGTCAATCACTAAAAAAGATCAACTTTTTCCAGTTGTTAAATCCCAAAGATGTTTTATTGCATGTTCTAGTCTTGATGTTTTAAATATTATGTACTGTAACTGATTATATACGAACTATATGATGTTGTGGAGTTTACCTCACTGCGTGTATGTAATAGATTTTCTCTGGATGGTTTAAAGTTGTTGAGGTTTCAGATGGTCCGGTCAGGTCAGGTCTGTTATCTGTGCTTTATAAGCTGTAGGGAAGGGACGGTGGTCTGCGGTTAAAGCTGGAGTCCAGGGAGACCTGGCAATCAGGTTAGTGTGAGAAGAAGCCCACCGGGCGTGTTAAATCAAACCAAATAACTCATTGTTCAACTGCATACATTTTCACTTGATATATTTAGAGTTTCTCCTGCATATACAGACATGTGGGTTAATGCACGTTGTGGTGTGTTTACTAGTTTTGCCTGGAGATCAAAACGTGTAAATTCTCTTTGAAATGCATTAATATGTGTGTCTGTGTTTATAAATAAATTCCTGTGTGTGTATGTGTGTGTGTTTGAACTGGATTACAGTCATTGGCCTTAGAAATACTGGAGTCACATTCATTTCGAGACACTGTTTCTGCTTCCCTATTGTGTTTATGAACAGAAGAAAGTCTGATTTTGCTCTTTTATTGCACATGACTGTATACTTTCTATTGAAACCATGTACAATGTAATCTAATAAATATCACATGACATTAATAGGTGTGTCCTAATAGCTCAGTGGTAGAGGAATGCATCACCACTTCAGAAGGTCGTGGGTTCGAATCCAGGGAAAACATCTGCTGAATAATTGTATACAGTGTAATGCAATGTAAGTCGTTTTGGATAAAAGCCTTTGCCAGATGCATGAAAAATAACAACATGACGAAAGTAATCTGATGAGAATTTTGAGTGAAAATTTTACTGTTTTGAAAACACTTTTACATATCAGATCATTTTCAAAGTTCCTAAAAGGCTTAACTTTTTTATTATTAGATCAGATCTTAAGACAAAGCATTCCTACAGATCTTCACATTTATTCACCTGAATGACATCAGATCTTAAAGAATATTTGCATCACACTTTGTAGTACTTTGTAGTTTTGAAATGAAAATGGTATAAAATCCTCATATAGTTTGAACAGACCTTAACCATTGCTGTAAGTGAGATGTATAGATATGTATTACAATTATAAAGTTGGTTTGTGCTGAAACTTTAAGTTTTTTTTTTTTGAAGCTTTAAACTTACTTTGATTCACGATGAATGTAATGTGTGTGTGCGCGTAATTGGGAAGGCCTATTGGCTCCGCCCCTCCGTGTCTGATATCAGCTCATGTATCCTCCGGGTAGGAAACATCGGCCCTCTGTCACACTGATAAAAACACAGCAACAGACTTCTCATTCTCCAGCGAGCCTTTCATCATTAATCAAAAATTACTTAATGCAATGAGTAACTCCAATCACGTTAGCGTGGGCATAAATCTGATGCTATCATAATTACAATTAAATTACATTACTGCAATCAGAGAAAAGGGCTTGTTAAGAGAAGCAATATAAATTACTTTAGTTTTGCAAGTACTGAGCAAGCAGAAATGTGAATTAATCTCCATTTATACACTCAGTCTCTCTCTCTCTCGCTCTTCAGAGCCGTCAGTGTGAATTAAAACAGACGTATCACATTTTAAAGCTATGAAAGTTTAGATCAGTAACATAACAATTTTCTGAAGAAATGTGTGTGTTTGTGTGTGCGTATGTGCATGTGTGTGTGCGGCTTCACAAAAATGTACAATTGTATGAGAGTTTCTGCCAAACACAGGGTTCAGGGTCCAAAATGAACGCTTGTCAAGTGCCAAATGGAAGTAACATTAGATGCCAGTTGGCTTGTGGCTTTATTAGAAACTACTGCATTACACACTGTAGTTTACATTGAATTGTACTCATTATAGTCGGTGGCACGCACAAATCAAACGAAAGAAAAATAAACCATCTGTAAAGAAAACATCACTGAACATCAGTATTTTCTCTAACATTCAAGAAAACATCACTGAACATCAGTATTTTCTCTAACATTCAAGAAAACATCACTGAACATCAGTATTTTCTCTAACATTCATCACTAAATATAGAAATTGATATTGGAAATATAATATGGTGTTGTTTTATTTATGGTGAGTACGTTTTGTTAATAGATCAGCTTTAGTAGATGTGGTAAAACCAATTGAACACTGACATTTGTCCGCTCAGATAAATTTTTTATTTTAAAATCATAAAAGAGACGTATGTACAGTAATCTGTGATGACAATATGACAATGAAAACTAATGCAGTTCATTTCTTAACCAAAACAAATTTGTTTTTAAAACTATTTTAAAACATATTAAAACTTCAAAACGATAGATTGTCCATCCAGTTACAAAATCAATGGATTGTTACTGAATTGTTTCATTTAAGACACTGTAAAAAAATTATTTGCTGTAATTTATGCAGCTGTTTACAGTAACTTTCTGTAGATTTAAATTGATGTTATTTACTAGCAACAGTTTGTTCAAAGGTAAATGAACATTAAACATAAACAAGTCTTTATCTTTACAGAATAATACTAAAATAACAGCCTCATGCAAAGCATTCTGGGAACCAGAAATCCTCATCAAACTTTTTCAGTTTTTTCCTTCAGATTTTGTTTCCCAGAATGCTTTGCATGAGGCTGTTATTTTATAGTTTCATCCTGTAAAAATAAAGACTTGTTAATGTTTAATGTTCATTTAACTTTGAACAAACCTTTGTCAGTAAATAACATCAATGTAAATCTACAGTAAGTTACTGGGAAACAGCTGTCATTTCTTCAGACTTTTTTACAGTGTACAGAATCTTGATCTCAAATCAAACAGTTGTCAGAGGAAATATCTACACCTCTATTATTTGAAGCAATCTGTCATTATAAACATCAGACTGTTTGATGAGATTTAAGAGTAAAAGTTTTAAAGATAATAGCCAATCTGTTGTTGTTGGCTTTAATTCGAATACGTTTTTTTCGCCATCCTCTTCTCATTCTTTTATTTCTCCTGAAGGAGCTCAGAAAGATAAATATGTGACTGTAAATTACACACTTTCAGCACATTTATCAGCTCAACACACAAAATTCATGAATTAAAAACCGTCATTAGAAAAGGTCATCTTTTTCCTGAATCCTTAAAAGGTTTTATTACACAAGGTTAAAGTGAGCACACGAGACCTGGGGAATATTTCAGACAGAACACCGGGAGATAAGAGAGACAATTCACCACACCGGTAAAGAGCTTTGTGTGAGTGTGTGTGTGTGTGTGTGTGTGTGTGTGTGCGTGCGTGCGTGCGTGCGTGTGTGACATGTCATTATAATTAAAGGTTTGATCATTTACCAAACACTCAGCCTGTCACCAGATCCAAGCACTTTCATATACATACATTACTGATCAATCTAATGCTGAGAGAGAGAAATGATGATGATGATGAATCATCCAATGATAAAGATGATTACCATCTTAATTTATAGTGATACAAAAAAAAATGTACATTTTGTCTTCATTTAGTCACCATCATTTCATTCCAAACCACAAGAACTTTAAGATAGAGATAGAAAATAAGTGAATAAGATCTGTGACTATTAATCTTTGTGACAAACATTTCTAGAGGACGTATCATGAAAATCTGACTTTTTGCATGTTTAAGTGCTATTATTCGGTCCCCAGTGCTTCTATCAACCTAAAAAATTTGTAAAATAATTATAATAATAATTAGTTACATTTATATAGTGCTTTTCCAGTGCTCAAAGCGCTTTACATATGAATGGGGGAATCTCCTCAACCACCACCAATGATAAGATCAACCCAGTAACTTAGTTTTGGTAAACCATTCTCTACAAGCATGTGAAAAATTATTACTGTAATTTGGTTCCCCTTGTGATCCAAATTTCAATCATCATAAAGTGAACATTCCACAAGACTTTTTTTAAGATGTAATATACATATTTGGGGTCACCAGAGTGCATATGTGAAGTTTTAGCTCAAAATATCATATAGCATGCAAATGAGCTGATCTCTGCACTGAAACAATGCATAATTGGATCTAAGGGGCCTAAAGTGTGCCAAGAAAACATCCCCCACACCATTACACCACCAGCACAGTAGTAACAAGGCATGATGGATCCATGTTCCAATTCTGTTAACGCCAAATTCTGATTCTACCATCTGAATGTTGTAGCCCATCCACCTCAAGGTTGTGCGTGTTGTGGCTTCACAAATGCTTTGCTGCATACCTCGGTTGTAACAAGTGGTTATTTCAGTCAAAGTTGCTCTTCTATCAGCTTGAATCAGTCGGCCCATTCTCCTCTGACCTCTAGCATCAACAAGGCATTTTCACCCACAGGACTGCCGCATACTGGATGCTTTTTTCTTTTTCACACCCTAGAAATGGTTGTGCGTGAAAATCCCAGTAACTGAGCAGATTGTGAAATACTCAGACCGGCCCGTCTGGCACCGACAACCATGCCATGCTCAAAATTGCTTAAATTACCTTTCTTTATCATCCTGGCATTCAGTTTGGATGCATTGAAGCAACTGCCATGTGATTGGTTGATTAGATAATTGCATTAATGAGAAATTGAACAGGTGTTCCTAATAATCCTTTAGGTGAGTGTAATGCACTCTGTTTCAGAACATAATTAATAATCATGAATAAACCACAGCTATTGACCAATCAGAATCAAGAACCGGAACTTCGCATTTTATAATATAATATGATGAAGACCTGATAATGGCGGCATTTACTGGATATAGACAGCATGAGGGGTCAGTCGTAAACCTAAACTTGCTTCACTAGAAGGATTTGCACATTTATGTATAAATCTGTTGTAACATTTACTATGTGACTTTATATTAAAACATACAGTATATACAGTACTAGCTTAATAGCACTAGCAATATATGGCTGTAATTGTTATAATGCAGTTATAATCCTATGTATTGTTGAGAGAGAGAGAGAGAGAGAGAGAGAGAGAGAGAGAGAGAGAGAGAGAGAGAGAGAGAGAGAGAGAGAGAGAGAGAGAGATGTAGATTATTACCTCAGTTTTCTTGGCTCTAAAGTTAAGTGCACACATATTGTGTTTCTGTCGCACTTTACTGTACTTGTTGAAAAGAAAGAAGGAGTTCATCACTGGGAAACTTACACTACTTTAAAAACAGCTGAATTACTGTCACAAATTCATGAGAAACTTATATGATCACATCATCACACCCGGCATGTTTAAAGCACTTCTATACATGTGTGTGTGTGTGTGTGTGTGTGTGTGTGTGTGTGTGTGTGTGTGTGTGTGTGTGTGTGTGTGTGTGTGTGTGTGTGTGTGTGTGTGTGTGTGTGTGTGTGTGTGTGTGTGTGTGTGTGTGTGTGTGTGTGTGTGTGTGTGTGTGTGTGTGTGTGTGTGTGTGTGTTCATTGTCTGTTGTGTGTGATTGTGTCTATGCTGATGAATGTTAAAAGAGCTCATGATTAATGTGTCACTACATTACAGCAGCTTGTGTTGAGTAAATCTCACATCCTTCAGGATTTCAGCCTGTACAGGTATTAACTTCGTCTGTAATCCTCAGTGATTTGGGAGACATGTGAAGATCTGGCAGGTTCTGGGAATAAATCCATCTGCCTGCTAGGTAGAAAAATCTGCGAGTGAGACTCTCAGAGAGATCAGAGAGAGAAAACTACTGTACGTCTCTTTAACTAATCTTACTATTATATACTTCAAATCACATCCCTCAGGTTACTAATATCACCATCATTAACATCATATTTATATTTCATCTTAAAAATTGTATCAGCTTATATTACCTTCATGGTGCTCATGCTCTTCATCTCATGTAAAACTTAACATCTGCTTTAGTTCAAATACATTTCTAATCATTTTTTCACACTGGATGTGACAAATACTCTGAAATATATATTTTTGGAACATGATAAAGAGCAAATGAGTTGTTTTTCTTTGTTTGCCGGACAAACCGTTAAGGTGTACAGCACTGTTATTGTGTAAACACTATTTTATTTTTATCCATGAAAAGTACAACAGATCCCATTTAAGAACAAATCTGGACATCCAGAAGTTTCGAGGACTTCAGTGTTTGGTTAATGAGATGAGCTGAAGGCCAAACTGAGATGAAACTGTGCTTTCTGTCTGTCAAGTCACTCATTACATCTCACAGTGAAGACCAGAAGATAAACAAGCCTCCGCGTTCACAGACCCAAATAATCGTTTCATACAGACCGGACCCACGGTCAACGCTCTGCCTGAAATTATACAGCAACCACAAGATATTTTCAGGCAACGTTTGTCAGACAAACACACGCTGAAGTGAAGAGATGTCGAGTTTAAACCAAGTAAACAGTCCAAATAATTGACACCATGTGGCCACCAGTAAGCTACCCATTATTTAAAGTTTAAACTACAGTCAAACTACAATGCAGAACTGATCACACAAAACACTAAATAGATATTTATTTAGAAATAATGAAAGCAATAGTAATCATTTTACCAAATGTTTCACAACAAAAAGAATGAAAGGATGAATTTTTTGCTCGTTTTTCCGTGGCATCCACAGTTTTTCATGGCCCTTTTTCCGTGGCATTCTCTCAGATTGGTTACTCAACTGCTTTTTCCTATTTTCAAACCATTTTCGCTTTGGTTTAGGGTTAGATTTGGTGTTTGCGTTAATATGCCACTTTAGCGGTTTATACTATTTTTTGTGATGTATTCTTTTATATTTTCTAAACTTTAAACAATTGTCAGCTGGCGTTGGGGTTAGACTTGGGTTTGGGTAGGGATGTCATTTTATGTAATTCTAACCCTAAATTGAAGCGACAATGGTAAGAGAATAGGAAAAAAACATTTGAGTAACAAATACGTGAGAATAACACAGAAAAGAAAGTCCGTGCAGGCAGGGCCACAGAAAAATGCAGAGATCCGTGAGAATGATACGAAAAATAAGCAAAAAAATCAGTTTCGGTAGGTTGCAACACCTACACTGCAAAAAATGATTTTCAAGAAAAATTTCTTAGTTTTTTTGTCTTGGTTTCAGTAAAAATATCTAAAAATTCTGAGCAAAACGACCCAAGAAAATAAGTCCAGTTTTTAGACCAAAATTGTCAAATTTAAGTGATTTTGTGTATAAAACAAGCAAAAAAAATCTGCCAATGGGGTAAGCAAAAAATCTTGAGCATTTATCTTAAACACTAAATTCAAGAAAAATTCAAGAATTTTTTTTTACCCCATTGGAAGAGTTTTTTGCTTGTTTTATGCACAAAATTAGACTTATCTTTCTTGGGTCATTTTGCTCATCTAGAAAAAGCATCTAAATGTAAGAATTTTAAGATATTTTTACTGAAAATACAAAAATACTAAGATTTTTTTTTCTTGAAAATATTTTTTTGCAGTGTATATGTTGCCGCTGCTAAGTATAAGGGGCTTTCCTTGGCATTAATGTTTGTATAATACCCTTACGTCTCCTTTGGTTAAATATAATGCCTAGTGCGGTGGATGTGATATTAGTAAACCTACCAACATCAGTCGACGTGATGTGAAATGATCCCGAGAGGAAAAACGATAAATGGAAATGCCGTCATTTCGCAGTTGTCTTTTGTTAAAAGTTTTGTGCAAATCTGTAAAGAAAATGCAGCTACTGATTTAGACGATGATGTGGCTGTCTTCTATTACAGGGTTTGTTTTTATTTGTCTTTGCCTCGGGTCACTCAGATGTAGATCTGCAGGGTAAAACCTGAGACATATAAACATGTATTGAGAGATCAAAGTGAGTTTTTCTGCTAATAAATGTAAGCTTGAAATCTCATCACTAACACAGACACATGGAGCCCAGCACAGATGAGATGTTTCTTGAGGACAGTTTGGGCTCATTGTGCAAAGTGCATATGTGATCTCTGACCTCAGGCTACAGAGAGAGAGAGAGAGAGAGAGAGAGAGAGAGAGAGAGAGAGAGAGAGAGAGAGAGAGAGAGAGAGAGAGAGACTGAATACACACACACACAAATCCACCGTTATTCGTGACTGAATCTTTTATTGCCATAAGACTGCACTCCAGCCGTGCTCAATGTAGCTGAAGATCTCACAGATTTGATCTCTATCATATTTCATCACTTTTAAACATAGAAAGTTTCTACATTCACTAACTATTCGTTCACTTGTTTTTTACCTGAAAACTAAAAATCCTACACTCTACAAAATGCTTGGTTGTTTTTAACCCATAAATATTGGACAGAAATGGGTTCAAAATTACACAAAAGTGTGTTTTGATGATACAACCCTAGCCATGGGTTAAAAACAACCTAGATAAGACAACCCATCAGGTTGTATAGTTATTTGTTACTTCCTTTACTAAATGAACGCCCCATCAGTGACAGGAGATGCCAAACATTTGCTTTAATGAATTATGGGATTTATTCTGTGTGATAATCTACAAATCCTGTAACTCCTGTAGTTGTTGGGGCATTGCATTATCAGTGTAAAGATCACAGGATCGATCCCAGCAAACACACAGTAGAAATAAGCTATACCTTCAAAATGCATCTGTCAAATGCATAAATGCAAGTTTTGTGAATTGGATATTGAAAAAGGCTGAGTAAGGGACGCAAATGTAGATTTTTTTATTTTAATTCTTGGTGACAACTATGATGCTGTTGTTTTTACACAAGCTAGAGGGCACATAACTTTAAAATTAAACTAAAAGTTGTATTTGGAGGAGGACAGGTGCAAAATCACCCTCAAAATCTGTTTTTCTGTTACTGAGGACAATATTTTGAGAACGTCCAAAATACAGAATGAAATGATTTGAATTTGAGCTTAACATCAATGCAAAGAAAGTCATACAGTATGCATTTAAAATGTGAAGATGAGTAAATGAAGACTGTTAACGCAGATATTGTCTTTACTTAAACAATGATGACATTTGCATGAAAACAAACGTGTCTCTGAAAAGTTTTTATGTTAATCTAATACAGTGATTATCCAGTCTTACCCAATTTATTAAAAAAACTGAAGTGAAAAAAAAACTGAAACTTTTTTTTTTTTTACAAATTTTAAACACTGTGTATGTTTTGCTAATCGTTTTAAATCTGATCTCTAGCAAAAATTCCTTCTCAAAAATGCAATTATTTCAGCATTTTGCTAAAAATTATTTTCATATTTAAGAGTTTATAGGCAGAGAAAAAATATCGAATGAAACATTTCCCCCCCATTTTGTTTGTTTGTTTGTTTATTGTTTGTTTGAAAGCAGAGGGTCTGTTCATTCATGATATATTTATATGTTTATATATTTTTAGAGTAAAACTTTCCTGGAAGGCCTTTTATGAAAATCACATAAAAAGCTGGTGGACAACTTTTCAAAAAAGCCTGGCAGGAAATAAGTTAATATTTTGTTTTTGCACATATGTTTAAAAAAAACAATATTTTAAGCGTATAAAATTCATTAAACTAAAACATTCAAGTGAAATTAACTTAAAGGTAGGGTATCTAATTTAGAAAAATGCTAACGGTAGCTGACAAGCAATGAAATCTAGATCCCACCCTCCATTCAAATCGCCATCCAAAGTCACGCCTCTTTCAAAACACGTGAACATGCACAGATCAGACGGTCACATCTCATGTATCAGTCACCAGTGAGAAAACTTTGAAGTACAAAGTGAATAACGTTACCAAAATAACCAACATAAACAACTGGTTTAAATCAGAATTAGTTAAAGCACACTTTCATGTAGTAACTATATCGTTACGCTAATCCGTAAACGAAAAAAAAATGTCATCAAAACGTTTCATCAAAGTAGAATATCTGAATCCATCTCAATACAAACATATCATGTACCTACCTTATCAAAATAAACAGTGCAACGACCCTTTCAGACCCTTTGCCTTCTGCAGCTGTTTCATGTCGTGGTAAAGCAGTAAAGTTGCCGATGTTAATTTGGGTTTTTGCTCTTTGCTGATCCAAGCAGTTTTTGCTGTTGTTGTTATAAAAGATGGCTTTTGTTTTGTGTTTCCTGTGCAGGTTGTCAATTCAGCAGAAAAGTTTGCCATTCTCGCTGTTTACAGACAGGAGGTGAGTGCACGTGAACGCCCCGATGACGCATTTTGTCTTGCAGTAACAAAGCTGTGCGGTGGCATTCAAATTACGCTTACAGATGAGGGACAAAAAAGGCAACGTCCATTCGGATCGAGATCTATGATGGGATAAAAATGTTTTGGTCCTATGCCTTTCACAGATGACATAAATTTCTACAAATAGAAATTAATAAAATATCATAGATGTTCAAGTTGTTCTATTATTGATGTTGTTTTGTTTAAAACTATAATTTTGTGTTTTAGTTCAAATTACTTTCAATCACTTTCCTCCCACAGTGACCGAATTGTTATTTTTGGATGAGTTTTTCTTTTAAAACTTGTATGCAAGCACAAAGTCGTTTCCTCCGTCAAGCTTTCATTGAACTGAATGAAGGTGTGTTGAGGTGTATTGAATGTAATGTGTGTGACTGCTTTTATAATAAGCTGACATGAGAGGTTTGTAATCAGCTGAATTTGTACTCTGATCACCTGAATGTGTCTTTGAAGAGATATGACGGTGAAGGGAAGGTGGAGGAAACCGATGCTTTAGAGAAACATCACGCGTTTTATTCAATTTCCATCGGGCAAAGCCGAGCTGCAATAATAATGAGCCGATCTGCTGGAATTCACACGCTACACCTGCTCCAGAGAATTAAGATGAACCCTTAATGAATGTTTAAACCTGTCGAACACGCCAGATAAACCTGCTGTCAGACTCACCGCTTAATTCTTACTGAAGAGAGAGAGAGAAAGAGAGAGAGATGATAAACCTGGGCCTTCAGCTCGATGGGTTGAGCCGGTACGACAGTTTTGCGAAGTGTTTTGCAGTGTTGATAATATCACACATGGCTAATAGTGGGCAAGATTGCAAACTCTGTCTTATCTAGGCACTTTTCCCTGCTAAATTGCTTGTGTTTTCTCCAAATCATTAATTTGTTAAACTTTACAGCAAAAAATAACTACATGATGATACATATATAGCGTTAGGTTGATGTAAAATTACTCATACGTCCATCCCGAGTGTGTAGTAATTAAACATTGAGACAAGGTCCTGATCCCTGCTCGTACACCATTAAACACCTTCATCATCATCATCATCATCCTTTACTCTCTCTCTCTCTCGCTCTGTATCTCGCTCAATTCTCTTTCTCTCTCACGTGTGTTTAGGAGCGTCAGATGGCGACTGATGAAACCGCAGCTCTATAGACAGTTAAGCGGATGTTAACTTCCCACTGAGAGAATTTCTCCAGGTCGAATGGAAAACATTCCACTAATCATCTGCGGCAGGAACGTACCAGCTGCGGCCCATGCCAAGATTATCATTCTCATAGACCTCTCACCGCGCTTTTAGCTAAATGAAAAATCTGCCGTAGCCCGGGGAGAAACGCCGGCTGATGAGCACGAGCTCTGTTTACGGAGACGCTGTGACGGAGAACTCGGAACAGGTTTTTCTTCCGCTGAGATCTGAGAAAGCATGTAGACGCCATTAGGTTGAAGTAGGGAGGAGGGAGAGAGAGAGAGAGAAAGTAAGATCAATGCATTTACACGTTCCATTTGTGGTGATTTCAAACGGGCTCATTAATTTAACATTTCCCTCCACCTTCTGTCTCAAAGTAAAGACTCTGCAAACTTCAAAAAACACAAACAACATTCACAGTCAGCGTGTGCACAGAAGATGAATCTAATACAGAGATCATGAGCATCACGCTGAAATCAAATGACCTAACCTGCATTCACCAGTCTTCATGTTTGGATAGACACTGAACTGCACAGTTAAATTGACTGAAAACAAATTGTCGTAATGTGCAATAAATCTTCAGGTCAGAATGTTTGTGAGGATCCAGCGCAGGTGATCCGGTTCACATTAAACATTAATACAAACAATTATGAAGTATAATTTAAACACTTTAGTGCACTGCACATATCAGTGTCTAGAAACAAAGAAGAAGAAGAAATGTGCATCAATATTAATGTGATCCTGTCTATGAAATGTGAATTTATAGAAAACAGTAAATCACAAAAAAATGACTTTTCAAAGACAGGTCATCAAATTACTCCTCTGTTTTTTCAGAAGGGTACTGAGTTTTAGGGGGCGTGTACACCACAGCGTTTAAACGCGGCTGAAACGGCAAGCCGGATGCCAAATGTGGGCGATTGCCAGCATTTCTTCAGCTAAGCGCTTGTATGTGTCATTGTATGATGCACTGGTTTGTTGTTGTGGTAGGGGAGAGCGGAGCACAAACTAACGCTTTTTGGCATTGGCTCTATCAGTCAAACAGTTAGATTAATAATTTTTTACAAAATCACCACATATCTCTGCTGCAAATGTTTGTGGGACCTACTGTCATTGTACAAAGACAGCGAAAGTGACCCCATAGGTAACAGAGGGTTACACCTGCTAGAAAATTGAGTTTAAATAATAATTCTTTATACTAAACTTTGATATTGTTTCTATATCTGCCTATAATAGATATCCACACATTCATCCATTCATCATCCTTCATCTAACCATCCTTGTGTTATGCAGCAATGAATAGAAATAGATTTAAGAAAAAAAAAATGATCATTGTGAGTTATTTCTCCTGGTATTGTATTAACAGTTATCATTTTGTTGAACAGTATTTACATTATTTTCATTTCATTGTCATTGTATACCTGAGACTTTGTGACAACTAACCCCGCTGTGTAAAACTGTTTTCAATCACAGCTATCAGTTACTACGAGTTGCTGACATGTTTCTTTTATGTTTTAGGTTACAAGACTAAATAATATAAGGTTGGATTTGGTGACTTACACACCCAACTCAGAAATAAAAAAAAACTTAAGATTAAGAAATTTACTTTCATGCCTCCAAAACTCTTATGTTCAATATCTTAACCAAAACACATCAAAACTTTTCACAAATTCACAGGAGATCTTCTGACTGTAAGAGAAAAAGACCAAAAGCACAGATTGCTCGGCCCTGTAGAAATATGTAAAGTAGCCGTGTTACAATTAACCCTGCGTTAGTTTGTGCTCAGGTCATCCAGCTAACTCATTTGTCTGGCCCCTCCTCCGCTGTGATTGGACGATTGAAATGTTTCAATTCTGGGCGCTCGGCACTGAACGTGGAAAAACAGACGAAAAACGTCAGCTGCTGGCATATTTTAAAACCGCAGCACTTCCATTGGAAACAAGTGCTGTTAGAATCACTTTCTGTTACATTTTTAAACATCCTAACCCAAACCTGAGAGTAGTTTTAAAAGCAGAAGAAAAACATGTAGAAACCAATACATAAAAGTACATCCTAACCAAAACCCCAACCCAAAGCGACAATTATTTAAAATAGGAATTAAAAAGAGAAAACAATATGTAAAATGACACGAAAAAGAAAGTTGTGCCACGAAAAATATTTATAGAAATTGACACGAAAAAAGACTTTCGTGCTCAAGGCACAAAAAAAGCTGAATTTCGTGTCATGGACACAAATAAATTAATCAAATGTTTCGTGACTATAACATGACTTTCCGTGAGATCATGTTGGAATAAGGTCAGTCGCAAAAAACAGCACCTTCTCAGCGGTAGTAAATCTGGTCCTTAGTTGCTTTTTACAAATATTTGTTATTAAGTGAGAATTTGTTCTCAAATGTTTAAAATGTTTTGTGTTCTTGTATTCCAAGCTGTCGTCATTTTTTTCAGTATTCTAGACAGGAAAGTTGAGTGTTTAGGGCTAAAAGCAGTGAGGTCGTGGCGGGGGGATAAAATTCCTCTGCTCTCCATTTCAACATTGTTCAAAACAAACTGAGGCGTTTCAGCTCGCGGATGTAGATTATCCTGTTGGTTCTGGTCAATCTCTCCAGCAAACAATCGTCAGATCACGAGGGCACATTTAGCCGTCGGTTTACTCTCCTCTTTTTGACAGGTCTCTCCTAATGCTATAAATGGGCTGATAAAAGTCCAGGCTTGACTTTGAATAAGTCCGTATCGTCCGTCTGCGTTTCTCTCGTGTGTTTGCTGTCAAACATGGCAGCTCGGGCCCAGGGCACCGCAGTTTAATCCAATTGGCATTGAAGCCAAACTGGTAAAGTAATCTATGCTTCAGTGTAGCTGGCAGCAGGCTCAGTTCTCCCCGAGAGCCGGACGCAGCGCCGCTCGACGCCGTTTTGCAAGCATTGATAAGAGAGAGAGAGAGAGGCAGAGAGACACTTTAGCTTCTTTTCTTTGGCATAACAATTGCTCTAATTCTCTACAGTTATCAGTCTACCTGTCTTACAGATTACAGTGACCGTAAAAAAATCTTCTCAGTGATTTAAACACTTTAAAATTCATAAGTCAAGAGGCTTACTGTATGCTTTCTTAGTAGACTCTTTATAACAATGAGAGTTGTGATAGTTCATATGAGAATAGCTGACAGTGAGATTTTCCTGCTGCTGCGTTTGACCCTGTTGGAGGAGAAACTCGCTCGGTTTTGACAAGGCAAAGACGTTCTCATGGACAGACTGACGGATGCAAATCCCGTCCAATCACATCACACGGATATTTCTCTCACACGGTTCCTCCTGATCGGAACATCTCATCCTCTCTCCGCGTGCAGGAATATAAATCTTTTATTAATACATGAAGAGACGCACTACACAATCAGTTTCACAGATTAACTTTATTTATTTATTTATTTATATGTCTTTGAATATTCAGAGGCCTGTAGTGAAGGAGACGACGCTACCGTTTTTACTCTAGGGGAGGCCGGGGCTAGTTGTCACAGTGCTCATTTGTAAAAAAAGTAGTTGTTATTAACAGGTCTACAGAGAGCTGTTTCTTTAACTAAAGGTGATGTGATTGTCAGATGTTTTCTGCACGGCAGACGTGTCTGTACATCAGAAGTGAACATATGGACTCTGATGGGCTTTAATGGTTTGGTGTGTTTACCTGAGGTTAAACAGGAGCTGACGCTTTAAATTGATCAGTGTTACTTTTTCTGTAACATCTGCTCACATCTCTGATTCTTCAGCACACAAACACACTGACAAATATCTGTTTGAGATTTACTGAGACGATTCTTGTTTCTTTCTCAGACTCCATAAAAACATTCACACAATCCTTCTGGTGCACGAAAGATTTTTGTTATAAAAACGTTATTCATGTTAAAAAGTGAGAATTGGTTCTCTTAAAAACCTTTGATTGAAAGAGTCTTTGGTAGGCAAAATACTCTTTCTTCTATGGCATTGTCAGATTTATTTATACACTCTCAGAAAAAACGTACAAAAACTTTACCTTTTCTGTCAGTTGGGTGGTACCCTAAGGATTCATTTTGTATACTTAACATAATACAATGTTTTACCGTTTTGGAACATTACTGTGCCTTACTTATTGTGTACCTTTAAATGGCTTAGGTAACTGTTTTGTACACCTAAAATGTTACGTTTACGTTTTGGGTACACAATAGGTTCTTATAGGGTATAATATTAACTCACCAGTGTCACGGTGATTCGTGTCATGTTTTGTGTCTGTTCTATATTGTCATCACCTGGACACTTGTTAATTATCACATCATTCATTCCACCTGTGTGTCATTAGTCTTTGTGTATTTATACCAGTGTTTGTGTCACACTCATTGCCGGATCATTGTCATTACTACCCAGTCTGTTTCCAGTGTCATGTTTTGGATGTTCCTGTGTTTGCTACCTGTTTGTCATTTTACTCCTCGTGTTTTTGGTTTCCTATTTTATCATTAAATGTTATTTATTTTCGAACTCTGCTTTTGCGTCCTTACTCGACTTCCGTGTCATGACAACCAGTGTTTTTAAATTTTAAGTTTACATCCAATGGCAGCATTTTTTATGAGTTTCACAAAAGTTGAATGCCTTCCAGAAAATGTTCTTCTTTAAATATTTAAACATACAATATATTAAATGAAAGAACAGAACCTCTGCTTTCAAACAAACCAAACAAAAAAAAACTGGGGAAAAAACGTTTGATCCTACATTCATCCGTTTTCTTTGTATTACCGCTCATATATGGGTAGGTTTCTTCAAAAATACAAAATTTTACTGAAATAATTGCATTTTTTTAAAGAACTTTTGTTAGCGATAAGATTCAGAACAATCAAAACATACTCAGAGTTTTTACTGTTTTTGGATCACTGGATGCTTCAGTGGTTTATAAATTGTGTAAGAGCGCCACCTAGTGGATAACAGCAAAATATAGATAAAAATAAAAACTTAAACATCTTAAAACTCGTCAGGGAAGCATCGTTGGCATTTTCTCCTGATCTCACAAAGTTCCGTGAGATAGACACGGAATTTTTTGCTAATTTTTCTGTGGCATTCTCATGGATCTCCGCATTTTTCCGTGGCCCTGCAACGAACTGTCTTTTTCCGTGGCATTCTCACGGATTGGTTACTCAACTGCTTTATCCTGTTTTCAAACCATTTTCGCTTCGGTATAGGGTTAGATTTGGTGTTTGCGTTAGTATGTCACTTTAACTCTTTGTTTATACTATTTTTTCTGATGTATTCTTTTATATTTTCTAAACTTTAAACAATTGTCGCCTGGCGTTGGGGTTAGAGTTGGTTTTGGGTAAGGATGTCATTTCATGTAAATCTAACCCTAAACCAAAGAAAAATGGTAAGAAAACAGGACAAAACAGTTGAGTAACCAATCCATGAGAATGCCACTGAAAAATGTGCAAAAAATTCCGTGTCTATCCCACGGAAATTCGTGAGATCAGGCTGTTTCTCTTACTTGATGAGATAAGTTGTCAATGGTAGGGAAAGAGTTTTCAACATTTTAATGTGTTGTATACCCATAAAGGTACAAAACTGAACCTTTGTGGGTACCACCACAGTGACTTTTTTTCTGACACACTCTTAAAAATAAAGGTGCTTAATAAGGGTATTTCACAGCTTGTTTTGTAAGAAGGTAATATTAGGGTATTTTGGGATTTTGACAATTGACTTTTCAAAGTAACAAAACTATAAATGTCTGTTAAAATTGAGAATTAATATCTTTAACTCTTTCCCCACCATTGACGAGTTATCTCATCAATTAAGAGAAAACATTTGCATGAATAAAAACATGTTTCTGATGAGTTTTCTGTAATAACGCAATTATCCACTAAATGACGTGCACACCCACATTTGTAAAAAAAACTGAAGCAATTTTATTGTGTATGTTTTGGTAATCATTCTGAATCTGATCTCTAACAAAATCCCTTCACAAAAATGCAATTATTTTAGCTTTTTGCAAAAAAATATTTTTGAAAAATATTTATAGGATAAAACTTTTTTCCCCCATTTTGTTTGTTTGTTTGTTTAAAAGCAGAGGGTTTGTTCTTTCATTTGATATATTTGTATGTTTATATATTTTTAGAAGAAAAAAACTTTTTTAGAAAAAAAGAAATTTTGTGAAACTTTTGTGAAAATGCTTGCGGGCAACTTTTCAAAAAATGGCTGGCGGGGAATTAGTTAATGTGTGTATGCCCATTTATTGATGGACAATAAATTATGTTTCAGCTCTTTCTCACACAGGGATTTAGAAGCAGATCAACATTCACAACGATAAATGTCGGCAAACTGGATTGAAGCAGAACTCAGGGAGCTCGTCACTATCAGCGCTGAAGCAGAGATCATTCACCAGAATGATAGCGCATCACACGCTCCTTATGATCTTGGCATCAACTAAAGTGCACGCATGTGGTTTCTCGAGACAGAAATTATGGTTAATAAGCAAACGTCACATGTCTTTACGAGATCTTTACAGGATGTGTGTGAATGCATGCACAGATTTCAGAAAATCATTGGCAGTGTGAATGAACCAAAAATCAAACGATCCCATACGCATTTCCGTGTATTTTCCGTAATCTCTGTGTGAAAGGACTTCTCTCTCTTCGTCTCTCTTATTTTCTATTTTTTCAATCTGTCTCTCTCTGATTTACACAAACAGGTTAACTTAACATCACTCAGCTTTGCTAACACCCAAACAACGGTTGTGTTTCTCTGTCTTTATCTTTCTCTCGCTCGGCAGGAACGCATTCGTTCCGAGTGTCACAGTAATAGACGAGGTTGTGTGAAGTGACAGCGAGGTTTGTGTTAAAGTGAACACATCAGATTTGAGCTCTATTAGCATCTCGCTCTGAGTGCCTCCGCGACCACGGGCGCCTGTCATCTACATCCCAATGTTTATCTGCTTTCACTGCTCAAATGGATCATAAATGCAGCTCAGTACATTTACACAACAAAAGAAGAGAGGGAAATTAAAACAGCTCTCACATATCCTATATATGCTTTTTGATTTGTAGTCTTTAATTCATACCCTTGATTCATGGGTAAATGAAGTGAACACATCTTCTGCTAAACACCTCCAATTATCACTAAAAGCTTTGCTGTGTTTTCTTTAATTGATTCGAGTGAGTGGTGTTATTGCACCTGCTCATTTCAGTTTTTACACCTGTAACCTGCGAGACGCCATCATCCCGTAACTACCTGAGGGGAAAAATGCTTTCTGTTCATTCAATTCATTTAAAGAAATCTGCTGAAATAAGAGAGAGAAGAGATTCTAGCTTACTAGCCTGCAGGCTTGGTTCTTATTATTTGTATTTGTGCAAATATAATAATATTTATTTACTTTTTAGATCTCCATGTCCATTTAGACATCATATTGACAGAAACAAACATCTTATCCTTGTTTTACAACTTAAAAAAAAAGAAAATAAACCTTTAGGAATGATCAGAATCCCCTAAGGTGAGCACAATCTGAATTTGTACGTATTTTTTACAAGTTCGTATAAATCTGTACAAAGTGAATCATACATAAACATGCGTTGTGAACACCTAGGATACAAATGTTAGGAAATTATGAGGATGTTATTCATTATCCATTTTAAAAGGTATATTTGCAATTTTAACTACAGAACAATAATGGCAATAATAAAGTAAGGAAAATACAAATACAGAAATTCTATTAATACAAACAGTAGAAATGTATATACTAGTTATAACATTATTTTATTAGCATTAGGAGAAATGTATCGTATGCTTTTACGTTACTCAAAGCCATTAATAATGCTTTAATAAAGGTTAATAACTGTATTATAAGTAACTCACAACATGGCTATTAACAACAATAAAAAAAAAACATTTCAGGTATTTGACAAAGAACCAAATCTGCATTACTAATAAGGCATTAATAATGACATTATAACAGTGCAGGCTTCATCTTTCAAGGATTATGAGCATGTGCATTGAAAAAGCAAATCCATTACTTATAACTAAAAATAAAAGTATTATAAAGGTAACTATAACTGTCCTTATAATGGGGTATAGGTGTTTTTATAAATATATTTATAGAATAGTAATAAAAAAAAAAAACATTTTAAGGGGATTATAATTCATTATAAGCATGGGCTTCATATAAAGTGTTACTAAAAACAATTTTGATAGCCCATCCCTAAACCTAATGTCACATGAGCAAAAGCAAATTGGTCATAGTTGGTCGTATGAATTCATGCAAATTAATCACCTAGTAAAATGCTTGTACGAATAGCAATGAGATTGTGTTTGTGAGAAAGAGCGCAGACTCACTTTTCATCGGTAAATTATAAAACTGTTTGTTTGAAAAAGACTTGCTTACTAACATTAATTATTATTTTACTATAATGATTAATTTATTATATGTGAAGGAAGCCATTAAAGGTAAAACTATAGTTTTAGCTTTTAATTAAGTTATGTCATTTTTAATTGATTATAAAACAGCGACATTGCAATATTGCATGCAATAGTTTTTTTAGAAATAACAAAATAAAACAGACAATAATAATGTATGTATATCTGTAAAACACATTACACTGTAAGCCCAGACACTTTGATTCAACTTGCTGCCATAAAAATGTCACACAAGTAACTTTAAGTTAAATCTACTTAAGATTACTGAACAAGCAACGTAAAATGTCTCAGATTAGATTAACAAAACATTTCCAGTCTTACAAATGGTTAACAAATAGAAACTTTATTTCACACATCTTATTTTAACATAGTTTTATAAAACGTTTTATAATGGTGACAGCAATCAAATCTCATGGTGAGCTCTTAACTTCACCACAAAAAAAAATAAACAACAACGATAACAACTGCAATGGTAGAAATAAAGAAAACAAACAGCAAAACAACACTCGTATAACAGTAGCAGTCATTAATGCATGCTGCAATGCATGATGGGTAACTTTCGTGTTGAATGAGAGAAAATCATGCAATTCATGCATTAAACACTTGAGTAATGGAGGAATGTATCATGCACTTATTTGGGTTCAAACAAAATGAGGGTTAATAGTGTAGATAATTCAATATTCCATGAGCTTCAAAGGACTTTATAAAAATGATTCAAAGTTGTACCTATACGGTAGTTAAATATGATTTGGATTATATTGTATATTTTTATGTTGATAATAGATGTGTAAGAACCACACACATCACTGAAAATAATACAGTAGTTCATATACAGTAGATAGACATCAGACAGACAGACAGACAGACAGATACTAGCTGAGTTTTTTCTCTGTCTCTCTTTGGTCCAGTTGGACTTTATTTTTGGTGTTTTTTATGGATTTAGTTTTCAGCGTTTCATGTCTCTTAGCAGGTGCTGTGAAGCCTGAAAGAGTATTTGACACGTGAAAAGTTCTGATCGCTCTACAAAGCCGTAAGAAGCACAAACAGGCCGATTCAACCCTCAGGAGCATAATTATATCAAAGACAGAGAATCTAGTTAAAGCGTATACATGAAAAAAGATCAGTGCTTTTCAAGGTTTTGTTTGACAGTGAGAAGATATAAATGAAGGAAAAACTAGAAGAGAGAGAGAGAGAGAGAGAGAGAGAGAGAGAAAGCCTTTACTCACCACACACACATACACATACACATACAGAGAGAGAATCTGTCAGAATATTTTGATTATACGGGCCGCTGTTATCAGGACACATCACGGCGAAATAAAATGACCTGCCTGACGCGGGCGAACACAAACGACACGATGTGAAAGATACGAAGAGAAAGAAAGCTTTGGGAACAGTAGCTACAAAGGTAGAGAGACGCATGTATCCCTCCGGCCGTTCTATTGACAGTCATGACGCGGTCCCCTGATAGACCATTATCTGTACACATCAAACCTTCACTGACAGACAAAAGCAGCGTTACACCATTTCACCTTGGTTTGTCAAAACACAGATTTATTCAGCGAGTACACAAGCCCGGAGGGGGAGAGAGTCGTCGGGTTCTCATTTCAAACGGCAGAAAGAAGAAACGGAAAAAGACGGGCGCGCTCCCGATCCTGAACTTCGGCCTGTTTCTGCATCTGTTTACATAAACCTTTCCTTGCTTCTCTCAGAGATGGAACAGAAGACGCTTTGAAGCGAAGATAAATCGCGTGGCTGTTCGGCTCTCGTCCGTCTGATCTCGCAGTAATTGATAAACAACTCTGCGGTTTCTCACAAGAGTCTGGTGACAGTCCACCCGGTCCGGCCACCGAACTCGCTCTCTGTTTTAATAAAGCGCATTGTACGGAATTAAAAGCTATTGGCTTCAGGCGTCGACCGTAACCAACAGCCTTACAAAATATTTGCGAAAGCGAGTAATTGAAAGTCTTTTGAAAAACCAGCGTCTTTGAGAGGTTTATTTAAACTACTGACTCTCCGGGTCCATATGGACCGCAGACTCCAGCGTGATGCTCTGTTTAGTCCTGCGCTTGATGCTAAAAGAGGTTTTTCTGAGGTGTTGTTGATGTGAAAGCATCTGTCTGATCCTGACGTGTTTACAGTCAGTTACTGCATATCAATCGTGTCAGATTGCTCAGCAGGTAACTGTAAACATACTGTACGTTATTAACTGTTGGAAGTCGGTTATTGTTGACTTTAGTCGTATATATTCAGTCCAGAGGCATACGGATATGATATAGAATATCCTAATAATCAAAACTAGCAATTATAACACATATTTATACAGTACAATGATTCATGAAACGTACAGCTGACATTTTAAAATAAATCTACGCCCCCTCTGTCTATAGATCAGGCCTATAGTAAAAGTGTGACAGGGTTTATATATGAACTAAACTCTGAACGTGGTTACCATCAGACAGACAGAATGCTCATCTACCCGGACTGCAGATGACTCCGGGCCGGATCCGCACCGGAGCTGTTGACTTAGTGCTAGATTTAATGAACTCATTCCCCGACTGCCTTTTTGAAAAGTTGCCCGTCTGCATTTTTTGTGATTTTCACAAAATGTATGAGTTTTGTGAGTTTAACAAAATGCCTTCCAGGAAAATTTTCTTCTTAAAATATAAAACATACAAATATATCAAATGAAAGAACCCTCTGATTTCAAATAAACAATAAACAAACAAACAGGATATTTTTTCTCTGTTTATAAACTCTTAAATGTGCGTATTTTTAGCAAACATCTGAAAAAAAAATCGTTTTTTGTGAATAAATTTAGTTAGAGATCAGATTCAGAACAATTATCAAAACATACACGGATTGTAAAATTAATCAAAAAAGTTTGCTTTATAAATTGGGTAAGTGGGTAAGCCATTTAGTGGATAATCGCAGTATTACAGATAACCATAAAACCTCATCAGGAACATGTTTTTTTTCATGCAAATGTTTTCTCTTAAGTTTTGAGATAAGTTGTCAATGATTTCAAAAAGCCCATATGGTAATATCTTCAGGTTGTTTAATAAAAAGCAAATTTAGAAAACACAAAAGTTGATTTTCATAATGACCAGCGCAATCTACTAAGAGCAGCGTGTATTAGTTGAGGGTCATAAATAAGCAGAGCTGATGAGGTGCGGGTGATCTACTAACACCTGATGTGCTTGAGTTCATCACCACAGTCATCTCAGCTAGAAATGGCTTGGCAATCACACGCTGTCTGATGTTTTCCTATCAGCAACAACTGCAGCCATTTCAAGCGCAAAATGATTTCAGATGTTTTTTAGGTGTTAAATAATGGCACAAATACCAGTAATATCACACAAGCAAACTTTTGTAAATCACATTACGTGAATCATTTAAATAATCTCCTCCTATAAATTTTGCGTTTGAAAGGAAACTCCTATGAATGCATATTCAATAAGGTCAGTCGCAAAAATAACTAGACCACACCTTTTAAGCACTAATTATCCACTGCTTGTCTTAACTCATTGACGAGTTATTTAGTCAATTAAGTGAAAACATTTGCATGAAAAAATGTGTTCCTGGTGAGTTTTTATGGTAATTTTGTAATACAGTGATTATCCGCTAGATGGCACTTTTACCCAATTTATAAAAAACTGGAGCAAAAAATATTAATTAATTTTACACTCCGTGGGCTCTATTTTAACGATCTGAAACGCAAGTGCGAAGCGCAACGCGCAAGTGAGTTTGTGGGCGGATCTTGGGCGCTGTTGCTATTTTCCCGGCGTGAGAAATAACTCTTGCGCCGGGCGCAAATCAATAAGGGGTTGGTCTGAAGTAGGTTCATTATTCATAGGTGTGGTTTGGGCGTAACGTCAAATAAACCAATCAGAACGCTAGCCAACATTCCCTTTAAACGCAAGGGCGCAAGTTCCATGGCGGGTTGCTATTATTATGACGGATTTACCAGGCGCACGCCAGGAGCGGTTCACAGCCGAGGAGACCGACGTCCTTGTACGGGGGAATCCCACGCTTGCCAGCATAAATCGGGCACGCCGTGTAACGGGAGGTGGATCTGCCTCAGGACTTGACGCCAGCAGAGGACATCGCTGCGTCCACCCTCACCGCTGAAAGGGTTTGGAGGCTTTGAAATCGGACCCAAGAAACGCAAGCAAGGTCCAACCCCAAAGTACTCTTACAAATCAAGTTCATATACATTAAGGTTTCTTATGAAAACATTTTAACTATTATTTACATAAAATAAACGTAATACAGCCACACAACAAAGTTATGAAAATATTTTAATCGTTATTTGCATGAGAATAAATAAAAACTATCACCACAATGCTCACCACTATGATTCCCCTTATCTCGTGTATTAATATTTTTAAGTGTAACAATTTATGATTTGCAAAAATAACTGTTGCATCTGTGTAGATTAGATAAGCAAAGTGTATGCGCGTTGTGCACGCTATACATTATGGTCAAGCATGCGCCCTTAAAATAGCATAATGAACCACGCGCAACGCGCCACTGACTTTAGACTAGTTTTTTTTTGGTTAGTAGCGCAATTGTTTTTTGAAACTGCAAAATAGCATCAGGGATGGTTTGCGCCGGAACACGCCTCCTTTTTGCGCTGAACCGCCCAGGGAGCGCAAGTTCATTCCCTAGTTTGCTGACGTGCATCTGTGGAGGGAAAAACCCCGCTGTGCGCCGGCGCAAAATACGAATGATACATGCGTCACTGACAAAGTCAATTGCGCTGGGTGCAAGATAGGGCCCCGTGTATTTCTTGATAATCGTTCTGAATCTGATCTCTAACAAAATTCCTTCACAATAATACAATTATTTCAGCTTTTTGCTAAAAATTTTGTAATTTTGAAGAAACTTACCCATATTTAAGAGTTTATAAGCAGAAAAAAATTAAGATATGATAAAATATATTTTTTCTCATTTGATTTGTTTGTTTGTTTGTTTGTTTGAACGAAGAGGGTCTGTTATTTCATTTGATATATTTGTATGTTTATATATTTTCAGAAGAAAATTTTCCTGGAAGGATTTAAAAAAAAAACTAAAAAAAATGCTGGCGGGCAACTTTTTAAATAAAAGCTACACTGTAAAAAAATCTGTAGAAATTTCAGTGTAATTGCAGCTGGGTTGCTGGTAACTTATCGTAGATTTAAATTGATGTTATTTACTGGAAAAAGTTTGTTTAAAGTTAAATAAATATTAACAAGTTTTTATCTTTACAGAATAAAATATACAATAACAGCCTCATGCAAAGCATTCTAGGAACCAGAAATCATCATCAACCTTTTTCTGTTTTTTGCTCCAGATTTTGTTTCCCAGAATGTTTTGCTTGATGCTGTTATTTTAGTTTTACTCTGTAAAGATAAAGACTTGTAAATGTTTCATGTTCATTTAACTTTGAACAAAATGTTGCCAGTAAATAACATATATTTAAATCTACGGTAAGTTACCGGCAACCCAGCTGCAATAACACTGTAATTTCTAAGGATTTTTTTACAGTGTAGCAGGGAATGAGTTTAGTAAATCCTACCTGTCGTTCAACACCAAAATGATGGTTTGCGCTGACACAAGCTGTTAGTAAATTTGTCTGGGTATGCAGATGCTGTCAGGTCTTTGACTGTCATGAGTGACCAATCACATCGAGTCTTCTGTATAAGATTCATGGGTGTGTCCCCGGGCCCATGGGTAGCACAGGAGTCCAGTGAAGGAAAAGATTTGACTTTACCCCACACAGGAGCTGTTTGTCTCCTCCAGGGCTGAGCTTTATGCTTTTCTTTAAAAGTATCGAGTCCCAGTGGCCCACAGCAGACCTCACTGTTAAATCCTATTACAACAAACACATTCAGTAACATTAACTCCTGACACACAGGCTGAATCTGACGCTTCTGTTTCTTTCTCTGTTTTCTCTATCGTCTAAGTGTCTCATGCGGTAGCTGAAGCACGTGTTGTGTTACAAACCCCTTGACCAAGATCAGTTTTTAAGTCACATGAAATCAGGCATTTAATGGTTGTTTATAGCTGAATCTATCCAAGCCCTGATTGGATTAAACATGTAATAAGTTTGGATTCATGTTTGAGGCCAAAATATTCTGCTAATCACCCAACATTAATGAATTTGAGAGCGGAAATATTGGCAGTGGTGATCTGGAGGCTTTGAATGCAGTAGTAGTTTAAAGGTTTAGAGATATCTGACGTTGTAAAATTATAAAAAAAACACAGTATAAACACAAACCAATCAAAAACATACAACAACACACAATCCACATGAAATCGTTGAATATAAAGGTGAAGTACTTCATCATGACATTGACAATTAATATTAAAAACGTCATTCATTTGTTACAGTTAGGAGCTGTTTCTAAAATGTCAGGCAGATTTAGTTTTTTAATTTAATTTATTATTTATTATAAGTAGTTTGTTCAATTTGACTGTTTTTAGGCTATCTAACAAAGCATTTTTTACAGATCATCTAATGCTGCATTCATGTGAAATTATCCAATGCTATCTCATGGCAATTCTTACATATTTTACAAGTTGGCTAATTCATATTTATTCACACATTTTTGTGCAATTTACTTTTGCCCCTGTGACGTTGGGGTTCGGGATGTTTTGTATAAATAACTTCTTACAAATTTACGAATTAGCCGACTCGTAAAAAATACATATAAATCTCAATCAGGCTGAATAATGAAAGTTTCCTTGTCGGAAAATTTTTGTAAGTTAAAAAAGTGTTTATGAATAGGATAACTTTGATATTTGATATTGCGTTATAGACGAGTCACAAACTTTTAAACAAGACAGAGGGGAGATCAATTGACGTAGTTACTTACATTTTCATTAGTTTTTCTTCACATAAACTACATTGCTTTGTTTTGCTATTAAACTCTTGCATGTTTCCATACAGCCATGGAAAAAATTCAGAAACTACTCCAGTTTTGGCTTTAATCTTCATTTGTAGATGTATTATGACCATTTCTATTCAGTGTCTGTTGAATTCCAAGAAAAGCAAACCTTATGAGCGATATAAAGTCACACAACACCAATGTACAGTAAAAGACTTAGTGGATACAAAGACACATTAAAGATGTGATTCAAAATCAGAGTCAAATTTATATTTCTGACATTTTCTTAAAAAAACATGCAAAAACATTAGTATTTTGTTATTGAGAAATTAAAACACTGCTTTTTTATTATTTGGACCATGTTTTCCACATTTCAATTTTTAGAAAATAAATGCAAATAAAAACATTATTTTTATTAGGAACTTGGCAGAAATGATGTTGGTAGTTGGCAGAATGAAACAAAAATGATAATTTTACTTAAACACATCTATAAATAAGACATTTAGAAAAACTGAAAATAATCTTAAAGTAGTGTCCTAATATTTACCTCGGCTGTTTATCAAGAATCAAATTTTATACACAGTCAAAATGGGATGTAGTTGAGTGAAATGACCTTAACTTGTATACACTTTGACTTACAGAGGATTCCCAATTTTTAACAACAAAGCACTTGAACAAGGCAGCATTATTTCAAAAAGAAAAAGTGTGTGTGCGTGCGTGCCTGTATGTGTGTGTGTGTGTGTGTGTGTGTGTGTAAGTGTGTGTGTAATCTTTCATCATAACATAACTTCCTCCACCTGTGAAACGGCTTTTCATTTCTCTTGACATTGAGTCTTATCTTAAAACACTCATATTGAGAAAATCCTCACCATCCAAGTCTTCTTCTTCTTCTCCAGATCAGATTCTCACACATCTCAGACCTTTTTTCTCACTGTCATTCTGAAATGAAGAGGTAATGAGCACAAACTGGATGAGATGTGGAGGTGTCAGCCGATTCTCCTGCCAGGTGCTTTCAGACTTTAAAATAAACTCAACTAATATCAAACACATTTCATGCACTCATCCTCTTTTACATAGTGTACTGTTTGTTTCAAATGAGATAAAATAATGAAAATGATCATTTTAATATTAACTTTTTATCATAATTTGCTGTAAGGTATACAACTGCAGGTATATGTTTGTTCTGTATCCTAAATTTGATCACACAAATAACGATCTAAGCATCACAAACTGTCAATATTGAAACTGTAACAACATTCATTTCATTTGTCTTGTAGTTGCGTGAAATGAAGATTTTTGAGTCACTGGAGTGTTTATAACTCAATGGGCTTCACATGCATTGTGTTAGCTGAGATATTTGTGTTTTCATTTTTCCCTCGGTGAGATCTTCACACTCAGTGCCTTGTAGTAAATTTTTACTCCTGTGTAAAATGTGTCAAAGTAATTCTGCTCATATGTTTAAATACATGTACTGACCCGGTTCTGTTTAAGGCTTTTGATGTCTCGGTTCCTTAGTTTAGAGAAACACGAGTAAAATGATGTTTAACAGCTGCTGTGTTTATCTGTGTCTGTCTCTTATTCAATAGCAGTGTAAAGCTTTTTATATTGAACCCGTGACAGATTGACCAAAATGTGAGTTTAGTTTGTAGCCTCATTCACAACATCTTCAGTATGTAAGTGTTGCCACGGTGCCATATTCCAGAAATGTAAAGAATAAATGGTGTATTTTGTAGCTGGTTTGAATGCAGAGCAGATTATTCATATAGGAATAAAATTAACCCTTCAAATCAAAAAGACCAGAGCGAGTAGAGCATTTCCTTAAATTCAGATGGATTTTGTTAAACCTCTGATTATTTATTTCTTGTATTTACTGGTTCTTATTTAAAACGTTATACATTTAAACAATGTAAAAATGCATGTTTTACTGTATGTTGTGAATGTACCTGTGGTTGTTGAGTTTTAGGATTGTTTGCTCTGTCGCTGTGAATGTGTAGATGAGAGTTATGCAAATTCTTTGACATATTGTAGAACAGCATGCGGGATGAAAGCTTTCCTTCCTCCAGCTTTATAAAGACTGGGATTAAAATCATTGACTCTTTATACAACCAACGGCACTTTCACACTCTTTATCAAAGATTACTCTTATAAGTTTATCTTTATTATCCGCTTCTATTTATCTAATAACATTGAAATCATTGAAATTTAACAATCTCATTATAATGCATTTATGTGCACTGTAAAAATATTACAAGTTTTTATTTGTCAGGATATTACCTGTATATTTTACAAACAATCCAATACAGTCATAAATATAGATCAAATTCTTTCATATATTACAGTATTCTGCCCTATTTTCACAGAGAGTGTGTGATATTATTGTGTGTTAGATGTGTGACTATACATATTTTGCATATGCAATATTCCCCTCAAATAACTCACTATAAAGAAACATCTCAGGTTACATATGTAACCGTTGTTTCCCTAAGAAGGGAACAAGAAGCTGCATCAGAGCTAACACTATGGTGATGCAGCGTCTCGTTCCCTATAGTGTCAGCTCTGAAGCAGCGTTGAAGTTCCCTCAAAAGGGAACGTCTCAGGTTACATCTACATAGCGTCAGCTCTGACCATCGTCTCAT